>NC_009358.1:600000-930724 GCF_000092065.1 Ostreococcus lucimarinus CCE9901
AAATGATCTGTTTCGGTCATGACGAAGCCATCACGTGCGTTGCTGTGAATTCATCGCTCAACTTGGTAGCGAGTGGCAGCATTGATGGCACCCTCATCCTGCACGACAGCCGGGATGGGCACATCGTTCGTGCATTGGAAAGCACCCCACCTGGGTGCATCCCATCGTCCATCGAATTGCTTCCAAAATCATCTCTCGTCGTGTGCGCGTGCGGCGTCGCCGGCGCGCTGTCCGTGCATGATGTCAACGGTGCCACACTCGCCAAATCGCTCAGTCGGCACGAAGCCTTTGACGCATTTTGCGTCACCCGCGACGAGCGACATATTCTCATCGGCAATCGTCGCGGAGACATCACTGTCCGCGCCGTGCATGATTTATCGATTCGTGCGCAAATCAACGTCGCCAACGCGGGCGTCGTCTCCATTTCACCCGTCGCGCGCGACGAGTGCCTCGTCGTCGGTCTTGCCGACGGTCGTGTGTGCCTCTGGGCGCCCGCGGCGCGTAGCCTTTAACTGCATTGTAAAATAACTAGCTCAATCCGTTGATCCATCGTCGTCCTCGCGCGACATCGCATCTCGCGCCAGCCGCGCCAGTGACTGGCCAGTTGCGGCGCAAGATGAACGCAATCCGAATCGCACGTCACTTGCGGCCGCATCGAACGCGCAGCATGACGAAGGCGAAGAAAACCAAGCCCGCGCACAAGTCGAACAAGAAGAAGAAGGTCGCCCCCGCGAACCGCGCGACGACGCGCGCGGCGCTGCAGAAAACGCCGACGAGGGGAAAGACGGTGCCGGCGAAGTTGACGGAGAAAAATATGACGCCCAAGGCGCTGAGGACGCCAAAGACGCCGAAGATGACGTCTGCGGGCGTGGCGAAGAAGCCTCGGTCGAGCACAAAGTCGGACGGGCGGCGAACGACGCCGAAGAAACCTAAAAATACGACGTCGTATATCATGAATCAGCGCAAGTACGGTGCGCAACCGCCGACGCCAAGACCGTTGAGTGGGATGAAGAGCCCGAGATTGGAAACGCTGGCGACGGCAACGATGAAACCGCCAGCAAGTGGATTAGATATGTTCGGAAGCATGCTCGGGGCGTTGTCGCCGGCGGCGTTAGAGAGGGTCGAGGTCGAAGGTGAGGAGTCGACGTCGGAAGTTATCAAACTGTGTTCGATTATTACCGAGCAAGCGAAGACGATTCAGCGATTGGAGTCGGAGGTTAATCACCTGCGGGCGCAGTTACAGGCTCGAGCGGTCGCGCCAGTCCCAACGTTGCGTCGTGTACCGTCAACGACATCTGAGTTGGCGTCGCGCATTGCCGGTTTGTTCAAGCGATGAACGTCGCTAATGATTTGTAATCTTCACATTGTACTACGTGCCGCAAGTCGGTTTCTTATCGGTGCCTAAACCGTCATATACTTTCGTAGAATCGCGCGCGCTAAGCCGTTTGCGTTCGAAGAACGATAGATGAGGGATAAGTTGTACGCCGCTTCGCGACGCAAATCGTCCGCCTCGGAGCTCACCGGCATCTCCAGACAACGCTCATAAATCGGACGAGCGAGGTGCGGAAAGCCGAGATGTTGCAGGCCTCGGGCCAAGTTGTACATCCCTTCTTGTGGGCTTGTCGTGTTCAACTCCGCGGTACGTTCGAGCAGAACGACAGCTCGAAGCGCCAGTGCGTGACGCTGCTGCTCGTTTGAATTTCTCGTTGCCATGTGCAAAAGAGAAATCGCCGCACATAAATTCACCTCGTGATCGTTCGGCGCGATCGTGAGAGCCGTGAGGAAATCGTGCATTGCTATAGACCACTTTTTGTTCCACGTGTGAACGTACCCAGATGCCATCAAAGGTAGCAGACGTTCGCGTGAGGCATCGTCGAGGCTACTCGCGACGAGACGCTTGGCGAGCTTTGATGTTCCAACGCTGAGCGCTCGAGGATAATCGATAGCCATGTGCATCAGCATGTTCCAAACCGTTACCGAATTCGGGAATACCTCAAGAACACTACGACAGCTTGCCGCAGACTCTTGCAAATCGCCCATCATGTACGCCACGAGCGACTTTAGGTATCGTAGCGAAGCCGTCTGCTCTCGCGTCAGCACGCTCCCCGCGGAGAATGAAAGCGCATGATTCACGATGGTTCCCGCTTCTTCGTGTCGACCGAGCCGAATAGCGACCTCGGCACCGCTTATAATATTAGCAAACACATCATCATCTGATATCCGAACGTTATCGTCCACGAAATCATCGCTCCCCTGTCCCGCGCGTTGGAGCTTGCGTTGCGATCTTTTTTCGCTCAAGTCTTCCAAGAGCTTCAACGCAGCTGGAATGATGACAGTCAGTTCGGCTTCGCTCAAGAGCTTTCTTTGTAAAGCAGTCACGCGCAATAAAATGCCATATTTCTGTACCTCGACGTCATCTAAATTTGACACAAGTGACCTCGCCCGCCTCAACGATTCTTCGTCGTCTTGAAAACGCGAAAGCGAATCGGCTAGAGATACGGCGATGAATACGTCGCTCGGGTGCTTGTCATGGAGCATGTCGTAAAATTCGACTACCGCGCGCAAGCCCCTCGATTGCTGAACGCATCGCTCTACGCGCTGCCACATATCGACATTGTCGTACTCGTCGAGCGCGATTAAGTGCATGAACACCTCTTCCGCCTTCGACGCCAACCCAACCTCCATCAGAGTTTTTCCGCAGTCAAAGTACAAGTCATCAAACTCAGTCACCTTGTGCCGCAAGAGCTCTTCAATGCGCTCCATGCCTTCTTCCGTTTGTCCTTCGTAAAGCAAACATTGACCTTGTTTTACGGAAATGTCCAAAGGCAGCTGTCCAGAGTCGACGTGCTCTAAAATATTCGCGCGCGAACGCTCGACAATTTCTAGTACCTCGGAATACTTGCGGAACTCAATCTTCAACTCAATCAAAATGTTCACCACTGTGGCGTCGATGTGCTGTGGATACGCTTTCAGCATGTGCTCTAGAGCATGCTCAGCCTTATCTCGCATATCAGCACTATAATACAACTTGGCGAGCAAGACCACGGCGTCACGCAAAATAGCGCCGTCGAGCGGCGGCAAATCGTCCTTCAGCACCCACTCAAGTTGCTCAATCGCCTTTTTCGCATCTCCAAGCTCCGAATACAACGTTGCTTGATCCATTTTATTCTCGTAATTGTGCGGGTCAGACCTCGCCGCCTTTGCTAAGCAATGTATGGCGTAATCTTTGTTGTTCACGTTTACCGCCAGCGACGCCATGCGATACCACATCGACGGGTCCACCCCACGCTTCACCGCCGTCGCCAAAGAGTAACTATCCAACGCCTTTTCTAAATCGTTCGTTTCCTCGTACACCAGCGCCAATTGCTCGTACGGTTCGCTCGAATGCGGGATTTTCACAATCGCCGCGTGCAACTTACTCACCGCCTCGGCGTATTCGCCCCGCGCGTACAATATGGTCGCATCACTCATTAAATCGTTTGCCTCCATCGCTTGCTTCGACCGCGCCGACTTCTTCTGTCGCCCCTTTCGCCGCCGTTTCCTACTCTCGTTCACGCCGCCCATGCGCAAAAACGCCGCCATGGTCGGGTTTCGTCGCGCCGTCGCCTCGTCGTCGTCGTCGTCACGCGCCGTACCTCCACCGCGTCCTCCCGACCCATCGCTCGTGCCCGCCAGCGTCGACCGCTCGTACGCGACGACTTTCTCCGCCAGTCTTCCCTCGCGCAGGAGCTCGAGTCCATCGAACGCTCGACCGTCGCGTTCGTTGTCGGAATCGGTTTCTTCGTCTTCGTTCGATTCTGATTCGGATGCGTCGTCGCCGGCGCGCGCGTGGGGCTTGCCGTGCACTCGCAGACGCCTCGCGCACGAGGGCTCGTCTACATCGTCGATCGCGCGCCCGGGGAGGGACATCGCGCGCGCGCGTCGCACGATGGCGTGCGACGGTTGTCTGTGCGCCAACTGAACTCGCTCGCGTCTCGCGCCTCGTTCGACTTGACTACTTTTGCTTTTTGTGTTACACGTGGTATTTCTAATGTGTGTGTTTGAATGTCGTTTGAATGTCGTTAATCGTGTTGTTCTGATCGTCGCGCGCTCATCGCGCGGCGTTCAGGTAAAGTCTGTATTGCTCGCGTCGGCGCTCTTCAATTTGTTCTTGACCGCGACGACGGTACTCTTTGAGATCGCGGCACCTGGGCACGGGGCAGTCGTCCTCCATGCATCCCTTAGAATGAATTTGCAACAGCGTCCACGTTTTACGGCAGAGCTGGCACCCGCCTGCTGATTTGACCGTGCAGCTCAAGGCGTGCTTGAGCAAGTGTTTGATTTTCGGGCAGTTGCTGTTTTCGCATCGTTCTTTGCGGCATTTGCACGCGTGGAGCAAGAGTTCCATGGTTCGCTCGATCTGCGCCGCGCGGTTCTCGCGCTCGGCTTGAGACAACGCCGTGCGATCTCCGGCGGTACGACCTTGTCGCATGAGGGGGTGCTGGTGACCAGTTCTGATGCGGCAGTTGTCGCAAATATCGAAATCGGGGCACGTCTCGCAGCGCCAACCCTTTCCGGGCTCGAGCTCGCGTGAACAAACGTTGCATGATGCGACGAATGCAGGCTCAGATGGATTGTTCAAGTGATACAGCACCATCATGGTCGTATGTTTGGCGCGACGAAGCGAGTCGAACTGGAAGTGATTGCCTTGGCACAAGGACAGGAACGCTTGACGTGTGTCAAAGAATTCGCTCTCGAGCTTTTCCTCCTCGTCCTTCTGTTCCTTCGTCAGCGTGGGAATTTCCTCACACTTTTCGCACTCGAGCTTGCGGCCAGCGTAACGTTTTTCGTTCTCTGGCATCGCATCTTCAGTCTCCTTGCATTCTTCGCAAAGCACCAAGGGTGTGCCTTCCGTCGCGTAATAGCGGTTGGCACCGGCGATGGTTCTGCGGCAGCACAAACATTGGTGCGCAAGATGGGCGAGCATGAAGTCGTTTCTCATGTTGCTGATCGTCGTCCCGAGCTTCTTCATTAGTTCTTTATTCAGTTCAGCGTCAGCGGCGATCGTGCCACTCTTTGCCTTGGCCGCCTTGCGCGCGCTGATCTTAACCGTGGACGACTTTGTCTTCGCCTCGATGTTCTTTGCCTCCTCGAGTTCCTTCATGATGGTCGGTATCCAATCTTCCGCAATGCCGGAGAAGTAATCACCATCGAAATACGGATACTCAGTGGCGCATCGAATATCGTGATTTTGATTGCCGAGTCGGAATTCATCGTACACGTTCGAAGTTGAAATGACGATGCCATCCTTCTGCGCCGAGCGCAACATCTTGAGGTACCACTCACGAAGCTTGTCAGCCTTTGGCGTCTTTTGCACCTTGGGGTGACAGTACAGAATGTAATCGTCTCCTTGGAACGGCGGACACGCCCAAATAAAGCACGACGTGAAGCCGCGCTGTTTGACATAGTCCAGGTACGCAATCAGAATGTTGTGATAGACGTACGTGCGCAACGCGCAGTTTTCGCCCGTGGCCACGGTGACGTTGTCCGGTCGGAAGTACTTGACAGAGTCCAAATACGAGAGGTAAATTCTTCGCCGGTTCGGTTCAGGGCACTCGTCATCATACTCTTGCACATAAATAGCCATCAAACACACATCGGTGGCCTCAAGCTTTTGGAACAGGAGGATGACGCGCGAACGGTAAGTAAAGTGCGCCGGAATGCCCTGTTCTTTGAAGTGGGCGTAGTAGTGCGGCTTGGTGTCCATTTGTTTGAGTGTTTGAGACACAACACGAATGGTCAAGTTCTCAGCGGTCGGGACGTTTTCTATGGGTACGCCCAACTGCTTCGCGCGCTCCACGCGTTCCGCCGAGAGCTTCGACGCGAGGCGTTCTTCCAAAAACGTCGACATCTTTGTCTTCGGTAACGAGCTCGCCGGCTGTTGTGAAGACGGACGTTCAGCAGTAACTTGACGTTCGTTCTTATCCAACTGCGATAAGATGCAGTTTGGACACGTGAATGGCGCTTCACCGCCTTCATTGCGTCTACCGTTGAAAAGAACGCAGAGTTGGTGATACCAATCCTCGCAGTAGTCGCATTGCACCCATGGCTCCTCGAGATCGTCGTCGTTCTTCTTCTTGATGAGCGTCGCTTTCGGAAACCGTTGACCCTCGACATCGACATACCCTTGGATGGCGTTGAAGCACGGGTTACACCACGCATCTCTTCGAGTCTCGCCCCCGAGGCTAGGCATCTGGTGGAATACTTGTCCGCGCTTGATGCGACCGACGCAACTGTAGCAGTAAAGCGGCGGTGGTTCGAACGTCAATCGTTCAACGCCGCATGCACGGCACGAACTTTCTGTCGCGTTGATCACCGCCCGCTCAGCTTCCTTCTGAAGCTGACGAGCGCTCGGTTGACCTTGACCTTGCACCTTTTCCTTGTCGGCGAGACGCAAGGCGGCGAGATGCGTACGGATTTCTTCCGGAGTGAAGCACTCCATTAACGACGTCCCTTCGCCACCTGGCTTGCGATCCGTTTTCAAACCGCTCGTACCCTTCACCATGAGTTGACCACGATCGAGATCGTGATCGAGCTTCATTCTCTTGTTGCCGTGCGCCATTTGCATTTGCGCCTGTTGACGCTGCTTGAGCATGGCGTTGCGCACGGGACCGCACACCGGACACCCAGCGTCCTTGCACGTCTGATGATGCTTCAACAACTCACGCGACGCCAAACATCGAGGATAGTTGCACTGCGTCAGCGTACACTTCAACACGTGCTCCCACAACTGCTTCGCGACGTGACAGTGCGGCGTGTAGGGGCAGTGCCCGTGTCGCGCCTGACACTTGCTCGCGTGTCGAAGGAAGAGAAGCCATCGTTGCTGTTTCACGATGTACGCCTTTCGTAACTGCTCGTCATTGATGTCTCGCCAATTAGCAACGACACCACCCCCACCACTACCCGGTTGCTGGCGCCCGCGCATCGCCGCCTGTTGCTGTTGGGCCATCTGTTGCTGTTGCGCGAGCTGCTTCGCCTGCGCCGCCTGCTGCGCCTTGGTGAGCTTTTTACCCTTCGGCGGCGCCTTAGCTCGTCCCTTGGGCGCCGCCGCCGTCGCTGCCTCAGGCATCATCGAACCCACACCCTGCGTCGGAATCATCGTCCCAGGTGGCACGCCGGCCATCATTTGCGAAGATCCTCCCGCGTATTGCGATCCTTGCGCCGCCGCCGCGCCGCGCAAAATCGGCGCCCCATTCGGTAACATACCGTTACCCCCCATCATCTGTCCCGCCGCGGGTTGCGCCATATTCCCCCCTAATCCCCCTGGGAACAACGCTCCCATCTGCTGACGCGAAGCCGCCGCAGCGCTCCCGCCTCCTCTTCCGCCCTGTTGCGCGCCTTGACGAGAAATCATGATGCGCGCGACGGCTTGAAGTCGCGCCTCCAACGTCGCCTTGTCGCAATACTCATCCTACGATCGCAAAAACACCCCCACAATCCAACCGTCAGTCCTCGAACGTCATCACCCGCGCGCGCGCGCGCCTCAACCGCCTCGTTCGTCGCGCGCGCCGATCGAAACCGCGCACCTTGCTCCGCGCTCCGCGATACACCGCCTCCTCCAATCGCAGCACAAAGTCCGGTAGCTTGTGTTTCCACTCGTTCGTCAATTCCGGTTTCCTTTGTTTAAACACTCGCAATCTGCGCACCGTTCGCGCGTCCACGCCGTCGTCAGTCGTCCCTTCGCCTGAGCGCGCGTTCGCGCGCGTCTTCGCGACCTAAGCCTCGTCCGCGAGATCCGCGTTCGCGCCTCCCCCCCCCGCGTCGCCTCGCGCGCCGTTCGCCTTCGCGACGCACATGTGTTGAATCAGAATCTTCCTCTGCGGGATGTCGTCGTCCGATTGCCACGTGCGCCACGAGTGCTTCGCCCCCCCGCCGTCGCTCGCGCCGTTCGCGCCCGGCATTCGAACGCCCCGCGCCTTGTGCGGATTGACCTCGACCGACCGCGGTCGCGCGTGTGGGCAAACAGTCACGCGCGATCGTCGTCGCGCGTCCCGCGGGTCGCGATCGCGCGGCGCGCGCGCGTCGTCGCGCGTCCCGCGACCGCGCGTCGGCCCGTCGCGATCGCGCGCGCGATGCGGCACGCGTTCGGCCGGCGCGCGCGCGCTCGCTCGAGGGCGTCGAGCGTCGCTCGCCGCTCTGACGCGGCGCGATCGCAGACGCGCGGGATTCGCGCGCGCGAATAGGGTCTAGGGCGATGGCGCGCCGAACGCGACCGACCGAATGCGAATCGACGCGCGCACACGACGACGCGCGGCGCGCGCGCGACGCGCGACGACCGAGGGTCCGAGCGACGCTTTCGAGCGACGCGCGGCGCGCGCGCGACGCGCGACGGCGACGCGCGGCGATGGCGCGCGCGATGACGACGCGGGGCGCGGTGGCGACGGGGCTCGACGGACGCCGCGGCGACGCGAAGACGCGCGCGCGTCGGCGCGGGGGGGGGCGAACGGCGACCGCGCGAGGCGGGACGGACGCGCGGACGCGCGAGGGGGCGGGAGGGACGCGGGCGCGAGGTTGGGAGGGGACGCGCGCGAGCGCGCGGGACGCGCGGACGGGCGAGGACGCGGCGCGACGGGCGAGGACGCGGGCGGTGATCGGGGCGCGCGAGCGGTGGGGCGATGGCGCGCGCGGGCGAGGGTGGGGCGCGCGCGTCGAGAGCGCGGCGTCGGACGCCGCGGTGGGCGAGGGCGAGCGAAAGCCGACGAAGGGGAAGGGGGTGTCGAATTTGTTGAAGCGAACCGTGAGCTCTCTCTTCATGGTCGCCGTGGGCGGGGTGGTGATCTTCGCCGGTGGGTGGCCATGGGCGCTGGCGATGGCGCTCTTCAACGGCGCGTCGTGCGTGGAATACTTTGGAATGGTGCGAGAGATGAATAAGGAGCTTCCGTATCCGCCGCCGGAGTGGTGCATTAATTTATGCGTCGCGGCGTGCGCTTCGTTACCAGTTCTCCTGCACGCCACGGGGGGTAAGATGACGTCCATCATCGTCGCCACGGTGATTTCGTTCACCGCGATCTGCGCCGCGCTCATCGTGAACGAAGAGTCCCACTTTAACGAGTTTACGTCGTCTCTGTTTGGCTTGATTTATTGCGGCTTCTTGCCGACGTTTTGGGTCAAGCTTCGCGGCATGAGCGGCGTCTCGCTAGCCACTCCGGACAGTTTGCTTCATCACTGGCCCGCTTGGCTCGGTGGTCCGGGGATTTGGACCCTCGGCCTCGCGGCGACGATCACCATCGTGCTCTCCGTCGTGAGCGCGGACGTCGGGGCGTACGCGTTTGGCAAAAACTTTGGTAAAAACAAACTCACGGCGGTAAGCCCGAATAAGACGGTCGAAGGCGCGATCGGCGGGTTGTTGGCTTGCGCGGGGACGTGCGCGGCTTTGTTTTCAGTCATGGGGTGGCCTGGAACCGCGTGGCAAGGCGCGTTTTTGGGCGTCACGGTGTTCTTCACCTCCGTCTTTGGCGATCTCCTCGAGAGCGTGATGAAGAGAAATGCGACGATGAAGGACAGTGGGAATCTGATTCCGGGTCACGGCGGCTTGCTCGATCGATTTGATTCGTACATTTTCACCGGGAGTGTGACGTACTTCTTTGTCATCGCCGTCCTCGGCGGTTTCCGAAGAGTCTTTTCGGTTGGATATTACTAAAGCGCGGCAAATACATCAAATACATCATCCATGGCGGCGTCCGTCGCGCCCGTCGCGAAGATGTCACACATCTAGACTCGTACTAATAACCCTATTGTAGTTGTAACATCCGACTAATAACGAAAAGGACTTCTATCCCTTTCGCGGCGTCGCCTCGATGACAAACGTGGTGCCGAGATGGTGCGTCGATTTTTCCACAATTTCCAACCCCGCGTCTTCGATTAGCTTCAAAATGTCCCTATTCCAGTAACATCCCCATCGTCGCGCGTGTGCATCGGCGAAATGATCCAGAATATTACTCAACCAGCCGTACTCGCTTCGTCCGTGCTCGAGCAACAACACCCGACCGCCGTCTCGCTTAACGACGCGCTTCATCTCTCGCAACGCCCCCACCGCGTCCTCGTAACTGCACAACCCAAACGTATCCACCACGGTATCCACGCTTCCCGTCTTCACATTCATCCTTTGCGCGTCTCCTCGCGTCACGATCGCCTCTCGCACCGTCGTCCCGCCGTCGCGCGTCCGCAGCTTCGCGCGCGCCTCCTCCACCATCCCATCGCACGCGTCCATCGCCAGCAGCGTGCGCACTTTTTTCGGGTCATAATACGAAAAGTTCCTTCCCGTACCGCACGCCACCTCCAACACGTCGCCGCGGGCGCCGTACGCGAGCGACGCGCGCATGTTTTCGATGCCGGACCAGTATTCACTGGACCTCACGGCGTCGTCAAAGGTTTTCGCCTCGCGATCGTACGCCGCGTCGCGCGCGCGCGCGTCGACGCGCTCGCAATCGCACGCGCGTCCACCGAGCGCGGCACCGTAGCCGACGACGACGCCCGCGCACGCGACGCCGGTCGCGAACGCGGAGGCGACGAGGCGAGGAAACATCCGCGCGACGACGTGTGACGCCAGAGCGCCGCGCGGCGTCGACGCGACGACGCGCGACGACGCGCGACGACGCGCGACGACGCGCGACGCGCGATGTCGCGCAAGCGACCGCGCGCGACGCGCGATACGAGCGACGACGACGCGCATCTCTCGACGGTGGTTCAAAAATCATCTTTGCAAACGGCGCGCGCGACGACGCGAAACGGCGCGAAGCGGGCGCGACGAGACGCGACGGGACGAAAAGTGCGCGCGCGGGGGAAGTCGTCGACGGCGCCGTTGGCGCTGGCGGTGACGCACGATCGCGTGCGGACGCTGGAGGTGCGATGATTAGACGATTGGGATGGGCGTTCGAGGCGACGGCGGCGCGCGGGTGCCCGGTTTGACGCGAGAGAACGCGCGCGCGCGAAGAGACTGACGAAGGCGCGCTGGCGTCGAGATCGCGGACAGGAGCTAGTGGAGGAGATGTGCGCGCGAAGCGGGCGACCGCAGCCGGTGTTGCGGAGGGTTGGGGACGAGGGCGCGTACGCGAACGCGCTGTTACGATCGACGTACGCGTTCGCGCCGGATTCTGCGCCAACGTTTTCGGGTAGAGGAGGCGAGCGTAGGGGTGGTGTGATGGATACCGTGCGCGCAGCGATCGAGCATTCATTTCGCGCGTCGGCGAATCCGCGGAATGTGTTGTGTAAGGGGATGTGCCGACGCGTTGAGCGACGTGACGGCGGCGTTCGAGGCGCGCTTTTGAGCGGTTCGACAGAGGTGAGCGTGCGGTGCTCGACGAGCGCGTACGAGGCGTTCAAGTCACCGGTATGGGAAACATTTTGTGATAGAGTGGGAGACGACATGTTTCTGCACATTTTATTGTACTGCAGCGTGTTTGTGAGAGTCGGTACGGACAGAGACACGCCGTTGTTGCAGATTTGTGGCTACCCGATGAATGACTCCTCGCGCAAGCGGGCCATAACGACCGCGATGGCTACGAGTAAGACGCGAGCGGGAATTCGACGCGAACGGAGGGCGCGAAAGCGACGCCAAGATGAAGAGGCGGCAGAGAATTGCGCGTTGGAGACCGATTCCACCATGCTTGAGTCGAAGTGCATGTCCGAAAAGCCGCTCACCGCGAACCCATTCATTTCGCACATCGACGTGAAGGAAGTCATTCGATTGAGCGACGTCTATCGTTGTTCACAAGATGTCTCAGTCGACGGGGATGGCGAGACTAGTGGACTGACGAGCGAGGAGGTGACTTTGTCGCCTGCCTCGACGGAATATCTGCAAACGTCGAGAAAGCGCTCGAAGTCGTACAGAAAGCCGAGTTGGCTTCGTAAGCGTGAAGCGCGGCTGAACTCAACGCATGCTCAGAGTTTGCGGACGCGAGAAGTGAAGCAAATGACCGCCGGCAACATCGTGAATCGACAAAAGAATGCGAGTTTGGGTAACGAGGTGAAACTTGCTGACGAGGTCTTCGATCGAGGGGTGTTCATGTTTCGTTCAAGCTTCACGAAGAAACCAGGCTTGCCGGCGACGCATACTCTGCGATCGATCGGCTTGGGCGTCCGCGCATCAAGGCGCCTTTACCTGACGATATTTAAGGCAAAAAAGCTTACGAAGGCTACATCGAAGCACAAGACAGATCGCGCTTTGCGGCAGGCAAAGAGTACGTATAGAATTCCGCAAAAGCACCGCGACACACTTTTACCGACGTTGCGGGCGATGTTGGACAAGGTTCGATGTTGCCCATTCACGAACATCCTCAACAAGCACGCTCCCATGCCGCGTGAGCTAATGGTCTCCACGAAACGAGTCGGTGAATTGAGTCAAGCGTCGCTGTTATCTGCGTATACGGCACCACGAAGAGTAGCCGCCTTTGTTTGGGAAGTCATTGAGCGCCTCGTGCCCGTCGAACTCTTGGGGTCGGTCCAAACACGAAAAAGCCTGTACGGTTGCATTCGCCGAATTGTGTCGTTGCGAAGATACGAGCGGTTTACTTTGCATGAAGTCATGCAAGGCATCCGAACGGCAGACTTCAAGTGTTTCAAGGCGAAAACGACCAATGCGAGTAACGCAGGACAGGTGGAGGCGAGTCAGCGGAGAATGGTCACCAAATGGATCAGCTGGCTCGTGCAAGAGATGGTCTTCCCAATCATACGATGTCATTTCTACGCCACGGATACGCAAACACACAAAAATAGGATATTCTTTTACCGGAAAGGGATTTGGTCTCGGCTCGTCACCGCCACACTACAAAGCTTGGAAGAAACGTCGTTCAAGCGCCTCACGGCGAAGGAAGTGACAGCGATGATGGATAGATCGAATGCGTCCAACTTGGGGTTTTCGAACATGCGATTTTTACCGAAAGGCTCGGGGTTACGACCTCTAGCGACGCTGAACAAACCGACGACCTTTGTCGTCAAGGGCGGCGGGAAGAATTCAATGCGGTGGTTGAAGAAATTCGATGCGATAAACAGACGGTTGAAAGACGTGCAGGATATTCTCCACCACGAGACAGTTCGAGATCCGAACGTCTTAGGCGCAGCCGTCGGAGATTATAAGGCGGCTCTTCTTCGTCTTGGACCGTGTCTACGCGCGATTCGTCGCCAAAAGTTACTTGGACGGCGTCCTCAGGCGTACATTCTCGCGACTGACATTAAAGGCGCTTTCGATAATCTTCCGCTCGAATCTCTCGAGCGCGTGGCCTTGGACCTAATCTCAAGCTCATCATATCAAACGCTTCATTATGCCGTCGTGAAACAAAACGGTGAGGCAAAATATAAAAAGTTGGTGTCTTCCCTTCCGACCGCGGCGAAAGGCGAAAGAGTGCCGGGACCTCTCGTGACTGAAGCGCAGCGCGTTTCGAACACCGGCGGTGCGGCGATTCTTGGTAGAGAGAGCAGAAACTCGATCGTCATTGACGCAGGATTCGCTAAGGAAATTTCCGATGAAAACATAGTGCCGTTATTGCGCGCACATCTACGAGAAAACATCATCTCTGCGCGCGGCAAGTTCTTGTTACAAACCGTCGGAATCCCGCAGGGTTCGATTGTATCTCCGCTTTTGTGCAGCCTATTTTACGGCCACCTCGAACACGAGTATGGATTATTGAGCGGTTTCTGTGGCGAGCAATCAACCGTGTGTCGATGGATGGACGACATGCTTCTCGTCACCACCGATCTTGATCGGGCCAAAGCGTTCGTCGACATGTGTAAGAAAGGTTTCGAGGCGCACGGCTGCACTCTAAACACCACAAAAACGCTTTCAAACTTCGACCACGGAGAAGACGTACGACAAAGGACATTTGTGAACGCGGATGGGCGAAGTTACATCCCGTGGTGCGGTATATTAATCGATTGCCTAACGCTAGAAATAATGGTGGACTACTCGAGGTACTCGGGAGAATTCGTTCGAGAGTCGATGAATCTACCGCTCGGGCGCAAGGCGTGGACGCGTCTACCCGAACGCATTTGTGGCTTTTTGAAGCCAAAATGTGCGGCTATATTTTTCGACGAGAGTATCAACAGCAAAGTCACCGTGCGCGTCAACGTCTACCAGCTCTTCCTCATGGCGGCGATGAAAACACACAGCTACGTCGCTGCGACGAGCGCGATTCCGGGATGCGAGCAAATCTCATCGCTTGCACTTTATCGCGCGATCAAGCACGCCGTTCGTTTCGGACAAATATTGATACAGCGTCAGAGTAGCAGCGCGCGCGCGCACTGCAGTAGCGTCGGGAGACTGCCGGACTCGCACGTTGAATTTCTCGCTATCCAAGCCTTCTTGAAAGTCCTTCAACAAAAGCAGACGCGATACAAGCGAGTAATTCAGCTATTGAACTCGCGACTCACCTCACAAGGCATGAAACGAACGTGCAGAAACGGTCTGCTCACACAAGCGATGGAACCATCGCGAAACACGATTTTCACACATATTAGATTTTAGGAACTCTTTCATAGTCAAACAAACATCTCCTGTACTCATCCTTCTACTGTACTCAACAACAACAAATGTAAACATCGTCGTAAATTTTGATTCGTGGTTCGTCGTAGTCGTCGTCGAATCGATCGACGGTAAAAAACATTGCGAAAGCGTGATTCGCGGTGAAGCGCCTAGTAGGCGCGTTGTTCGCCTTCGTGGGCGAATCGACAAGACTCACCGCGGTCGCAGCGCCCCTTTTGCCAGTCGAAGCACACGCCACGCGGGCGATCACCACCGCGGTCGCCACCGTAGCCGCGATCACGATCGCCGCCCCAGCGATCGCCGCCGCGGTTGCCACCGTAGCCGCGATCGCCGCCGCCGCGGTACCCGCCGCCGCCGCCGCCGCCGTCTTCAGAGTGCGCGAAGCGGCACGAGTCGCCTCGATCGCATCGGTTTTCTCTCCAAGCGTAGCACACACCTCGCGGGCGGTCTTCGCGAGCGTACGGACGATCATCCCGTCGGTCGTACCCGCCTCGGCGATCGCCGCCTCGGCGGTCGTCGTATCCGCCGCCGCCTCGCCCTCGCATCTCATCCGGGTTCTTTCTTCGCTCGTTCGCGATCTCGCATCGAACTTCCCGTCCCATGATGTCCATTCCGGTCGCCTTTTCGACCGCATCGTCCGCCTCACCCTGAATCGCGTACTTCACGAACGCCAATCCTCGCTTGCGTCCCGTCTCGCGATCCTTCGGCATGTACACGTCGAGCACGTTTCCGTACGCCTGGAACTTATCCCGGATGTCGTCCTCGTGCGCGTCGAACGAGATGTTTCGCACGAGCACGGAGACTCCCGGCAAGTCGCGCGGGTTCGGCGGTTCGTCTCGGACCGGCGGCGGCGGTGCCCCGCGGTCGCCGTCCCCGTGATCGGCGGCGCCGCCCTCATCGGCGGCGGGTTCGTCGGCGACGCGACGAGGGTTATCCTCGTCGATCTCGCGCTGTTCGTTATCTTCGTCGGACATCGTTCGGGCGTGCGCGGCGCGCGAGGTCGTGGGCGTCGGACGCGGGCGTCGACGTGTGCGGCGCGATCGGGGAATCGCGGCGGATTCGCGATTTTCGAGACGATTCAATTCTCCCGGATCGGATGAGTCGGGTCGGGTCGGGCGCTGCGGCGAGACTCGATCAATACGCAATACAACACTATCAGAGACTAAAAAAGAGAACCTACAGTAAATAAATATGAATGAAGACGCCGTGAGTGGTGACGACGCGCGCGCTTGCAAAGGCGGAAGATTGCGAGAAGTAAGTCGCCGGCGCGCTGAAGGAGTCAACTCGGTCAGAGGTGCATGGCTGAAGAAAAGTGAGGCGCCCAGCGCGATTGCTTGGCGGCGAGCTTAAGGGTGCGGAAAACTTCCGCATTGGCGGCCCAGAAACTGACGGAATGTAACCCTAGACCGTTGGCTTTGGCGTAAGGCTTGACGACGTCTTCGCGAAACGCGCGAAGCTTGTGTCGAGGTACGCGCGGGCACAGGTGGTGCTCGGTTTGAAACTGTAAACCACCGTGGAACCAGTCGAGCCAGCGCGGGCAGTCGATGTCCAACGTCCCAGCGAGTTGCATGTTCACCCACTCGTCGTTTTCAGGTCGCCCTTCGAAGACGTCGCGCGAAAAATGCGAGAGGCAAATTTGCACGTGGATGACGCCGGCGACGGCGTGCGAGAGGAAGAAGAACGGCACTTTGTGACCCACGGGTAACTGAGCGATGAGCGTGGTGAGCCACGTGGCGAACACACCAAGTGTTAAAAACTCCATCGCTCGGCTCCGCACGCGCTTCGCCTTGATCAAGAAGATCAACGTCTGCAAGTATAAGTTGATGCGAGCGACGGCCATAATTGGATAGAACGTGTAGTGCTGGAATCGAACGAGCGTCCTGGCGAGACGGTCGTACGTCATGCGTCTGCGGTGATACAGAGAGTACACCGAGCCAAAATATTTGTTGGAGACCGCGAACACGGGCATGTGCTGGATGTCGGGGTCGCATTCCAACGAGTTGCACGCGCAGTGGTGGACGTTGTGCGTCGCCATCCACCACGCGATGCCGACGCCGTTGAAGAGGTTTCCAACGCACCACCCGATCATGGCGTCTTTTTTGCGATCATAAGTGATCGATGTGTGCCCAGCATCGTGGCCGATGAACATACTTTGCTGCCAAAACAAACCGAGCAAGACGGCGCCGAACATGTGCGTCTTGAAACCGGCGCCCGACGACAACACGCACGCCAACACGCCGCCGAAAAGCACGACCAATCTCGCGATGATGAAGGCGTAATCCGTGAGATCGCTCTTCAACAACTTCTCACTACCCTCCATCGCGTCCCTCATCCGACGAAACGCCTTTAAATGCGTCGGCGGCGCCGCGCTCTCGTCCACCAAGCGCCCGATTCGAAGCGTCTCCAAGCGCGCCAGCGCGCGCCGCTCCCCCCCGTGATACGCCATGAACGCGTCCGTCGCGTCTCTCCCCGCGTACTGCTCCAGAATCGTGCTCCCCCCCGGATGTTTCTCGACCCAAGACGTCGCGTCGTACACCCCATCGCCCACGACGAGCCAACAATCGCTCCCGACGTCGTGCGAGCGCACGTCGGCGCGCGCGTACGTCGCCTCGCCTCGCCGCGTCTCCCCCCCGACGCCCGTCCCGACGTCCCGCGCCGCGCTCGCGTCGCCGCGATTCGCCCGTCGCGCGCCCTCGCCCTCCCGCGCCGTCGCGCGCGTCGCGCTCGCGTCCCCGCGTCGTCGCGCGCGCGCGCGACGCGAGAGGTCCACGCCGTCCCGCGGCATGTGCCTCGTCGACCCGTCTCGCGTCGCCGCGTCGCGCGTTTCCGACGCGAGACGGTTCGACGCGTTTCCGTCGCGCGTTTGCGAAGAATCCCGCGCCGTCGCCGCGTCGCGCTTTGTCGCGGTGCGACGCGCTTCCGGTCAACGCGCGTCGTCCGACCGCATCGTCGACGTCGCCCCCCTGGGGCCTCGCGACGAGATTTTTTCACCTTTTCTCGCCCCTGGGGCCCGCGAACAAAGGTGAAAAAATCTCGAGGCGCGCGCGCGAGTCCCGACTCGTCGACGGCGCGTGTAAACACTACTTATACCCCCCTGGTTTCGTTTCTTTCATTTACTTCACCGCATCTCTTAAATACGACGCATTCGAGCTTTTCGACGGCCACCCAGGACACGAAACCCCGTACTCATACGAACACCACACCGCACGCGCGTGGACGCGCGCGCGCCGCACAATCAATCGCGCGCGCGCCCACCATGCGCGCCTGCACGCCTCGCGCGTCGAGCGCGAACGCTCCAGGCGCGCAAAACGACGAACGACGCGCGACGCGCGCGAAGACGCACCGACGACCCGCGGTGGCGTCGCCGACGATCCTCGTTCAGGGCGGCAAGGATCCGGAGACGACCACGAATGGGCTGTCGAAGAAACGACGCGCGGTGATCGAGGACATGACGTCGTTCGCGGCGGGAGAACTGAGCGGACTGCTGAAGGACCCGGACACGAATTGGCAACCGCAAGATTGGCTGCCGAATCCGGAGTCGCCGGATTTCTTGGATCAGGTGCGAGGGCGAGGGGGGGCGAGGGGACGCGCGCGAGGGATGGTTTATCCGCGCGAGGGCGGTCGAGGGCGTTCGAACGAGACGCGACGCGGGACGCGCGAGGCGAGGTCGAGGCGCGCGCGAGATGGGCGAGGGGGTGGGTGGAGGCGTGCGCGCGCGCGAAAACGCGGTGACTGACGAGCGCGCGAACGCGTCGCGATCGCGATAGGTGGCGGAGATTCGTAAACGCGCGGCGAACATCCCCGACGATCTCTTCGTCGTGCTCGTCGGCGATATGATCACCGAAGAGGCGTTGCCGACGTACATGAACATGTTGAACACGCTCGAAGGAACGAAGGATAACTCTGGCGCGGATGCTCACCCGTGGGCGGTGTGGACGCGCAAGTGGACGGCGGAGGAAAACCGTCACGGCGACCTCATGAACAAGTACTTGTGGATGACGGGTAAGGTGAACATGAAGCCGGTCGAGACCACGATCCAGAAGCTCATCGGCAGCGGCATGAACCCTAAGACGGACAACAACCCGTACCTCGGTTTCGTGTACACGTCTTTCCAAGAGCGCGCGACGAAAATTTCCCACGGGAACACGGCGCGCTTGGCCAAGGAGGCGGGCGATCCGGAGTTCGCGAAGATGTGCGGCATCATCGCCGCCGACGAAGGCCGCCACGAGATCGCGTACCAGCGCATCATCGATGAAGTATTGGCGCGCGATCCCGACGGTGCCGTCCTCGCGTACGCGGACATGATGGAGAAGCAAATCACCATGCCCGCGCACATGATGTGCGACGGCCAGCACAAGGCGCGAACCGGCCGCGACCTCTTCGTCGATTTCGCCGCCGTCGCGGAGCGCACGGGCGTGTACACCGGCCACGATTACGCCGATATCATGGATCACCTCAACAAGCGTTGGGACATCGCCAACATCACGGGTTTGGGCGGCGAGGCGGCCGCCGCGCAAGAGTACTTGATGAAGCAACCCGCTCGCATCCGCAAGCTCGTCGCTTTCGCCGAGAAGAGGGCGGCGAAGAAGCCTCCGGCCAAGGAAACCTTCTCCTGGATTTACGATCGTCCCGTCGACATCAACTAAACAACCACCACCGTAGCGCGAGAAAGGCAATATAGCCTCCGCTTTTAGCTCTTGCCGTTGCGGCGTGTTGCTCGGTGCTCGACTATTCACGCTCAAATGTAAAAAGATTCAGATTCAATTCCCTACGCGATTCCCTGCGGCGCTTGATGGATGTGTATTATTATTGCACGCATCATTCCTCGAACCACGCGTCGAGCTCTACGCTAGAAACGACTCTGCGACTCGATCGCTCGTCGCGCATCCTTAGTTTTCGCGCGTCGGCAAGACCGCCTCGATGGCCGTCCACACCTCGCTCATGTCCTTTGCCGCGTCGATTTTCGCGACGACGGGAGAGTAGTGCTCCAAAATGGGCTTCGTTTGCGAGTGGTACGCTTCGAGGCGCGTCACGAGCGCTTCTTTCGTGTCATCGCTGCGCTGCTCGAGCTGCTCGCCAGTCTCGTCGTCAAACATGCGCTTCGGCTTGGCTTGCTTACCCGGGCACGCCTTCAGGCTCTTCGGCGGGTTGAACGTGGCGTGATACGAGCGACCGCTCGCCTTGTGCACCCATCGGCCGCAGATGCGCTTCTCCAAAAGCGAGTCCGGGACCTCGAGCGAGACGACGACGTCCACCTTCTCGCCGCGCTTCGCCAGCATCTCATCCAGCTTCTTCGCCTGCTCGATCGTCCGCGGGAACCCATCCAAAATGAACCCACGCGCGCAATCCTTCGCCGCGATTCGATCGCGAATGATCGCCACGACGATGTCGTCCGTCACCAATCCCCCCGAATCCATCGCCGCCTTCGCGCGTCTCCCGACATCCGTCCCCGCCGCCACCGCCGCGCGCAGCATGTCTCCCGTCGCGAGCTGCGGCACGCCGAGCTTCTCCGTGATCTTCGGCGCTTGCGTTCCTGCGTCGCGCGCGTCCGTCGCGTCCGTCAGTCACCGCGCGCGCGTCGTTCGCGTCGCGCGTCGATCGCCGTCGTCTCGCGTCGCCGACGCTCGCGTCTCTCGCGTCTCTCGCGCACCCTTGCCCGCGCCCGGCGGTCCGAAGATGACGATCACCGATCGCGGCGCGCCGCGCTTGCTCTGCCCGCCGCCCATCGCGCGGCGTCGCGTTCCGCGGCGTGCCGACGTCTGCCGACGTCACTCGTCGACGCTGATTACGCGATGCGGCGCGCGCTGCACGTCGCGCGCGTCGCCAAGGCGAAGAACCGCGACGCCGGACGGTCGATGCACTGGCGCGTGGGTAAGGGGAGCGAGTCCGCGAACGGCGCGGGCGAGGCGACGGCGCGCGGCGGGAAAGGAAGCTCGAAGACGACGCGGTCGCAGCGGACGAACAAGAGCTACAAGGTGTACGTCAGCGGACGACCGACGATCGACGACGTCGAACGGGCGTCGAGGGGGGAGAAGACGAAGTCCATGGGCGTGGTCGAGCGCGAGGCGCCGTACAGGCTGACGCGAGACGAGCGAGAGGCGTGGGAGCGAGCGAAACGGCGAGGAGGGCTGGAGACGCGAAGCGCGAGTCGAGACGGGCTCGCGAGACGACGGTTTCCGTTGGTGAACACGCATCGGGCGTACTGCGATGCGGTGGGGATGGTGTTCGTGTGCACGGAACAAGACGTGGGGGGGGGGGAGGATTGCGTGGTGGTGGACGTGTCGACGCTGCGGGCGAGCGAGGACGGCGACGCGCGCGCGCGGTTGAGCGAGTTGGCGATCGCGTTGGGGGCGAGCGCGGAGGATTTGTGCGGCGACGAGGAACCGCTGATGGCGCAGATGCGATACGTGGCGGCCATGGAGGGGGGGTTCGAGCGCACGGCGCTGGTGGAAGTGTTGGAGGGAGACGCCGAAGCCGAGCCGGCGCCGAGCGAGAGCGAAATCGCGGCGGCGAGAGACGCCGTCTCGGCCGCGGCGGATCGCGTGCGCGAAATGAAAGATTCAGGGAAATCGAACGCGGATGATGACGTGAAAGCTGGCGTGCGATGCCTCCTCGAGGCGAAGGCGAAGCTGGGAGCGATGGAGGCCGCCGCGGAGAAGACGTCGGCGGCCGCGAACGAGGCCGCGGAAGTGGATCTGGAGGCTGAATTAAAACGAATCGAAGAAGCGGCTCGGAGATCACTCGTCGAGTTACCCATTCACGGTTTGCCCGAACGATATATGCGGTTCAAGTGTCCTGATCGTCCAACGGCGAAGGCGCTCTCGAAAGCCATCGCAAAGGAGGATCTCGCGCCTTTGTTGCTCGAAGTCTAGGCAGCATCACGGTTTAGTTGCGGTACGCGCTCTGCTTTGCTATGTACAATGTATTTATTTGCTTTACTGTATTCCTCGCGCGACTCGCTGAGGCGCGATGTCACCAGGACCGACGCCCTTGGAGGCGTAGTACTCGCTGAAATCGAGGCGGAACAACAAGAATTGCGTGTCCACGTGCGTTTGGAGTGGCAAAAGGTTCAAGAAACCGTCCAATGCACGCGCGTAGTCGTCGCGCAAATTTGCCAGTCGACTCTGCGCCACGGCGACCTCGTCCTTATCGATAAAATCGCTCGCATTCGACTCCTCGCCGACGTATGTCCCCCATTGCTTGTTCTTCTCGCGCTCGGCGATGCGCTCTCGCGTCGCCGCCTTCTTCGCGACGACGTCTGCCGCCATGTCGAAAAGATCAGCTGCGACTTCGCGGAACGACATCATCACCTCAAAAAGTGCGTAAAGGGTCTGCAGAACTAGCTGCGACTTTGACCCGAGCAAAGCCTTTTGAACGACGGCGTCGAGGAATACGTCGTGCGCCGCGATGATTTCATCCAAATCGGAATGCTTGGCAAACTTCTCCTCGAGCTCGACCCACGAGGTCTCCAGCACCTCGAACATGACGTAGTACTGAAAGTTAGAAATAAAGCTGTGCATCTCCCCTCGCAATGAATGACAGCTGCGTAGCATGTCAGCCAACGCCGCGCCAGACGTGCCCCCGCCGGCGGTTTCGCTTGACAACAAATGCGCTACCGTCGGTTTCATCATCTGCCACGTCCCACAGAGCGAATGTTCCACTCGCTTCAGACGCCACAGAAAGTTGAACACGCGCAAATACTTGCTCATCGCGTGTTCGGTGAATATCGTCGTCAAAGGCTGATTTACGACGTACTCGAGCGTGAAGACATCCCATCCCACTTCTTCGTTCAAGTGCGCCATCAAACGCACGCGTAAGCGATCGAGAAAGTCTGGAGAATCCGACTGGGCGCTACTGCTGCGCACGGCTTGTTCGAGCATACCGCTGAGCTTGAAGACACTCAATGAATTCGCGGGCTGCTCCAAGCTCGGACCCATCAAGTCCATCAAGCACTCGTGCAAATCCCCCTGGCCGAGCAACAAATAGCGCTTGAGCGCTTGACAATGCTCTCCGAGCTTGAAGCGTTCGAAGAGTACGCGACGCACCGTTCCGTCCACACGCTTTGCTGTCTCGCTAATCAACGTCGTCAAACCATCTGGATTCTCAAAGTCTAGCCCTCCAGCCTTTTCCACCGCGTTCAAGACGTCCGCGCGTTCGGGCGTCCAGCTCGAGTCGTCGCAGCATCTGCGAAGAAAGTTTATGCTCTTGCCGAGGCGAAGTATAGTTTTCCCCTGTTCGCGCGTGATGAACGAGGGCAGCATGTCCTCATCGAACGCATACTTTCGGCGCCATAAATCTTTATCCGAAATCGAGTGATCAACGCTCACGAAGAACTCGCACAATGGGTCTTCGAGCTCGCCGCTCACCGTCCATCGATGCACCATGCCCAAATACGGCGTCGCGCTCGCGCTCAAAACTCTTCGTACCAACGCGGTGGATGACGGGTCGCCGTGTTGAGAGTAGTTGTACATGGCCGCCAAAGCAGCGCCTCCTCGCTTGCCGTGCGTCGCGTCGACCAAAACCGCTAGCGTCCGTAACATCTTGAGAGGATCGGCGAGCCACACGAAGAGTCGACGCAGGGTGAGGTAACTGTCGCCGCCCTTCGCCGCGCCGTCGCCTCGTTCGAGGTAAGCCACGATCGGAATCTGCGCTTGAGCTTCTAATACCGCGATCAACTTGTAGTAACTCGCAAGCTCGCGCTGAATCGCCGCTCTGAACGCCTGCCGCGTGCTGCCGTCGCCGTCGTCGACGTCGACGCCCGCCGTCCTGCCGTCGCCGAGCGCCGCCGAAACCTTCTTAAATAACCACCCTACTTCGGTGAGGCACTTGATCAAATTTCGTCGCCCGGCCGAGACGTTCACGTTCGGTGCCAGCGCGAACGCTTGTTGGGCCGGAGAAAACTTGATGAACTCGCCGTCGATGCCTTGACACGCGTACAGCACGTCTCGCACCAATTCGCGTTCGTCGCACTCCCCGCTCGCCGCGCGTTCAATCTCCAAAGTCCTGTACGCATCCGCGCGCCGACCGACGGCGTGCAACCCGAGCGCCCCTTTCTCACCGCCCGCGAGCGCGCGCGCGGCCTCGCCATCATCCAACCGTCTCGTCGCCGCCGCCGTCGCCGCGCCCGCGCGTTCGTCTCGCGTCAACGCCTTCGCCGCCGCGTCCAAATCCAACCGCCGCATCCCTCGCGCGCTCGCGCCCACCCCCCCGCCCGCTCCCCACGCGCCCTCCGCGTCCTCCGAGATCGCCAACAGCGTCCTGAGCACTCCCGCGCGTCGCGTCGACCCGCTCGCGTCGCGCCTTCGCGCGCGTTCGCACGCCTCCGCCGCGCGCGCCGCCGCGTCCTCCCCCCGCCTCTCTCGCACCCTTCGCACGATCGCCCGCGCCACCGCCTCGCCGTCGTCCATCGCGTCCCTCACGGCCGTTCCCTCGCCCAGCGTCGACGCGAGCACGCGCGTCGCGACCCGGCGTCCCGCGTCCGCGCGTCGCGTCGCCTCGCGATCGTCCGTCGGCATCGCGTGCGTCGGCGTCGCGTTCGTCGGCATCGCGTTCGCGAGCGTTCGCTCGACGAGCGCTCGAACGAGCGCGGCGACATCGCGCGCGTCGTCGCGCGCGCGCGCGTCGGCCATCGTCGCGCGCGCGGTCGTCTGTCGCCGCGCGCGGGCGTCCGCGGCCGTTGACGTCGTGTTTGGTCCGTGTTTGGTCCGTGTGTGTACGAGACCGACCGTCGCGAACTCTCGTAGAGCGGCGTCCGCGAGCGGTAGTACATAGCGACGAACCGCGCGATAAAAGCGTCCGACGACGGAGCGTTTTCGTCGCGGCGCGAGCGTTACGCGACGGACGCCGCGGCGGGCGACGGCGGGCGACGCGCGACGACGCGCGGCAGACGCCAGCGCGAGGGCGCGTGCGATGGACGGTCGGCGTCTCGCGCCGGCGGACGCGCGCGAGGCGCGCGAGACGGCGGACGCGCGCGAGACGGCGTGGAAGGTGGACGTGCGCGCGCTCGAGCGAGAGGCGCGTCGACGGCGCGCGACGGACGCGCGCGGAGGCGCGGACGCGGACGACGCGGACGCGGGCGACGACGGTGGGAAGGCGGGACGCGCGACGCCGTTGGCGGTGGTGTGTCAGGACGTGCGGTACGAGGTGAGGGATCGTAAGACGGGCGCGACGACGCGGTTGCTGGACGACGTCAGCGCGGTGTTTCCTCCGGGGGGGGCGTCGGCGCTCATGGGTCCGTCGGGGGCGGGGAAGACGACGCTGCTGGACGTCATGAGCGGGAGGAAGACGCAGGGACGCTTGCGCGGGCGCGTCGTCGTCGGTGCCGAGCCGGCGACGAAGGCGGCGTTGAAGACGTGCGCGGCGTACGTCGAGCAGTTTGATTGCTTGCTCGCGTCGTTGACGGTGCGAGAAACGTTGATGTATCAAGCCGAGTTAAAGCGAGGCGCGGAAGGTTTCGACGCCAAGGCGCGCGAGGAGCAAGTGAATCGATTGATCGAAGACTTGCAGTTGGAAAAGTGCGCCGACGTCGTCGTCGGCAGCGCTTTGTCGCGAGGGATTTCCGGCGGGCAAGCAAAGCGCACGAACATCGGCATAAGTTTGGTCACTCGTCCTCGTATTTTGTTCTTGGACGAGCCCACGAGCGGATTGGATTCGAAAACTTCGTACGATTTGATGCGAGTCATTCGAAAATTTTGCGACACCGCCGGAGTCACGGTCATCGCCACCATTCACTCGCCGAGCTCGGAGGCGTTTCGTCAATTCGATCGTCTGTTGATGCTGAAGAATGGCAAAGTCACCTACGCGGGTCCATTATTCGGCGAAGAGGGCGCAGAGACGTACTTTTATTCGCTCGGGTTTTACTTTGATCCGAACGATAACTTTGCGGATTTCTTAATCGCCACCGCGGGCGACGATTCGACGGATTTTGCCAGAGAGTTTACGGCGAGTTTTCATCACAAGCGTAATCGCGACGAAGTGCGCAAGTACGTGCGAGAAGTGGTGAATCGGCGGGAAGCAGGCGACACGCGATCTCTGCTGCTCGCAAACGCCCCAAAACCTGTCGGTTTTGCGAGCGCCGTGCGCACGCTGTTAAAGTACCGCACGTCTCGAAATTACCGCGACGCGCAATTCGTCGGCGCGCGCTGCGCCGGGCACCTCATATTCGCCGCCGTCATGGCGACCATGTACGCGGGCCAAGGAAAGGTCATGTCACTCGACGCCCAAATCAACGTCTCTAACATGCTGTTTATGAACAACGTCCTCCCCGCGTTCGCTGCGAGTGGATACTTGCCTTCAATCTTGATGGAACGCCCACTTCTGTACCGCGAGCTCGACGACGGATGTTACCCACTCTTGGCGTACATCGCGTACAAAATCATCGAAGAAGCACTCGTGGCGCTCATTGTCTCACTCGTTGCGACTGCGATCTTATACAACGCCGCAGGTCTGCGAGGCAACTTCTTCGTCGATTGGCTCGCGTACTTTGGCATGCAACAATGCGGCGGCGCCGTCGCCTACCTCTGCGCCGCCGTCGCCCGCGACGTCGACGCCGCCAACGCCATCTTACCCGTGTACAACGTCCTTCAGGTCCTTTTCGCCGGTGTTTTACTCAACATCAACGACGTCCCGCGCGCTTGGACCTGGTGGCCACCGACGTTATTCGTTCGATACGGCTGGAAGGCGCAAATGCTCAACCACTTCGCTCGCGTCGAGCCTCCCGTCTTTCTCGCCGACGACGGCTCCCTCGTCGGCGTCACCTCGTATTACGACGTCACCGGCACGACGTCGTCTAATCTCGGTTTCGTGTACTTGCTCTGGGCGTGTTGGCTCGTCGTCGCCGCCGTCTGCACCGCGAGCGTGCGCCACCAAAATCGTTAGCGCCAAATGCAAAGCCAAGTTGTCCCCAGTCCTCACCTCGCGAACATGCGATCGCGCGCGTCGCCGTCGTCGCGCGTCGCCGCACCGCGCGCGTCGGCGAAGCGCCACCGCGACGTTCGACGCACCGACGCGCGCGCGTCGCGCGCGTCGGCGCCGGCGCCGCGCGACGACGATGAAGACGTCGACGCGTCGACGTTCGATGCGTCGACGTTCGACGCGTCGCGTCGCGCGCTGCTCGCGCTCGCCGCGTCGACGACGACGGTGATGGTCGGTGCGGACGTCGCGCGCGCGTCGCCCGTGCGGGCGTCGATGCGGATGGCGGATCGAGGGCCGGTGGCGCGCGCGGCGCCGCGACCGCCGTGCGGGCCGGGATACGCGACGCTGCGCGACGCGGGAACGTATCGAGGATTGGCCACGGTCGATCGCGAGGGACGCGGTCTGCGAGGGTTGTTGCCACCGAACGTCGTCGAGGACGACGTGGAGGTGCGCCGGGCGAGGGAAGCGCTCGGGCAGTGCGACGGCGCGTTCGAGTCGTACAAGCAGTTGGTGGCGCTGCAGACGACGGACGAGCGGACTTTTTATAAATTGTTGCGATCGGACACCGAGCGGTTGCTGCCGCTGTTGTACACGCCCACGGTCGGCGAGGCGTGTCTGAGATTCGGGACGCTGATACAACGACCGATGGGGGTGTGGGTAAGCTCGGACGACGCGGGGAACGTGCGGGAATTGATGCGCAATTGGCCGCGCGACGACGTGAAAATCGCCGTGATCACGGATGGGGAGAGAATTTTAGGGCTCGGAGATCAAGGAGCGAACGGGATGGGAATTAGCGCGGGAAAGAGCATGGTGTACGCCGCATGTGGAGTGCCGCCGAGTGCGCTGTTGCCGATTCAGATTGACACCGGTACAAACAACAAGACGTTGCTCGACGATCCGTTGTACATCGGGCTCAAACGCGAGCGCGACCGCTCCCAGGCCTACGACGCGCTCTTGGATGAAGTCGTCGTTTCGATTCGCGAGCGATTCGGTCCGAACACGATCATACACTGGGAAGACTTCGCGCCGAGGAACGCGTTCAGGGTATTGAAAAAGTATTACTCCGCGCCCGATGTCGTGACGTACAATGACGACATCCAAGGCACCGCAGCGGTTACGGTGAGCGGGATATTGGCGTCGGTGCGAGCGCTAGAGAGAGGTGGTGACGTCACTCAGCAGCGCGTATTGTTCTTTGGCGCTGGACAGGCGAATATCGGCGCCGCTGAACTCTTCGTCCTCGCGTTGACGAAGCGCGGCGTCGCGGAAGCCGACGCTAGGAAACGGGTGTGGCTGTTTGATTCAAAAGGCCTCGTCGTGCGCTCGCGCGCGTCGCAGCTGAGTGATGACAAATTGCCTTTTGCACAAGACGCGAGGGAGGAAACTGACCTCGCATCAGCGATCGAAAGCATCAAGCCGACGGTGTTGGTCGGCGCCGCCGCGGTGCCCGGGGCGTTTACTCAAAAAGTCGTCAAGTCGATGAGCAAACTCAACGACCAACCGATCATTTTCGCGCTCTCCAACCCGACGTCCAAGGCTGAGTGCACCGCCGAGCAGGCGTACGCGTGGAGCAACGGCCGAGCGATATTCGCGAGCGGCACCCGATTTCCGCCGGTGCGATTCTCGGCTGAAAAGACGTTCGCCCCCGGATTCGCCAACAACGCCTTCATCTTCCCACCCATCGCCCTCGCCACCATCGTCAGCGGCGCGAAACAAGTCACTCCAGACATGTTTCTCACCGCCGCCGAAGCCTTGGCCGAATCCGTCGACGCCAACCTCTTCGCCGTCGGCGCCGTCTACCCGCCCGTCGATCGCATCGCCTCCTCCGCCGTCGCCGTCGCCGCGCGCGTCGCTCGCGCCGTCGACCCATCCATCGATCTCGACACCTGGCGCGCCCGCGTCCAGGACTACATCGCATCCAACGATTTATTCGATAGCCTGTAATCGTGCTTTCGCGCTCGCGTTCTCCCCTCGCCCTTCGTCGACGCGCGTCCCGTCCCGCTCGCGGGTTATCCACTCACTCCGGTCGCCATCGACGTCGCGTCCAAGCCGCGTCGCGCCGCACTTCACCGCGCGTTCGCGACCGGCGCGGCGACGATGCGCGCGGGACCGCGCGCGACGCGCGTCGGCGTCGGCGTCGGCGTCGGCGTCGGCGTCGCGCGGCGTCGGCGCGCGCGCGTCGACGCGACGCCGAGCCCGCGCGGCGACGTCGACGCGAGCTCGAGCGCGCGCGAGCGCGCGACGGCGCGCGACGACGGCGTCGTGCGCACGCGCGTCGTGCGCGAGCGAGGGAGCGAGACGCCGAGAGAGGCGCGCGCGAGCGCGAGCGCGGAGGGGAGGAGGACGACGAATCGCGAGGCGCCGCGCGGCGCGACGGGCGGCGGCGCGCGAGCGCGACGACGACGCGCGACGACGACGAAGGAGACGCGCGATGGCGTCGTCGACGCGACGATGACGACAGAAGGCGCGCCAGGGAGCGAACGCGGCGCTGGAGGGAGGGATCGACAGACGAAGAAGGAACGCGCGAGGACGCGCTGGGCGGACGCGCGGTCGCGAGCGAGAGGGACGTCGATGGGTCAAGATGAACGTATGAGCGTCGAGGACGAGCGAAATCTCGGGCGGGCGATACAGGCGTTGTTGCGAATCGAGCGCGAGGCGGAGATTTTGCGAGATGAGGCGGCGGCGACGAGGATTCAAGCGACGGAGGCGCTGGGCGCGGTCGAGGCGTTGGCGCTGCGAGAGAAAGCGGCCAAGCAGTCCAAGCGTCTGTTCGAAGACACGCTCGCGTTGCGATTAGAGTACGACAGCCCGGCGGCGATGAGAGCTGCGGAGCGCGAGGGGAAGATGGCGCGGAAGAGGCTCGTGACGGCGAACATGGCCTTTGCAGCGAGCATCGCGCGAAAGCTGTACGATAGAATTCCCGCCATGGAAAAGGCGGGGATGAGTAGGCAAGACATGGTTCACGAGGGCGCCACCGGTCTCGTTCGCGCGAGTGAGCTATTCGATCCTTCAAAAGGATTCAGATTCACGACGTACGCTCACGCATGGGTTCGTCAGGCCATCGTACGCGGCGTGCACGCCAACGGCAGAACGATTCGCGTCCCTTCGCACGCTCACGTTCTCAAGAAGGCGGCTTACGAAAAGCAGCTCGAGATGCAAAGCGAACTCGGTCGCAGCGCGACGAAAGAAGAAATTGCCGACTCTTCGTCGCGCTTCACCGTGGAGATGCTGGAGAAGTTCAAGGATTTGAGCATGGATCCTCTCAGCCTGGACGCGAACGCCTCGCAGGAAACGGACGAACTCGATCTCGCAAGCCCCGACGACGCCGCCGAACTCGGTCCATCCGATGCCGTGGCGCGGGAGATTGAGAGGGATTTCCTTCGAAACGAGATCAGAGCGAGTTTGGACCGACTACCCGCGCCGCAAGCGTACGTCCTCCGACGCCGTTTCGGTCTCATCGGCGACGGTCCGATGACGCTCGCCGAAATCGGCGCCGCGCTCAACAAGACCGGTGAAGGTGTCCGCTACCTCGAGAAGAAAGCGCTCGAAAACCTCAAACGACAAGATGGTATCACTGTCGATGGCGTCACCGTCTCGCTCGCACAGCATTTGGATACGTCCAACGACGCGAGGGCGTCGATGGCGACGGCGCCCGCGAAACCAAAACGCAGACGCGCCAAGACCAAGACCACGACGATCGCGCCGTCCGCGCTCGATCTCGTGCGCTCGATCGATTTAGCATAGCATAGATGGTCTCGCTCGGAGCGCTTCGAGCTGAGACGCGCAACACATAGTCCATTTTTTTAACGCATTCTTCGCAGAGCCGCGCGCGCTCGCAAAACAACCGACGAGTGGATAACAACCTCCTCATTCCCACACACGCGTTCCCATGCGCGTCCTCGCCGTCGCGCCCGCGGTCGGGCCCGCGCGCGCGACGAAGGCGTCCGCGCCGACGCGCCGCGCCGCGCTCGCGATGTTCCTCGCCCCCTCGCTCACCGTCGTCGCTCGAAACGACGCCGCGATGGCGAAGACTGATTACGAAACCGACGCCAAAGCCGTGCTCGACGCGCAGCGCAAGCTTCTGCGCGACGGCAAGGGCGACGCGTACGCGACGTACCGCAAAGCCGCGGACGAGTTTTTCGCGACGTACAAGTTTGATCACAAAGGACACACGAATTCGTTTTCGCAGACGACGAACCTGGACGTCATCGTCGAGACGCAGCGCGAATATTTAGACGCGAAGGGATTGAAGTGGGATAAAACGCAAGTACCACCGTCGAGCAGTAACAAAGGAGCGATGCTCGATGCGTATCTGGCGAACGGAGAGCGATGCTTGGTGAAGGAGGCGTACCCGCCTTTTGGCGAGATTCGCAAAGACGAGTCGATGCTCGCTGAATGGAAGGCGATCGAGTGCACGCAAGGTTTGGTGAAGCCGAAGTAGGAAAAAGACACATGTTTGTTATCGTACATAGTTTGTGTCGATCTATATCATCGTCACACGTGACGCTTGTCACCCTTGCTCGCCGCGGACTTTTTCGCGTTCTCCGCGTTGTACACCGGGAGGCGGATGTCGTACGTGTCCGCCGCCACGCGAAGACCGATACCTGCGCTTACGCCCGCGATGATCCGCAAAGACGGCGGCGCACCGGCTTGACGCGCGATGATGTACGCCAACGCCCCGGTGGCGGCGGTCGTGGCGTAGATATCGGCGTACGAGTGAAAGATTCTCGTTGGCCGTTGAACTAAAATATCGCGCACGATGCCCCCAAACGTAGCCGTCATAATTCCGCACAACACCTGCGCAATCATAGGTACGCCCGCGCGTATGCCATTTTGCGTGCCGATGACGCAAAAAGCCCCGACTCCCAACGCATCGCTCGCCTCGATCCAATAATCATCATCGGTAAATCCAAACTGTTTCTTCGCGCTCTCCCAGCCGCAAAACGTCGCCAACGCCGTGCCCGCCGCGATCCACAAGTACTCCTGCTCCTCCATCCAAAACGCCCGCCGTCCTTGACCGAGCAAAATATCTCTCACCGTACCCCCGCCCACCGCGGTGATGGTGCCGACCGCGGTGCATCCGAACGCGTCCATCCCGCTCGCCGCCGCGAGCAGGCTCCCCGTCATCGCGAACGAGCTCGTGCCAAAGTAATCCGCCAACCGTAGCGCGCCTGGGACGGTGAAGTTCGGATAGCGAGGCATACCGTCTGGATGTACCGTAGGGGCGCCCACCTGCGCATCCGCGGCGAACGAGCGCGCGTGCGCGCGCGTCCGCGGTCGTGTGTTCGCGAGCGATGACTTCACGCGTCCCGACGCGTCGAAAGATTTGCACGCGCCCGTGTTGAGCGACGCGCGCGCCGTGGACACCGCCGACGCGGAAGCAGATGACGCGAACGATGCGCGAGCGAATCCCGCGGACGCGAGGTCAGCGAGACGCTTGCGAGTGGACATGACGAGCGGCGCTGTGCGGGCGGGACGGGGCCAGCGCGAACGAACGACGCGAACGCGATCGGATTCGACAAGGCAAGATGCGCGCTATGGCGGTGATTAAATCAATTCTAGCGAAATAAATGTCAACGGTCGTGCGCACGCAGCGGCGAGAATCGAGCCTCGCGATTCAATAGGCGTGAAACGTTATTACGTTTCACGCCTCGTCCACGTTGACGCCGAGCAAGGTCACCTTGAAGAACACGTCCGCTCCCGCGAAGGGGTGATTGGCGTCCAAAACAACTTTCTCGGCGTCCATCGCGCGCACCACCGCGGGTTGCCCGTTGACGAGAGTCACCGTCAATCCTTCGACCAAACCTCCCTTATCCGACCACTCGGCGCGCAAGCGCGCGATTTCCTCGTGATTCGCCGGCACGCTAAATAACAAGTTCGGATCGTAATCACCCCCGCTCGCGCTCACCACCGCACTATTTCCAACGTTCAGCTTCCGCACCGCCTCATCGAACGCCTTAAACAGCGGATTTCCCATGACGTCGCTCGCGCCGACCTCAAACGTCACCGCCTCCGTCGCCGCCGCGTCTTGCAAAACCTCCCCTTCCCCAGTCTCCACGCCGAACTGAATCTTCACGATGTCACCGGTCACGGGAAACCCTTCGCTCGCGTCCGCGCGCGCGTCTTCGTGCACGCTCATGCGCGTGGCGAAGCCCTTTTGACCTTTTCGCACGTCTTGGAGAATGGTGCCGATGAAATCGACGTCAGGCATCTCAAACGTCTCGTCCTCCGCGCTCGCGCGACGCCGCGCCGCGCGCCCGCGCGCCGACGCCGCGCGCATCGAGCGCTTCCCCGTCGTCGTCGCGCGCGGCGCCCGGACGCGCGCGGCGCTCGACGTCGTCGTCGCGAACATGCCGAGCGTCGAGCAGTGCGGCCTCGCGCGGCAGAGCGCGCCTCGCGGCGGCATGCCGTCGCGCGTGGCGCGCGTCATCGACGCGCTCGACGCGCTCGACGCCGACGTCGAGTTCACGCGCCCCGGGGACGTGGACGCCGCGCGGTTTTGCGACGTCATGGATGCCATGCTCGAAGTCATCGCCGCGCTCGGCTTCGCGTTCGAGCTCGCGAAGGCGGACGTATCGAAGAACGTGCGACGGATTCGAGACGTGGTTCGGGCGCGCGGCGAGGCGCGGGCGTCGCTGTTCGAGGCGATCGCGCGCGACCGCGAGGCGGGCGGACGGGTCTGGGTGCCGGCGCTCTGGTTGCGGCGGTTCGGCGGCTTCGTCGTGGGTTTGCTCGGGGAACTCACGCGAGACGCGAGCTTGGATCTCCGGACGTGCGGGGCGAGGTCGTACGAGCGCGCGCTGAAGCCGTATCACGGGTTCGCGTTGCGAGGGGTTTTCGCGGCGGCGTTGGCGATGCCGCCGAGCAGAGCGCAGTTCTGCGCTGTGGCTGGGAGCGAGGAGGAGATGCGCGCGTGTGTGGCGAAGTTTGCGCCCGTCATGGACGCGCTCGACGGATTCTTAACGGCGGAAGGGTTGAACGACCCGACTCCGGTGTAAAATATTTGCGCTCAAAGCGCGTTAGAGTAGAAGTGTATTTGAAGAGCGGAACGTTTGGTTCGATTGCAAGGATTTTAATCATCCATAGTGTTGTACATGGAGAAGTCTGGCATCGATGCCGATGATACCAGACCCTTCTTCATTTTTCGCATAGATGGCGGCGCGCGCAAGCCCTTGTCAAGGCCAAGCTCAGCGATTTTATCGCGTTCTTCTTCGGCTTCGCGTGCGTCGTCGTCGTCCGACTGGCCCGCGGCTTCTCGAATCTTTGATAAATCCGGCACAGAGCTAACCTTGACGAACTTGCCCTTGACTCGCGGGCGGTTGTCAGCGCATGCTTTGCGCGATTGATACCGAATCACCTTGTTGAAGTTTCGATTCTTCCTCTTTTCCTTCCATCGTTTCAATCGCTCGAGACGCGTCTGCGGCTGCGGTAACCCGGCGTACGTATCCGATCCCGAAGGTGGGCCTTCTGGAATCGAGCGTAACGCGTCAGCCATCGCAGAATGTCCATTCGCATCCCCTGCGCCGCTCGATGCGACCGTCTGATTGTCCAAATCGCTCTCGGGTTCGCGTTTGACAGCCACCGCGCTCAGCTTCCCCGCGAGAGATTCAAAACCCATATCGCTAGACTCAGGCGATGGCGAGCCGAACGCGCCGTACGATGGATTCAATTCTAAAAACCGCACCGCAGAATCGTCCAAAATTGGACCTAAAAAGCCGCTCGACGAGGCATACTCGCCGACCCGACGTAACGCCTCGATTTCGCTCTTCGACATCCCCACCGAGTCGCTATACTTGCTTCCCGATCGCTCCCCGTCGATTTCTCGATTCACCACCCCATCCTTCGCCGCATCTTCATCATCGAGCGGGTCCCTCAAGAAGCTCTCCGGATCGATCCCATCAGCGTCAAGCTCGCCCAAATTCTCGTCCCAAAACGCTCCGTCCAACGTTTCCACCGGAAACGACGACGACGGCATCATGGGATTACTCAAATACTCATCGCATATCCCGATCACATCATCCGTCGTCACCTCAACGTCATCGCCGTCGCCGTACGCATCGCTCATCCGTCTCGAATCCGCATCCTCCGCGCCGTGCGCGCCGACCCCTCGCCCGTTCGTCCCGAGCGCCGTGCGCTCGTGCTTACTCGCGATCGCGTTCGCCGCGTGCACGCGCGCATCGCACGCATCGCACAGGTACGCCTGCGTCACCGTCGTTCGCACCACCGTCAGTCGTCGCGCGCGTCTTCGCGCGCGCTTTCGTCGCCGCGCGTCGTCCGAACGTCCCCGTTCGTCGTCGTCGTCTTATCGTTATCCGAAGCGCCATCCTCTCCGACCGCGCCTCGCCGCCGCGCGTCGCGCGCGCGCGTCCCGCGCGTCGTCGACGCGTCGCGAGCGCGTCGTCTCCCGGTCACCGCGCGCGCCGTCGCGCGCACCTCGTCCTGCGCGCAGTACCAACTCGCCGCGCGCCGCGCGCCTTCGGGACACGATTCGCACGCGGCGCCCGTCGCGTCGCGCGTCGCGTCCTCGGCGCGCGCGCGATCGGACGCGCTCGCGCGCGCGTCGCTCGGCGCCATGCGTCGCGCGAGCGCCGTGCGCGCGCGTGTGCGCGGCGCGCGCGGCGCGCGCGCGCGTAACGACTCGAGACCCGGGAGTCGGGCATCGGCGCGCGGTCCGACCGACCGCCGAGCCGAGTCATCAACTCAATCCATCGCGGCGAACCAGGATGCGCCGCCTGCACTCGTCGCCGCGCGCGCCGACGCCGACGAAGCGTAGCGAACGTCGTGAACGTCGTTAACGTCGCGCTCCGCGCCCCCGCGCGCCGTCGTCGCGGCCCCGGTTCGACGTCGCGACGCGCGACGCGCGCGAACAGTTGACGGTTAAGAAAAAGTCGCGCTTTGGCGGCGATGCGCGCCCGGTTCGCGCGCGGCGCGTCGATGTCGGCGCTTCTGCTCGCGCTGTGCGCTTTGGCGTCGCTCTTAGGCGTCGCTCGGGGCGGTGGTTCGCCGTCGCCGTCCCCCGTGCACTGTTCGGCGAGGTGGATCGACGTCAACAAAGGGGGCTGCCCAAGCTGCGGACCAGGCACGTATAGTAAGCGATACCAAATCGATCGCGATCCCGCGTACGATGGACGACGGTGTCCTCATGTCAACGGGCATGTGTCTTATGGACATGATTGCGAGGCACCGCCATGTCCGCCGCCGCCGCCATCGCCGCCGCCGCCGTCGCCACCGCCGCCGCCGCCGGGACAGTTTGTTCCCGTGCAGGTATCCATCAACGATCCCGTGCCGAGAGTGTCAGATGCGTACGACTTTCACATTCTCACCTCACATCCTTCGTGCGATTCACAAAACGATTGTTTTGAGAGTCACATCGAGACGGACGTGAGCGAGCATCACGTCGGACTCAGGTGCGACGTCACCGTGCAAAAGAAGGACCAAGTTTGTGCGACATTCGGTCGTCACATGCCTTGCAGGCTGTGGAATGACTTTTATCCAACAACTTTAACCCTCACGGATGAGCATGGTGACATCGTCGAAGGCGATTACGTCATTGAGTATGAATGCTACTTTGAACTCGCAAACGGCGAGCTCGTACCTGAGCCGACCAAGGTGAAGAAGACGCTGCACGAGTTCAGCGTATCCAAAGGGTGCGATTTGAAAATGAATTTGAATCGAGATTCCAAAGCAGAGCTCGCGGCGTATCTCCTCAGTGGCGCCGATGAATTCAATATCGCTGACTGCTCGAGTTTGAAGAGTATTTACGCCGCGAAGGAGGCCGTGTTCCGTATTTTCGATTCAAACCCGACAGATGGCCGACTCGATCACGAAGAAATCCTCATCGGTGTTGAGGCACACAGCATGGATACACAGATAGTGAATCATTGGAAGGACATCGTCGACGCTGAGGGTGGCGATGGACTGTTCCTCACACTTTCGAACTTCATGTCGGCAGACATCGCGCCTCGCGGTTGTCAATCCGGCGCCGGTGACGTCGTGACGTTCACGGAGGCGACGTATCCAACGAGTGATCCTGGACGTGAAACGGGATCCAGGCAATGCGGAGAGATGGCGGGATCTATGAAGACCACGTGGTCGTTTCCTCGATCAATGCAACTCGGCGATTGGTCGTGCGTATACATCGACGGGCTTTTGTACAGTCAATTGCTCGCCCAAACGAGCCGAAACGCCGTATCGATGCAGAACAGCGTGACAGATATTCGCCCTGTCATTGGCTCTTTTCATGATGCAGAGCAATCTCTCGCTGCGCATTTCACGTTCGCAGGCGTGTCAAACGCAAGGCTGATTTCTTCAGAATCGCCGCGGGCGGATGGCCAAGAAGTGGTTCCAACCCTCTCCATCGATGATACGTATACAGGTAGTCTGCGAGTCTTCACGGCTTCTCAACACGGTAAACACGGGGCGTGCCTGAACAGCTGCCAAGGTTGTACCTTCCATTCGTACAAGTACATTGGGGAACCGTTCAAGAATGATTTTGCCGTGTCGATGCAAATATTCATTCCTACACAGCTTTCGAGCAATTCTGGCTTTCGGAAGAAGTCGGAACCTCTCATGAGCTTCACTTCAGATGCATCTGGTAGTATGCAGCACAGCATCAAGTTACGATTGGGCACGGCACTCTCGAAGTTTTCACTTCAATTTATACATGAAAAAGTAAACAGCGTGACGGGTCATCGAGATGAGCTATCAGAGCCCATTCCTCTGGGTGCGTTTGGACGCTGGACGTCAATTGGATTTTCTTTCCACCCAAAAGATGGTCTCACGTTGTACAGGTTCAGCGTTGAGGGAGGTAGGGTAACACATGAAATCAAGGTGCCGAGCAATAACGATGAGTGGAAATCGAGACTGCGAGACACGTTGCATTTGATGCACCGTCGTGAATTTTTCAAAGAGAACCGAATAGAATACGACGATCTTCGCGTGTACACTGGCCGAGTAAAGAACAACACATTCATAGACGCGTATAAGTGCGACGCGTTGGGTGCTCAGTGTGCACCTCGAGCACACGCAACGCCAAACTCACGTCGCGTCGTATGTGTCATGCTGGATGTCCACGACAGTAGTGGAGGAGACGCCCGTGCGCCGTATTCCTGCACCGGTGCCCTGTACTACGACGGCGGCGCCATTGAAGTGCGCGCGAAAATGGATCTCACTGGAGTCGCATTCGAATTCCGCGACACGGCTTGGCACGAATCATCTTTTGAAATCTTGCGACGCACGCACGATCCAAGTGGCGATAACGCGTTTGATACAGTCGTACTCGTTGACGGTGGTTTGAACGGCTGTGCGTCGATGTTTTCGTCGATTACGTATCTCGACCGAGAGGCTGGTCAGCAGCCCAACTCTCGCTGGCAGTACAAGATCAAAACAAAGACGGACGATGTCGATGTAAGCTTTTTGTCGCTCACTACTCATTTTAAAACGCCTTGGATTGGTCAAATTGTGGGCGAAGTGATGGCCGGTAAGTCGGTTGTTCCTGTTGGCGAAGTCCGCATTTGCGCAGACTTCGTGAAGCCCAACGGTACTTTTCTGATGTATCGCAGTCACAATCACTCTAATCTGGCTTTGCACATGCCCGTCGTTCACACATCTAATCTCACTATCTCAGCAGAACAACAGGCGCATCGAGCTACGGACGGCTTACACTTGAAGCCTGACTCGATTCGTGTCGCAAGAGGACAGTATTTGCGCGTCAACCTCGACTATTGGAGCGCAATACAAGAGGTCGAAGTGTGCACCGCAACCGGAGAGAACAATTTCAGAACTTTCGTGCGGGAGTTCGATCCGGGATACTCTGTGAATCACGGTCACGAGTGCAAATTACGAGAAACTAACGCAACCCAAACTTTCAGCGCATCGCGCGTGACTTGCTTCTTCTTCACCTGTCGGGGCTCAAAGCTTACGACATTGCATGGTCAGTTCGTAACCGCAGCCGTCGAAGAAGGCGACGACGTGAGAATGACGCAAATTCGTGTTGTTGGTCAGCGTGGCAGATGCACGTTCACGGCGATAAGTGATGACGATGGGCGCTATGCAATCGATGTACTCGATCGCTCCGGGAACGTCCCCGTCAAGGCGAATATGCTCATCGGCGCGTATAAGGAAGAAGTTTTTGGTGAAGAATTCGAAGTTCCCCTCCTGGATACGAGCGATTCAGATGGCGATGATGATTCGCTAAACGTTCCGACGCGAGTGTTACTCGTACTTCGTCGAAAGAACAGTTCGCTTGCGGCGCGTCTCGGGCATGAAGTCCCGGATTACAGCAGCTCCTACTACGACGGCGAAACGCATCAGTATCTGGATCAACATGGATATAGTCCACCGTATGGCAGCTCCTACTACGACGGCGAAACGCATCAGTATCCGGATCAACATGGATACAGTCCACCGTTCGGCAACACGCCATATGTGCACACTATTTACGATAACGCCTACGATTCAGGCGTTCCTGCCGCCAAAGTAGAGTTCCAAAGTTTGACGAATTTACGTCTGGAAAACACAACTCTTATGAAGAAAGATGGAGTTGCTGATGGTTGGAATGCAGGGGGGTCCTCGAATCAGTCAATGTTTAATGTCACGGGTCGTTTTACTGGAATGGACGCGGTTGAGGGTATCAGGGTCGAATGCTCCTGCGATGATGGCGAATATGTCGTTGGTTTGAGCTACGCAGAGCACATAGCTAACTTTTCCAAAGCAGCGACCGAATTTGCCATTCACTGTCGTGGTAAAGGCTATGAGCCAGCCATCATTTCAGGTGGTCGCTCTTACGCAAATTCAAATAACTATCGGATGGCCATGGAGACGAGACCATCGCATCACATGACGGATCTATACGATGTGTACCAGTCAACTGACATCACATCTTCGCCACCCATCTCCACGGCGAATGATTTCTCATATGCAGCAGCGCAGAGGCGACTACTGGCTCCAACGAGTTCGTACCCTGCAAGAAGCCCGACGTCAAACGAGTATCCAACGACGAGCCCGACGCCAAGCAGTCAATTATTGAACTCTTATCCTCAGTCGTATGATGCGCAAACGAATGAGTATCCTCAGTCGTATGATGCGACGACGTCTACTTATTTTCCACCCTACCACATCGATGACTATCTCGATCGAGGCTATCGTTCAAACATGTGTATGAAGAAGACATTCACCATTAAACTTACACGCAGTGGGCGTGTTTTGTTTTATGAAACGCAAGGCCATTGGCTGTACGATCATCCGGTGCAGCATGAAAATTTTCACCATACTCAGACGTGGCAAACTGGTGGACAGTCGCCGCCGTACGGCTACACGGAGCAAACGCCACCGTACGGCTACGCGGAGCAAACGCCGCCGTACTCTGCGCGCGACAAGTCTTCCCTGGGCGCACATGCCGACGTTTCGCACACGGGCCAAGCTTTGCATGAGTACCATGAACCTGCTCAACTCATAGTACCGGTCGCGTACGCAGAAAGAGCACACAGCCCCTTGTTTGTGCGAATGGTGGTAATTTCACAAAATGTGACGCTGAGCGACGCCGACATACGTTGGACAGTGCCGACTCCCTCACCGCCGCCATCACCGCCACCATCACCACCGCCACCGTCACCACCGCCATCACCACCACCACCGCCGCCGCCGCCGTCCCCGCCGCCGCCGCCGCCTTCACCGCCGCCGCCGCCGCCGTCGCCACCGCCGTCGCCGCCGTCGCCGCCGCCGCCGCCCCCTGCGAAAGCTATCAGAGGTAACAGCGTCGATTGGACGGTGAAGAAGAACGTCGATAGTACCTCATCGGGGGGAGTTTTCTTGGTCGGATGGAATTCGAAGGGTGCTGCAGTGAGCGCGCGGGCGATCCATTCGTCCTCAAATGTCACTCGAGGGATATCTGCAACTTTGGAACGTGGGCCTTATTCAATGGGTCACACTTGCGTAGGTCTGACGAGCTCTGCGGATCGCGAGACGGTTGATAGTTCTAACATCGATTTCGCCATGTGTTGCGAATGGGGTTATCTTGGTGTTTTTGAAAAGGGATCGCGCAAATGGCGTGCTAGTGGAAACTTGCAGGATAGTTGTTCACAAACGGACACGCTACAAATCGTCGTGAACGATGGGGATGGCGCGATCGAGTACTTCAAGAATCGGCGTCGCGTGTATACCAGTCAACGGACACCTCAGTATCCGCTTCACGCAGACGCTGAAGTCTATTTCGGAAGACTGGGTGAAGTTGTTTGGATTGAACGAATTCCATCACCGCCTCCTTCTCCTCCTCCACCGCCTTCACCGCCGCCGCCACCATCACCGCCCCCGCCGCCCCCGCCTTCACCGCCGCCATTGCATCAGTTTACATCCGCGGATGTAGATCCACGCATCAACACGGCCGCGGCTATTCCGCACATCACACGCGAGGAGTTCGAGGATTTCATCGAAAATATAACAGGCTTCCCTAATTTGGGACACGCCATCGTGATGGATGAAATCTGGCAGTATATCGACGACGACGGGGACGGTGTTTTGAGTGAGATTGAGTTCCAGCACGCGTCTTACAAAATGCACACTCACGAGCTGTACGTTGATCCCATCATCGTCTACCCCAGCCGCTCGATAAAACATCGCTACGGCTTCAAGGTTTCCAAATCAGTCAGGAGTGATTCTAGTGCCTGCGTGGGTGACGCCGTATCTTACGACGGTCCCTCTGCGTCGCTTGGTTCGTGCGAATTGACTTCGGAGAAGGAGCCTGTAGAGATTACATTATGGGGAAATGGTTTTGCTGGCACACCGTCGACGACCACTATTTACAGCTTGGGAGCTTCCAAGAATGGAGACACTACGTACATCGCGAGCGCGCGCGTTTCTGTCGGCACCTGGTTCACGTACAACGTGTGTGCGGTGATAAAGTTTCGCGTGATAAAGAAAGATGGTCAGTGCTCGATCGTCGTTGACCAAGTTCATAAGATGTGGCCAAGCCTGGTGTCTTCGAAATGTGGCATCACGCCACCCATCTATGACAGATGGAGCCGCTACATGGTTGCATCCGTTGCGACGTCGGCGACGAACGGCTTTGCTGGCATGAAATCTTCTATGTTCAAGAGCTGCGCTGCGAGTTGTGAGAATGCGATTCTACTTCGACACAATAAAACTGTGCCGTACAATACATCTGAGTGGCGAAATTATTACGAGTCTCTAGTAAAACGAGACATGGAGCCGACTACTCACGTCGACTGCTCTCACCGAGAAGACATGGTTGTGCTCGGCAGAGAAGAGGACACGCTCGCCATGCCCATGGTGCTCTCATCCATGGCTAGGAAGCAATGGCTTCTTGACCTCGATTCGGCGCGGCGAAAGCAGAGTACCAGTGAGAATGTCACCAAATTGCTCGGCACCATGCACTCCAATTTTGCCATCAGTTCAGATTTATGGCTGCCGGATATTGTACACGTGTTTGACAAAATTCCAAAGCCTGAAAATGCTTCTTCGGGTCCATCCAAGGAGGATGAAATTCACGTGGTGGATAACGATCTCGGGAATTCTTTCTCAAACTTTGCGCGTATAGAAGTAAACCGACTCCAACTTGAACACAAGCGCATTGGAGAAAAAACATTTACAGATGACACCGCCGCTGTGGTCAAAGGCGCTATTCTTTTCCCACAGCATCTCACGGGCGGCAGTCCAAACTGTGGATTGTTTGAAGCCATGATTCGTGTTTACGACGTGGAAGAAGACGGCGAGCCAGATGTATACTTGACTGAAGAAGATGGCTCGTTCGAGATGGCTTTAACGCGTGGAAAGACCTTCAGAATTGAAGCCTTTTATGAAGGACACACCATTTGCTACGCCGGAAGTCAGCCTCAAGACGCGACGTCACCCAATGGCTATGATTTCGAAGGAGGACAGCAGGCGTGTGTCAAGACGACCCACACGCTCGCTCGTGTCGGCGATGGCAACTTTTTATACTTTACAGATATTACGCGCGGAAATATTGACCTTGGTTTGTATGCGGGAGAATGCGAAGAAAGGTACACGGGCGAAGATGTCAAGTTTAGGGTAACGCCCGTCAACGGCTGTCATAAACCCGTCATCGTTTCCGAAACCGACATCAACGAGCGATGGCATACGATTGAGGATATCCTACCGGAAGGCCAGCAGGTTGGCGACAACGCCCGCGTGTGGAAATTCGCGGCGATGGATTACTCCATCACGCTAGCGAGTGGTTCCGACATCAGTAGAGTTACCGAAAAAGCGTGTCCAGACGAGGCATGCCCAGATTACTGGGATGGATGTCAAGTCGAGCCAGACGACATGCGTCAATTTTTCCGCAATCGAAACTCACTCGAAAGACTTGCGCTGATGAGAGATGAATTTGCGTGGAATTCCATCAGGTACAAGTATCACGGATATATCTGCGCACAAATAATGGACATTCCTCGAATCACTGATAACGAGCTCAGACTCGAGACTTGCGTAGGCAACTTAACTTCCGGAATGTTGACAGAGAAGCATTTACTGGGTTCGTCTGATCACGACACAATCAGCGTCGCCGCTGACAAATCGTTGAGGGTGAAGGTGTTTGAACTTCACGATCTCACACCGAATGCCGCAGATGCCCCATTTAAATGCACAAAGTTTCCAAATACGCAAAGTCGCACGGGAAACACGAAATTTTCCGTTCGACAGACTGTCACAAATGAAGAAGATAACGTGTGTCATCCAAATCGCGGGGGTGGGCCCCTGTGCGATTTTGAAGTTAATATATCAACGGCTGACGTCGGCAAACTCATCTTTCCGACGGAAGAAGATACGGATCAGGAAACTACCCAAATGGTCATTGCCGCGGGGTATCCAAACCTTGCAAACCCGTATCGACGAGAAGTCACGATCACTGTGACACGCGACGATACACCCTTGGACGGTGGTCTTGGGCGATCGCTGCAAGCAACGATGACGCGAGTACTTATCCCATTGGGCTCCAAGCCACGAGGAGGATTTGACACGGGAGATGACACCTTGTGGGCGACAGTGCCTATTGATGGATTGGTATACACAGTGGTGCACGATCCGCCAGGTGGTAATTCTGTAGCCGAGCTGCAATCTGGATCTGAGATTACGATTCAGTGGGAAATCGCTTCAGCTCGCTCTGTGAAAGTTGGCAGATCGATCGAGCTCAACCTCGGTTTCGCAGGTAAAACTACGTTTGATCTAGGCTTTAACGCCGGTTACACCGCAGAGGCTGCTACAAAATCGAGCGTTCTCACGTTGGAGACGGAGAAAGATTTCGGACACAAAGAATCTGGTCCACACTTCACCGCGAAGGCGACGTCCGAAGAAGTGTGGGAGACGACGGTTACGATGGATCGACACATCCGGAGCAGCGACGATGAAGGCACACCTGGACGTCCGGGCGACGTCATTTTAGGAGGTGGTATCGAACTCGTGTACAAGGTATCAGATACGCTCGACGTAGGTACTGTTGACGACTGCTTAACTACGGGTGTTGGTATAACCTGGTTACCGCGTCGACCAACCTCTTACGTGTTCAACGTCTTTTCCATCGAGTCTCAAGTGCTGCCGAATCTCTACTTTCTGTATACTGTCGCCAAGTCTGGCGAAAATACGGCGAAGACACCGTCAGATAGAATCGTCAAGGATGGATCGGGTATGCGATATGAGTGCGCGTCATCGCCGTGCTCTAACTCAGAAATGAATCAACATTGGGCAAGCTACATACTGAGACGAATCCATACGTGGAAGCGAACGTTGCTTTGGTCCTCGCCCGAAGTTTACTGGATGCCAAAGGGTGCGAGTTATGAAAAGAACTACAAAGCATACGATCGCATCAATGAACCGTACATCGATTCACGTTCCCTCTTTGAACGGCGCATGTCATCCGCGTTGGCACAGCGTGATTCCAAGCGTGATCCATCGATTCTGAGGGTTGCATTCGAGCTGAGTAAAATGTGGTACGAGCAATCCCTCCTCAGTGTGGGTGACAGAGGCATGCTTCGTTCGAAACCTCACATCCCTGCTTTATTTCTCACTGCAGGACTGGAAATTCCGAGACTAGCACCATTTCTCGAAAATTCACGAGCAGCGTCTTTTGCTTCGATCGCGTACCCACGTTCGTCAAAGGGTGCGTGGTCATTCGATGAAGTGGTAAATGACCAAACAAACATCGGAATGTACTCTTTTGGGATGAACGAAGTCGCCGCTCGTGACCTCGATGCGCAGGTCAAGAAGTGCGACGGTGTACTGTGCGAGACCAGTGGAGAATTCGACGCCGCACCACATGACGTGTTGTACGGAGGATCACTGAACGCCATGGGTGAGACCGGCGACCTTCGCGCCACGGACCCTTCGCGCTTAATGGCGTCTCTTACTGGGACTCCTGGTCCAACCGGAATGCTTCAAAAGGATGCCGTCGCGAGCGGCGGAGAAGAGGAGACGATATACTTAACTTTTGGTGGTGGTGGACATGCGTTGGAATTCTCTTTCAGCGCAAAGGAGTCCATCAACCGCGATGCATTCGCGTACTCGCTTGACTTTGATGCAAGCGCCGAAAACACAAACAACATGAAGTTCTCGGGCTCACCAATACCCACCATCGAGTTTAATCGAGCGACAGACATCGCCAGAACGCTGTCCACGGATCGTATCTTTGCGTGGAACAAGTACGGAACGATGACGACGGTGTATTCTCTCGCGGATCCAGATTATGGCGATAAATTTGTTCTGAAAGTCGGAAGCGATGCGCGATTCGGCACACCGCTCTTCATGACAATGGGCGGTAGATCCATGTGTCCCGGCGAATTGACGACGATGTGGCGCGAATCGGGAAATATCATTGAAAGACCTCGTTCGTTATCCTTTGGTACGCTCCCGCTGAACCCAGGAGAGCGCGCTGTTCACGAAATAACTATTCAGAATGAATCTCCATACAGAGAAGCCCGACCGCTGTATTTACGTATCGTTGATGGACACTCAGAGTCGTTACGATCGCTGGTGCGCGCAGCGCTGAACATCATCAAGGATGATGAATCAGCTTCGGCACAACATGTAGCCACAGTTGTCACGAACACTGCTGCAAACTCAGTAGCTTCGGCATCCCTGTCCATGGCCACTGTCATAGAGAAAGTTGAAGAGGCAGCTGGCAGCGGCGACGCGACTGCCCTGAGTGTTATGCAAGTCGTCGTCGCCGAAGTCGAGAGCGTCAGTAAATCGGCTATGACGCCGTTACAGGATGTAGAGATTACCGTGAACGGCAAGAAGGTGGTACCTGTCGCTGAGTGGCTTCCTTTGAAGCATGTCATCGGCGATGCTCTTGAATCACAACGGACCGTTCACAAGACTGTGTTCAACTTGGGTTTCAAGCCAACGGAAACCTCGCATCCTATCATTGAACACATTCAAGTTGAAATTGGATCTCTGTGCGAAATGCAAATCTCATATGATGGAGCTGGTCTGTATCGCGATCCAATCGCCGTCAAGGCTCAACTTGAAAAGATGCGATGGGAATCCAAGTGTCCGAGCGTGACGTTTTCCAAGTCCACCGTCATTGACAGTGAAATCACGCGCGCAAACGCGACTGCGCCGCCGCTTCGTTTGGTGGTGGTCAATCCCGATTCTGGAAACTTGTGGGATCCTAGCAGCGCCAGTAGACTCGAAAAGGTTGTCGTACAGTACAGACCGCTTTCGGGTGGCGAATGGATTACTGCGAAGGAGGATCATGTGAAGTACAAAGACGACTCGTACAAGAAAAATCTCATCTGCGAACATTCTCGAACGAGCGGATGCACGTGGGACTGGGATTTGAACAACAAATACGACAAGTTACTCAGCGGATACAAGGACGGTGCGTACGAGGTTCGCGTTAAAAACTTTTGCTCGGGCGGTGACGCTTTCGCCGCGACCGAGGTGCACGAGTACGTCGGCGATAAGACGCTATTACTCTTCACGGATACGAAAAACCCGCTCGTCGAGCAGCACGTGTCGTCACCCGCGGCGCGCACCGTCACCATCGTGTACGCGGAGGAAATCGATTGCGCAGATCCACCGACCTTCGAAGTGGCGCAAACTCACGACGAATCCTGCGTCGCCGTCGCGGGCGATGGCACAGTCAGCGCGGCTATCATTCGTGAGTCTTACGAGCAAACGTGCCTCAACACCGGCGTTCAAGGAAAGTGGATGATGCAATATCCCAACAATGAGGATGCTCCGAATCCTGGATTGTACAGAGTCACCGTCAGAGACATACGTGACAAAGCCGGTAACCCTTTCGTCGGCGATTTGACGATAAACTACGTCGTGGGTGACGTCGTCGATGACTGTGACATTTTGAAAGCATCCAAAGATGACCTCACCCCGCTCATCGGTTTGGGAAATTTCGCCGATGTTCAAGGCAATACCATCTGGGGGGTGTACTCTAAAAATATCGACTGTCGCTCGCAGCGAGTCACCATCACGAAGAGTTTTGATCAATCGTGCCGATCCACGAGCACAGAAATTGGCACAACCAACTTCACGCTTGCGTGCGTGAACGTCGGCGGAACGGGACAATGGATCATGAAATATCCTGAAGATCTGGAATCTGGAGTTTACACCGTGCGAGTTCAAGGCGTGAAAGATCGCACTGGTCACGAAGCGTCTTCTTTCATTCGCAAGTTTACAACGCTTCATAACTCGGATGGAACGTTGAACGAATGCGACGACGCGTCCGCCTCTTTTGCCATCGGACTTGGGCGGATGCGTCGTCGACGTCTCGCTCCGAGCGCGTCCGCGACAAAGACGTCCACAAACTTGATTCTGTCCGATCTCGCCATCGTCGTGTTCGCTATCTGCGCGCTCGTGATGATCATCAAGAAAAGAATCGCGCTGCCCGCGGATGAGAGTGAGCTGCGCGAACGCGAAGCCTTCGACAAGGTGGACATTCCGCGCTATGGTTCATCTTTGTGATTCCACCGCGCGAATTGACCGTCGGCGACAAAGTCGAGAAACCGACGAACCTACGTCGCCGTCACTTTTTGACAATTTTGATTTACTCCTTTTCTCTATGTTCGAGTCGCCGCCGTTCGACCTCGCGTCTCGCCTCCTTCGCGCGCCGTCGCCCCGGGAGTCACCGCCGTCGTTTGGCGAAATCTCGCGCCGTCGAGCGTTTTGAGCGTTTTTCGCCGCGCGCGACCGCCTCGACCGCCGCGCCCTCGGCCGCGCGAGCGCGCGACGCGCGGCGAGGGCGACATGGCGGCGACGCGCGAGGACGACGGCGACGTTGAGGCGCGGCTGCGCGCGCGCTGGGCGGCGGACGGACGCAAAAACCCCGACGTCGAGGACGCGCTGCGGCGCGTGGGGATCGCGAAGGCGCGCGAGCGACGGTGCGTCCGCGCCGCGCGGGCGACGACGACGACGGCGACGAGCGATGCGCGAACGACACTAACGCTCGTTTATGCGACGCAGGGCGATGATGGCGCGAGCAAAGAATGTGGAGTTGCGCTCGAGCGAGGACGTCGGCGCGGCGAAGACGTACGAGGAGGCGGCGCCGCGCGCGGACACGCCGCCCAAGCGCGAACGGAGCGTGGAGGCGGCGAGTGAGTCGGCGGCGGACGAAGAGGCAACGCGTAAAGAAGCGATGCTCATCGAAACGTTCGATTCATCGCGGGCACCGAGGGGCCGAGGCGAAGGCGTCGCGGGGTCTCGTCGAGCGACGCCGAACGCGTCGATTGACGAACGCGCGCCAGGCGCGGGATTGCGGCTGAAAGGGAACGAAGCGATGAAGTGCGGCGATTTTGCACTCGCACAGGCGTTATACGGCGAAGCGCTGGATGCCGCGCGAGAAGAGGATGCGCATCTTCGAGCGGTGGTGTTTTGTAATCGCGCGTTGGCGTTTCACAAGATGAACGAATACGATGCCGCGTTGTGCGACGCCAAGTGCGCGGAAGAGCTCGCGCCGACTTGGAGTAAACCCAAGCATAGACTCGCTGAGGCGTGTTTACGCCTGGGGTCGTACACTCTCGCCGTCACATACGCGCGTCTGGGCGAAAAACTCCAGTTCGAGGAGGGCGATTTCAGCAAATCGTTTCGCGACGTGCTGGACGAAATCGCGATTTGCGCCGCGGAGGACGGGTCCGTCGCCGGGTTTGACGGCAAATTAATTTACGTCCGAAGCGCGGGCGAAGACGCATGGCTCGGACGAGAGGCTCCTTTGAACGCGGCTTTCGATGAGCTAGAAGGCGAAGTCGCGGATCCTATGTTTGGTGGCGGCTCGGCGAAGGACGCGAATTCGATGAAACCCGTGCACGCGAGGTCACTTCCGGAGGCAATTTCTAAAGCAAACGACGGTGACCGCATACTCTTACTGCGTGGCGTTCACAACGGGCTCGGAACCGTGGTTGAGATTGACAAGCGCGTGCTCATACGAGGCGAAGGCGCGCTTCGAGACACGACGTGCGATTGCCGAAACAACGCGGCGTTATTTCGCATCAAGCGTCCGTGCGTGATTCAAAATCTCGACATCGATTTCACAGGGTTTAGCGAGGCGATTCGCATCAAGGGAGATTCGCGCGTGAACGCGTTGATCGAGAATTGCGTGATCAGATCGAGCGGCGGCGACTGCGTTGCGGTCGGTGGCAAATCTGCGCCGACATTTCGCAACTGCTCAATCACGGGAAAATTGAGCGGCGTTCGCTCGTACGCCCAAGCAACGCCGACGTTTATCGATTGCAACATCACGCGCTCGGGATTACAGGGCGTGCTCGCCATGAAGGAATCACGAGTCATCATGCACGGCTGCGCGGTGCAAAACAACGAAGAAGACGGCGTCGTCGTCATGGAACAGTCCAACGTGGTGATGAGCAAATGCGTCGTACAAGACAACAAAGGCCCGGGCGTGGACGTTTCGAATACGGCAAAGGTTGTCGTGAACGATTGCGACATCGACGCCAATGTCGGCGGACTGTGGCTGTGGGACCATTCGTGCGCGCACGTCGCCGCGTCCAGCGTGAACGGGGGCAAATCTCACGCCGTGCTCGTCGACGTCAACGCTCGCGCGAATTGTCGCAGAACCAAAATCATCGGCGTCGTGCACGCGTCGGAGACGGGCGCGCGGGGCGTTCGGGGCGAAGGCACCGTCGTCGAGACGTTGGAAACGCCCACGTCGCTTCCCCAAGAAGCCAAAGGCGCGTTCAAGCACGACCCGTGCGGCTTTTCACGAAAACAATAATCTCACATTCCTCCGCAATCCATCGCCCGCGTTCGCGCGCGCCGCCTATTCGTCCCCGAAATCGAACCCGCCGCTCTCGACGAGTCGCGCTTCGTCGTCCGTCGCCGTCGCCGTCGTCCCCGCGTCGACGTCGATCCTCGCGCGACGTCGTTCGCGCGTCGCGTCTCCCTCCTCTCGCGCGCGCGTCCGCCTCCGCGCGTCGTCCTCGCGAATCGCGCGCTTCGCCTCCGCGGTTCTCGCCCTCGCCTTCGCGTTCGCGTCGTCGCGTTCTCGCCGCGCGTCGTCTCGCGCCCTCTCGTTCGCCCTCGCGCTTTCGATCGCCCTCGCGCACGTCTCCGCGAGTCCTTCCCCTCCCGCCCGTCGCGTCCTCGCCGATTCCTCGCCCCCGTACGCGCGCGCCGCGCCGTCGCCCGCGCGTCCGCGCGACCACGCCGTGTGCGTCGGTTCGCCGTCGCGCGCGGTCGGCATCGTCGCGCCGCGAAACCCGTGTCGCGCGAGCGCCTCCATCGACACCGCCGCGCGTCGCGCCGTCGCGCCTTTCGTCGTTTTTTCTTCCCCGTCGTCGTCGTCGTCGTCGTCGTCGTCGCTCGACGTCGCGCCGAGCGCGTCCATGAATTTCGCCGGCATGCGCGCGGCGACCGACCGCGACCGCGCGACTGTGTTTGCAGTCCCGATACACATTTCGCGAATCGTCGCGCGCACGCGATGCGTTAAATACGGTTAAATACGGCGCGACGGCGACGCGAGCTCCGGCGCGCGCGGCGACCGACCGCGACCGCGCGACTGTGTTTGCAGTCCCGATACACATTTCGCGAATCGTCGCGCGCACGCGATGCGTTAAATACGGCGCGACGGCGACGCGAGCTCCGGCGCGCGCGCGCTGACGTGGCGAACCGAAACGGCGCCGTCGTCGCCGCACACCTCGACGGCGCGCGCGACGCGACGGCGCGCGACGCCGGCGCGACGGACGACGGCGCGCGCGCGGGCGGGCGAATCGACCGCGCGCGCGATTCGCGACGCGCGACCGGGCGCGCGAGGACGACGCGCGTCGCGCGAGGACGACGCGCGAGGACGACGCGGGACGTGCTGACGCGGCGTCGCGGCGATGGCGACGCTCGCGCGCGTGCCGCGCGCGCGGAGCGGCACGGAACTGAGCGGGATGGAGGCGAAGAGCGCGAAAACGACGTCGACGACGACGCAGACGGGCGCGAGCGGGGCAGGGGCGACGCGAGGGAAGGGAAGGCGAAGCTGCGTGAAGGCGGCGCGCGGGCGCGGGACGGCGAAGCGACGCGGACCGCGCGTCGCGTTCGCGCGCGAGGTGTGCGAGGTGATCGGACGCGCGGATGCGGACGTCGATCGAACGCCCAGGGGTGAACCGTCGAAGTGTTCGTCGTGTGGATTGCACGTCGTCGGGTACTCGTTCGAGTGTTTGGCGTGCGCGGGGGCGGGCGCGGGGAACGACGGCGGCGCGTACGCGCTGTGCGCGATGTGCTTTACGGCGCACGCGCACTTGACGGCGGCGCCGGAGTTGGCGCGAGCGCACGGGATCACGTATTTGATTCACAAACACGCGCCGTCTGTGTTCGTCAGAGGCGGGGACGACGATCAGATGATGCTCGATGAGATTTTGCGAGATCGTCGCGAGCTCATGGTCAACGGCGGCGCGCCGCCCGAGCGCGAAGCCTCGACCGGGGACCTCGAGCGGTGTTTTGAACGCGAGCGTCAGCCGAGCGCGGGGAGCGACGAATCGGAGGATGTTTTGCAGTATTGTCCCGTGTGATCATCTCGCGCGAGGCTGATGTTTTGTTGTACTTTTAGACCTCATTCTTTTCTCAATATCACAGACTAGTGTCACTTCTTCTTCGCCGCCTCGCGACCTCGAGCGATGGCGAGATCAAACATCCGTTTCAAGTCTGCGTTATCACCGTCGACTTGCAAACCCTCAAAAAACGCTAACGCGGCGTCTTCGTACTCCTCTAACTCTAGCGCGGCCTCGCCCTCGCGGTACCACGCCTTGATGAACATCGGATCGAGCGTCCTCGACGCGCGCGCGTCGTCCCTCGCGCCTTCGTATTTCTTGAGCTTTAGACGCGCCGCCGCGCGATTCGCCCACGTCTTCGCGCACGAACCATCCTGTTCGAGGGATGACGAGTACTCCGTTTCTGCCTCTTCGAATTTCCCCGCCACGAACGCTTCGTTACCCGCACGTTTCGTCTTCGCCGCCGCCTCGGCGTCTCGCGTGACGAATCGTTCCGAGGTCGACGCTGGCGCCTCGCCGGCGTCGACGCCACTGTCTCTTTGCATCGCGCTCAGTTTCGCGGCGACGCGCGCGATGATGGCATCCGTCGTCCACTCGCCCTCGTCATCGGGCGTCGTCACGGGTAGCAACACGTCGACGACGACGCGCCTCTTCGTCGCCGCGGCGGCGTGAATCGCCTTCATGCCTCCCGAATCCGCCTTGTCGGCGTCGGCGCCGCCCTTCAACAGCGCCTTCACCATCGCCTCCGAGCACGTCTCCGTCGCGGGATGCGCGGCGGCGATGTGCAACGCCGTCATACTCCCCTCCGGTCCCGCGTTCACGTTCGCGCCGGCGTCAATCAACACCTCCACGCTCTTCAAATCTCCCGAAGCGCACGCGAGCGCCGTCGCCGCGACGCCGCCCTCGAGCGCGACGTCACACCTCGCCCCGTGCTTCAACAGCGTCTCCAGCATCCCCGAGCACCCTCTCATCGCCGCCACCAGCAACGGCGTCCCCACGTTCGCGCACCGCTGTTCGATCGCCTCCGATATCGTCAGCCCGTACGTCCCGCTCGCGAGCGTCCGCAGCGCCTCCTCGCAGCGCGTCGCGTCCGCGCCGATCCCTTTCGCGTGCGCCCCCATGACGATCTGATGCATCGCTCCCGCCCCAGATTTCGTTAATTTCCTCGCGTCCGCTCCCAGGCTCACCAGCGTCTTCACGCACTCGACGTGTCCGAGCGCCGCCGCCGTCGTGAGCGCGGTGAAGCCCTCGGCGTCGGGCGCGTCGGCGTCGCACCCGAGCTCGCACACCAGCGCCTTGAGCACGCCGACGTCCCCTCGCGCCGCCGCGACGTGCGCGCAAGACCGTCCATCGCCGTCGACGATCGTCGCGACCGCGGACGCGCCGTGCGCGAACGCCGTGGACGCCGCGCGGACGTCGTCGGCGCCGCCGAGCTGAATGGCGCGCATGAGCGTCTGCAGCGCCTCGACGTCGTTCGTCGCGGGCGCGCGACGCGACATGGCGCGCGACGCGACGAACGACGATTGACGACTCCGCGCGCGCGCGCGCGAGGGCGGGACGCGCGGGCGAGCGACGCAATGGCGACGCGATGGCGTCGGCGACCGAACGGCATTCGCCGCGCGGCATTCGCCGACGCCGCGCGTCGAACGATCGCGCGCGCGAGGCGCGGACGCGACGCGCGGACGCGTCCGCGACGCGCGCGCGCGCGTCGAGCGCGCGCGAGAGACGCGGCGAGGAGGCATCGACGGGACGACGCGCGAGGCGTTGAATCATTCCGACGCATTCGCGGTGATATCTCTCGCGCGCGCGCGTGCGAGCGACGGCGGACGGCGCGAGGGGGCGACGAGCGTCGAGCGTCGACGCGAGGCGCGATCGAGGGGCGCGGGCGCGCGGGCGCGAGTGCGATGAGTCACGAGCTCGACGGGTGGATCGCGGCGCTGCGCAAATGCGAGCCATTGGAGGAAGACGACGTCAAGCGATTGTGTCAGATGGCGATCGAGATCTTGGTGGAAGAGTCGAACGTGCAGACGATCGATTCGCCGGTGACGATATGCGGGGACATTCACGGGCAGTTTTACGATTTGTTGGAACTGTTTAAAGTCGGCGGCGACTGCCCGGATACAAACTATTTGTTCATGGGGGACTTCGTCGATCGCGGGTTTTACAGCGTGGAGACGTTTTTGTTGCTCCTGGCGCTGAAGGTGAGGTACCCGGATCGAATGTATCTCATTCGGGGGAATCACGAGTGTCGACAGATCACGCAGGTGTACGGGTTTTACGACGAGTGTTTGCGCAAATACGGGAGCGTCAACGTGTGGCGATATTGCACGGATGTGTTCGATTACCTTTCGTTGTCTGCGCTCATAGATAACAAGATATTTTGCGTGCACGGGGGGTTGTCCCCGAGCATCACGACGATCGATCAGATTCGAACGATCGATCGTAAACAAGAGGTGCCGCACGAAGGCGCGATGTGCGATTTGCTTTGGAGCGACCCCGAGGACGTCTCCGGCTGGGGGCTTTCCCCTCGAGGGGCGGGGTATTTGTTCGGCGACGACGTGTGCACGTCGTTCACACAGACGAATAGCGTAGACATGATCGCGCGAGCGCATCAGCTCGTGATGGAGGGGTACAAGTGGATGTTTAACAAACGGCTCGTCACTGTGTGGTCGGCGCCGAATTACTGCTACCGCTGCGGCAACGTCGCGGCCATCTTAGAACTGGACGAAAACCTGGCGCACGACTTCAAGGTTTTCGAGGCGGCACCGCAAGAGGCGCGCGGGGTGCCGGCGAAGAGGGCGACGCCCGATTACTTCCTGTAATGGTATTTAGAAATTTCACGCCGACGCTACCGTTTTCGGCAAAAGCTCAAGCCGTCGCCGACGGGAATCATACTATAACTCACGCGTTCGTCCCCGGCGACGAACTCGTTGAACGCGCGAATGGCCTCGGTCTGTTTATCGTTCACCTCGGCGTCGGCGACTTTACCGTACCACAGCACGTTGTCCACGATTATCAAACCGCCCGGCCGCACGAGCTCGAGCAGCGCCTCGTAATACTCCCTATACGCGCGTTTATCGGCATCTATGAACCCTAAATCGAACGACCCCGCCCCGTGCGCGTCCAACAACTCCCTCACGCTCTCCTTCGCGTCGCCAAACTTCTCCTTTACGATCCCCTCGACCCCCGCGCGCGCCCAATACCGTCTCGCCGTCGCCAGCGCTTCCTCGCTCTTATCGCACGCGTACAGCGCTCCCTCGCCTCGCATCGCGAGCGCCATCGCGATCGAGCTGTACCCGGTGTACGTGCCGATCTCGACGACGCGCCGCGCGCCGATCATCTCCACCGCGAGCGCCAGCAGCGCGCCCTGCTCCGGCGCCACCTGCATGCGCGCGCCGCGCAGCGCGCTCGTCTCCTCTCGCAGCGCGCGCAGCACCGCGGGCTCGCGCGTGTGACGCAGCACGTACGCGTACAGGTCATCGCTCATCACCAGCGGCGCCGTGTTCCACGGCCCCGTCGACGACGACGACGCGCTCGACGACGACGCGCGCGCGAGGACGGGACGTCGACCGGCGGCGGCGGCGACGACGCGCGCGCGCGACGCGCGCGACGGCGACGCGCGCGACGACGCGGGCGGCGACGCGAACGAGCGCCGCGTCGCCGCGCGCGCCGCGCGGTGCATCGCGCGCGTCGCGCGCGTCGTCATTCGCGCGCGCGAGTGCGCCGACGCCGACGCGACGCGCGCCGAAACGCCTCGGCGAAAACGCACGGACGCGACCGCACAGCGCGACCGATGGCGACGGACGGCGCGCGCGGCGGCGGCGCGACGGCGACGGACGCGAAAAAAAACGATGGACGCACGATTTGGTCGTACAGGGACGAGTGCCAGACGTGGCGCAACTACGACGCGTCGAAGGGGTTGCGATACACGCGAGAATCGATCGATGCGGTGCGTTCGAAGACGTCGCGCGCGCGATGGTCGGAACGACGCGACTGACGGCGCGCGAACGACGCAGATGACGCGCGCGCACGAGTCGTTCGGGGAGCTGACGAAAGACTTGGACATGGACATCGATGATCCGGGGGAGCGGGCGTTGAATATTTTGAGAAGGGAACGCGCGGATCCGACGAGGCCGCCGGACGAGCCGACGCCGTTGCGGTTGAAACCGTTCGACGCCTCGCCGGGAGACGAGACGTGCGTGGTGAAGTATACGTTTAGAAATGAACTCACGACGATCGGGGAGGTCGTCGAGGAGTTGGCGGAGATGCTGGGATTGATGCCGTGCGCGGTGTCGCTCGTGCACGCGGGGCGCGAGCTCGGGCCGCTCGAGCACACGTTGACCGATTGCGGTGTTTGCGCGAATTACGTGGTGTACTGGCGCGTGAAAAATGGCATCGCGGTGGTGACCACCGCGTGATGTAATTTATCGTACTGAGCTAGCGTGCTACGTCTACGTTCCTAATGCGTTGCTAATCGCGCTTCTTCCCGGCGCGGCGAAACCGCGCGACGCTTCGCGCCACTTGCGTCGACAAGAGCGTCTGCGTGCACGCGTACACCAGAGTGATGGCGTAGTAGAAATTTGCGTTCGCAACCCGAGTGTGTATCCACATGTACCACGTCAAAGGGCTCAACAGAGCGACGTACAAGAAACCTCCCGCGATGACGGCGCCGTACTTGACGTACACCAACGGATTTCCACGATCGTCCATGGCGACGACGGAGAGCAGGGAAACGTACGTCACGAAATCGTTCGCGGTCGGATACGGCGCGCACGTCGAGATGGCTATCAAACACAACGTCATGGCGACGAGAGGATCGTCTGCGAACCCAAGCGTCAGCGGCGCGGACAGGGCCAGCGGAATCGCGTTCAGAGCGACGACGTAAAACAGACGAAACTGATCAAACATCGTCGTGAATAGATACCAATGCAACCCAAGATTCGGCGTTTGATCTTCGCTCATCACCGCGAACGTCACCGCGGCGCGCCACCACTTCGGAAAATCGTCCCCCATCGCGACGAAGGACGCCGCGGCGGCGACCGCAAACGCGCCCGCGAACCGCCCCGCGCTCACCACCGCTCGACCTCCTCGACTTTTCACCGCGCGCGCGCTCGTCCACATCAGCGCCGGTGCGAGCGCGACGTAATGCGGGTTCAGTTGCGCCGCCAACGCGAACGCGACGCCCGCGACGACGTCGTTCCCGAGCGTCGCCGCCAACGCGCTCGCGTACGCGCACGCCCGCGTCGCCGTCGCCGTCGTCCGCGCCAAGCGCGCCATCGCGTGCAGCGGATTCATCGCATACATCGCGTACACTCGTCTCACTTTCCCCTCGTCGCGCGTCACGCCGCACGCGAGCGCGCACAGCGCCGCCGCCGCCAACGCGTCCGCCGCCGTCGTCGCCAAGTCCAATCCGAATCCACCCCCGAGCGCGCCCGCCGCCGCCACCGTCCACGGGTGCCCGTGAAACGCGCTCCCGTCGTACGCCGACGCGCCCAGCGCGCGCGCCGCGTGCGCGCCCTCGAGCGTCTTTCGCACCGCGTCCGTCGCCGCGCTCAGCTCGATGCGTTTGCTCAGCGCGTCGCGCGCGAACGGCGCCACCGCGCTCGCGACGCCGACGCACGCGCCGTAAATCGCGACGTGCGCGACGAAGGCGCACCGCGCCGCCCTCCAGCGCGCGCGCGCGGCGTCGCGCGACGCCATCGCGCGACGACGCCGTGGTTTGACGCCGTGACGTCGACGCCGCGCGACAACGCGACGCGACGCGACGACGACGACGCGACGGATGATGACGATCGCGCGCGGCGCGCGCGCGAGCGGATGCGCGACCGCGCGGCGCGCGCTGCGGCAGCGGGATCGCGCGCGCGGCGCGGTCGGCGCGCGCGCGCGCGGCGATGATTTCATCGCGACGCTGCGGCGGCGACGCGCGCGGGCGACGACGACGACGACGACGCGCGCGACGCCGACGGCGCGGCTCGCGGGCGTGATCGACGTGAAACGCGTGACGGAAGTCGCGGGCACGGCGGCGCTGGAGGTGTCGAAGAGCGTGCGCATGCGAGGCGTGGAGGCGCCGGATGTGGATAAATCGTACGTCGCGCGGTCGAGCGCGTTGGAGATGGACGAGGACGGATTGCCGCTGGTGTACGATAAAGCACAGATTCAAAAGTACTGGGATAAGCAAGGCGGGGCGTTGCAACGACGATGGGGGGAGTTTTTAAGCCTGAGCGTGCCGTTTTTGACGAAAGTGGCGACGCTCGCCATCACGGGCGGAAGCGCCGAGTTGAGCAAAAACGACAGAGCGTTGGCGAAGGATGCGAGGATAATCATCGAAAAGCTTGGACCGACGTACATCAAGGCGGGGCAGATGATGAGCGTGAGACCGGACGTGTTGCCGCAGGCGGCGCTGGACGAGTTGGCGGTGTTGCAAGATTCGGTCAAGGCGTTCGAGACGTCGGTCGCCATCGATACCATAGAGAGTGAGCTCGGCGGGCCTTTGGCTGAATTCTTCGATGAAATTAGCGAAACACCCGTCGCGGCGGCGTCGCTGGCGCAAGTGTATCGCGCGAAACTGAAGGGCAAGGATGAGTACGTCGCTGTCAAAGTGCAACGGCCTAAGATTTTGGACACCGTGTCGAAGGACTTGTACGTGTTGCGTCGCGCGGCGGAGGTGTATCAAGGCTTGATTGAGCGTTTCGCGCCGCAACAGCGCACGGATTACGTCGGTTTATTGAACGAATGGGCGGTCGGCTTTTACACCGAGCTTGATTTCTTGAACGAAGCTGCGAATCAGCAAAAGCTGCGCGACCTGTTGATGCAAGAGGAAGTCAAGGACATTTACGTGCCAGAGGTGAAACACGAGCTTTGCACGCGTCGTATCCTCGTAACTGAATGGATGGACGGCGTCAAACTGAGCGATTGCCCGCCAGAAGAGATTCGCGAGTTGGTCGGCATCGGTCAAGAGTGTTTCCTCGTGCAGCTTTTGCAAGTTGGCTTCTTTCACAGCGATCCGCACCCTGGAAATTTGATGAAGCTCAACGATCCGTCCAAGGGCAAGCTGGCGCTTTTGGATTTTGGACTCGTGGCTTCTATTCAACAAGAAGACATGGACACCATGGTGAGCTCGATCATTCACTTGGCGAACAAGGATTACCCAAGTCTGGTCGACGACTTCATCAATCTTAAAATTTTACCGACGGACTGCGACCGGGCCAAGGTCGTGCCGTTGATGGATAAAGCGCTGTCACCGTACGTCAAGGGTGGTGGTGCGAAAAAGTACGAAGCTGAACTGAAGCGCATGTACAACATGGATGGATCGTTGAGTTCCACCGCCGGGGGATTTCAAGCGATGACGCAGGATTTGTTGACGGTGTTGAACGACATCCCGTTCTCGATTCCGCCGTATTTCGCACTCCTCGGACGCGCTGTCGTGACGCTCGAGGGCATCGCGCTTCTGGGCAACCCGGATTATAGGCTCGTGATGGAGGCGTACCCATTCGTCGCTCGAAAGTTGCTTCGCGAAGACCGTCCGGAGGCGCAGCGGGCGTTGCAGGAGGTGTTGTATGCCTCGACGCAAGGCGGTGGGAGCATTTTGCAAGGACGTCGACTCGCAGTGATGTTGAACAGCGCAATGGGCATCGTGGCGAAGAGCGAAGACGTGTTTGTCGATTTAGAAACCATTCCGGAAGACGCCGCGACGCTGGACCAATCGTTGAAGTATTTACTTCAGCCGCAAGCGGCGAGCTTACGGAACTTGCTCGAGCGTGAGGCGGAGACTGCGGCTGATTTGCTCTTGCGCCAGTCGCTGCGAAAGGGCGCGACGCGCCTCTTCGCGCAATTGCCGAAGCCGCCATCCTGGTTGCCGTTCGCGAGCTCGCTGCCGAATCCGCTCGATATCAGTGGGCCAGTATTGTTACCGGTCCGCGGAAGCTCCACGCCAGCGCCGGCTTTCGCGTCGCCGGGGCAGTTATTGGACCTCGCCGCGCCACAGCTCGATCTCGAAGAGGAGGTGTTTGCGATCTCCCTCGGGGATTTGGCCGCCGGTCTGATTGGTAAAGATGCGGCGACGGTATTGACCGGTGATGCGTTCCTCGAGCCGGAGGCCATCGCGGCGCTGTTCTTGAGCATCATCGCCACGGGCGAGTTACCCATCGGTAGCAGTCAAGAGGTGCGACAGTTGGCGGCAAACGCTCGCGATTCGCTTCGCCGCGTCACTCCAGAAGGCGAAGAGAGCGAAGAGCAAAGCTTCGAAGACTTGATCGCCGCCGTGCAGAGGCTCGATGAGAACGAGCGCGAGGTCTTGCAGGCCACTACCTCGCGAGTCATCTCTCGTGTGTACGATAAGTTCTGCGATCGCCTCGTGCCACTGACGGGCGGCGCTCCCGTGGCCGTCGACGAAGTGTCGTCGGTGGCTTTGAACGCGCGATGAACACGCACATTGCTTTTTAGGACACCTGTGTAAGATATATATAAGCGAAAGTCGATTCTTTAATTAAATCCTACCGAGCTACTGATATCAGCTTTGGTGCAATTGCGCGAAGTAATCCTTGTACAGACCTTCGCGAATGGACATGAAGCCGGCGATGTATCGCTTGTACTGCTGCAAGCGCGCGAGCTCCTTCTTCGTGAGCAACGTATGCAATCGCCACACGACGTGCTTGATGTATTGGATCACGAAATAAGTTATCAAACTCGCACTCAAGGAGTACGCACCGCCGTGCTTGATACCAGACCAACGAATTTGCCCTTCTCGCGGGAGCAAGCCCTCGAGTTGCGGGACGCGCGGAAGAAGCGTTCTCAAGCCGTGGGCGATGACGGGCGTCGCACAAATCTCCAAAGCCGCGACGTAAATAGACAAGAACAAGAACACCCACCCGAGGAGCATCAGCGCGATCCCACGGAGCGATCGTTTCAAGTTATCCTTCTTGTTCAATTCGTTCGTTTTAATAACTTGATCGATGCGATCTTCGATGCGCGTGCAATCCTCCTTCATCGTCGTCAGGTTTTTCTGCACCGTCAAACGAATCGCTCTATCGATGTCTTCACACACCTCCTCGATAGCGTTCGGAATTGGGACGGTCAAATCGTCTCGTGGCAGATAAATCGTCGGTAATTTGAACGCGTGCGAATTCTTAATTCGCGAGCTCAAGTTTTGCGTAATCTGAATCAAAACCCGCTGTCGATCGTGCTCCTTCTCTACCTGGTCCGCCTTCGACATGTAATACGCCAGCTTGTCCGCGTGGTTCTCATTCAACGCCTCGATGACCTTCATCGTGCGCTTACACAGCGCCTGACCGATCGGGTCAAAGAACACCAAAATTAAGTCAACGTGGTCGGCGAGCGACTCGATGACTTTCGCCACGTCAAACGGGTAGCACATATCGCCATCCACCAACCCCGGCGAGTCCACGATGTCGACGCAACTAAAGTTTTTCTCCTTACTCGTCGAAATCTCGGTAAAAATGTTCGCATTCAAACCCTCGACGTTCTGCACGCCTTCCAAATAATCGTAAAACGCGAACGTCGCGTCTCCCTTCAGCGTCTCCCGCTTCCTTCCGCTCGTCACGAACGTGAACCCACGCGTCTCGATCGCAACCCCCGTGGTTTGCACGCTCTCTCCGATGTACCAATTTATGAACGAGCTCTTCCCCGCGGAGTGATTCCCGATGATCATCGCGCTCACCTTCTTCCTCGGCTTGAAGCACTTCACCCTGAGCAGCGCGTCGTTCGCGATGTCGAGCAACCCGATCGACGTTCGCGACGTCGACGACCCAGCCCCCGGGCTCGGTCCTCGTTCGTACAATTCGTGTATGCTCTTCAGGATGCGCTCCTGCGCGTCGTCGCGGCGTCGCATCGTCGCCGTCGTCGTCGTCAGTCGTCTCGGTCGCGTCGCTCGCGCGTCGTCGCGTCGCTTTTCGCGTCGTTTTCGCCCCACGCACGTTCGGCGACATCGCCAGCGCGCCGGCATCGTTCGAGGTGTTCACTCGCTTCGCTTTGCCCGCGCTCATGCTCGCCGCGCGCGCGTCCGCGCGTCGTCGTCTGCGGTCGCGCGCGTCGCGTCGTCCCAGCCGTTGGTCGGCGGGACAAGATGATGCGCGACGCGCGCGTCCGCACAGCGCATCGCGCGAGCTCGCGAGCGCGACGCGGGCGAGAGAAACGCGCGCGGAGGACGTCGCGGCGCGCGCGCGCGCGAGCCGCGATGTCGAGCGCGGGCGCGGGCGCGGGCGCGGGCGCGGGCGCGGACGACGTGTTGGACGCGCGCGAAACGCTGGCGGACGGAGGTAAACGCCTCGCGCGCGCGCTCAGGGGACCGTTCGCGCGCGCGCAGCCGCACTGGAAGTCGTTCGCGCAGTTGACGTTCGCGTGTCCGACCGCGTCGGAGGTGCCGGGGCGGATGAAGAAGAATTTGCAACAGTTTGGATACTGCTACGTCAGCCTGGCGGCGGCGCTGGCGGCGTATAACGCGCTCTCGCGCGCGCTCCTCGCGGTGATGCTCGCGGGAGCGTTCATCGGACATCATTACGTCACGCGCGTTCGACGGGCGCCGATCGAGATCGGTGGGCGAGTCTTCGGCGCGAAGACGCAGGGCGTCGCGTGCGCGGCGGCGACGGCGATTTTCTTTTGGAAGTTTATCACCGACGTGTTTTTCAGCGCCGCGTCCGTGGCGCTCGCGTTCGCGGCCGCGCACGCGGTGATGCGCGTGCCGGAACCGAAGACGGACGAGGACGAGGGCGAGATTCCGTTGTTGCGCGATTTCGCCGCCGCGTACAGGGAGAGCGGCGCCGACGACTACGTCCCGCCGCAAGTCTCATCCACGGTTCGCGGTCTGTTCGCCTCCGTCTTCGCGCGCAAGTGAGGCGAGCGATGTCGCACCAATATAAACGACGCGCGCGTCGGCGCACCGCGCCGCGTCCCGCGCGTCTCGTGTAACTAATAAAAATCCCAGCGGCTCGACGCTTCGTCCGCACTCGTCGCCGATGCGCGCGAACGCCGACACTCGACTGGCGTACGCGCGCGTCGAGCTCGTGCCGTATCGCGCCGAACACGTCGAGCGTTACCACGCGTGGATGTCCGACGAGCACCTCCTGGAAGCCACGGCGAGCGAGCGCCTGAGCGCGGACGAAGAGCTCGCCATGCAGCGCGAGTGGGCGCGCGACGAGCGAAAGTGCACCTTCATCGTCCGCGACGCCGCGACGCACGCGATGATCGGCGACTGCAACCTCTTCTTCAACGACCACGACGACGACAGGGCGTGCGAGATCGAGATAATGATCGCCGAGCGCGCGTTCAGGCGGCGCGGGCTCGCGCGCGAGACGCTCGAGGCGTTCACCGCGTACGGCGCGTGTTCGCTCGGCGTCACCACCTTCGTCGCGAAGATCGGGTTCGGCAACGACGCGTCGAACGCGTTGTTTAAATCGTTCGGTTTCGTCGAGCGGAGTCGAAGCGAGGTGTTCGAGGAGACGACGTACGCGCTGCGCGCTCGCGACGCCGCCGACGCGCCGACGCCGCGGTTCGCCGACGCGTGGGCGCGAACGACGCGCGATTCCTACGACGCCTTCGAGGCGGCGCGCGCCGTAAAATAACATGACCGCGAGCCGTTTCGCGCGCGCGCGATAGACGTAGCGATAGATGTAGCGATCAGCGATAGACGTAGCCGAGCGCCGCGTCGCCGTCTCGGTCGGTCGGTCGTCACTCGCGCGCGCGCATGGACAGACTCGCGCCGCCCGCGCGGCGCGCGCACGTCCTCGCGTGCGGACGCGTCGCGTACGAGTGGGAGCAAACGCTGGACGCGGTGTCGGTGTACGTGCGCGCGCCGCCGGGCGCGCGCGGGCGCGACTTGGACGTCGCGCTCGAGCCGACGCGCGCGCGCGTCGGCGTCAAGGGAAACGCGCCGTACATGGAGCACGAGCTCTGGGCGCGCGTCAAGGCGAGCGAATCCACGTGGACGCTCGCGGACGGCGAGCTCGCGTTGACGCTGGTGAAGGCGACGCGAGGCGAGGCGTGGCGGTCGCCGTTCGCGGCGCACGGCGACGCGAGCGACGCGAAGGAAGACGAGCGAGATAAGCAGCGGTTGATGCTGGAGCGGTTTCAGGCGGAGAATCCTGGATTCGATTTCAGCGACGCGAGCTTTAACGGGCAGACGGTGCCGGACGCGTCGACGTTCATGGGAGGGTGCGGCGGCGGGTGAGCGACGCGCGGCACAACGAGACGCGATGGCGCCCGCGGTGGATGATTACGACGAATCCTACGACGCGCTCGATGACGCGCTGAATGAAGAGTTATCCGCCATCGAGAGCGATTTGATACGTCTGAACTCGCGGTCGTGGCCGAAACCAGAGGATGGGGAAGACGCGCGCGGGGCGCGTCGGTTTCGCGACGGCGCCGAAGCCGAGCGCGCGGAAGTCGTCGTGCTCGACGACGAAGACGGGACCGTGGAGGCGGCCGCGTGGATGACGCGCGCCGAGGATGCCATGGTGCGTGGCGCGCGCGAAGACGGCGCGGTGTCGACGAGGACGGCGTCGGGGTCGTTCGCGCGCGCCGAGACGAGACGCGACGCCGACGCCGATGAACGAGACTTTCAAACGGACCCGCGTCGCGCGAGATGGACTTTGGCGTTCTTGCTCGTCTGTCTCTCGCTGTCGTTCGTCGCGTTTGCGTTTAAGCGCGGCGAAGACGGACTGTTGAGCCCGATGCGCGTCGTGGAAAAGTTGGCGTATCGCGGCGCGACGAATCGAATCGTCGCGTACTACGATCCGGCGCGCGTCGTCGAGATGCAGCGAAAATGGATCGAGACCCTCATGGATGAAAAGGTGCTCCTTATCGAGAGATTACGTCGCGCGCGACGCATCGCTGACGAAAACCGCGAATCAGCGCTCGCGTGGCGGCGCGCGTACGTCGACTGTCGCGCCAACAAAAACGCCTTCGCCGAGCCGAAGCCAATCGTCGCGAAGCCGCACGACGCCACCTCGTGGTCTCCCGCGTGGTCGTGGTACGCCCATCCTCGATCAAAGTCGACCGTAAAAACCGTGAACGTGATCCGTCGGTTTTGTCCGATCGTCGCGGAACTCCGACTCCGACGAATCGTCGAGTGGATGGCTCGCCGACTCGTCTCGACGAAACGATAGATGGCGCGTCTTGCCCGCGCGCACGAACGAGCAACGCAAGAACCCATCGCAGACAATGTAACGCAACGCAACGCAGTCACGCACGCATTCACCGTTCGTCTACCGATCTACTCAACTACTCTTATTACACATCGACGTTCGCGTCAGTTCGTCACCGCCGTCGCCACGATTTTCCCTTGCGTCTCCAAAATCCCCTCCACGTCCGCCTCCCTGACCCGTCCCTCGGCGACTAGCGCGTGTAACCTCGCCGAGAGCCTTCGCACGCACGCGTCGCGCGCCCCTCGCACCGTGCCTCCGCAGTGCGTCACCGCGAACGCCGCTCGCCGTCCTCGAAACCCCTCCATCGTCGTCACCGCCCCTCGCACCGCGCGCGCCCGCTCGCGATCGCATCGCACGACGCACACCCCCGTCATCGCGTCCGCGTATCGCACGCTCAGCGCCGCCACCGCGCGCCCCGCGCCGACGTCGCCAAAGTTTTCCTTGACGGCGTCCCGAATGGCGTCCAGTAAATCCCTCTCCTTGCGCGCGTCCTCCATCGCGCGCCCGTCGTTGTGCGCGATCTCGACGACCAAGTAGCGGTTCTTGAACCTCACCATGGCGCGGCGTCGCGCGAGGCGCGCGCGACGCGGTGTGGCGACGATCGTCTCGTCGATTGTCGTCGCCCGCGGCGGCATTGACGCGCGCGCGAGGGCGTCGCGATGTACGCCACCGCGAGCGCCAACTCGGACGTCGTGCGGAACAGATCGTTCGCGTCGCACTCGCGCTCGCACAGCGCGGAGCCGCTGGACGTCGAGGGCGGACGCGGCGCGCGCGAAAAGACGCAACGAAATGAATTCAGCGCGCATCCGAACGGCATTCATAATCGCGTGCAGCGCGCGATCCAGCGCGACGCGAAGGCGCTGACGAACGCGGCGATCGTCGCGGCGGTCGTGTGCTTCTTGCTGGCGTGGCGCGCGTCGTGGACGGCGGCGAGCGTGTTCGTCGCGTGCGCGGGGTCGTTGGCGTTCGCGGGACACCTGGCGCGGTGGACGCTGGCGGTGGACGAGGGAAGCGAGGACATGCGCGCGGTGAGCGATGCGATTCGAGACGGTGCGGATGGATTCTTCGCGACGCAATACGGATTGATCAGTCGATTGGCGGGCGTGGTGGCGGGGTCGATCTTTTTCGTGTACTTGTTCCGAGCGACGACGCCCGAACAGCAAGAGGCGGGCGTCGGCGCGTTTACGATGGCGACGCTCACGACTGTGAGTTTTGTGAGCGGTGCGGTGTGTAGTGGAGTGAGTGGATACGTTGGAATGTGGGTGAGCGTGCGGGCGAACGTGCGCGTCGCGAGCAGCGCGAGACACGGGGCGCGAGAGGCGCTCACGGTGGCGCTGCGCGCGGGCGGATTCGCGGCGTTGATCGTCGTCGGCATGACGGTGCTGGGGGTGACGATCTTGTTTTCGGTATTTTCGTTCATCTTCAGCGTCGGTCGCGACGGTGGCATGGATGTGCATGAAATTCCTCTCATGCTCGTCGGATACGGCTTCGGCGCGTCCTTCGTCGCGCTCTTCGCGCAGTTGGGCGGCGGTATCTACACCAAAGCCGCCGACGTCGGCGCCGATTTGGTCGGCAAAGTTGAGCAGGGCATTCCCGAAGACGACCCAAGAAATCCTGCGGTGATCGCGGATTTGGTCGGCGATAACGTCGGCGACTGTTCAGCGCGCGGGGCGGACCTGTTCGAGTCCATCGCCGCCGAAGTCATCTCGGCGATGATTTTGGGCGCCACCATGGCCAAGAGCGCGGGCATCGAAGACTCCACCGGTTTCATCATGTTTCCACTCGTCATTCACGCGATGGACTGCATCGTGAGCGCGTGCGGTATCATGTCGATAAGCGAAACGTCTACTCGTCGTGAGGATCCTTACAAAGTTCTCAAGGGTGGGTACAACGTCGCCATTTCGCTCGCCGTCGTCGGATTTGGCGTGGCGTGTCGCGTCATGCTCGTCTCGGACAAACATCCAGGAGCGTGGTTTTCCTTTTACATGTGTGGGCTGATCGGTATCGCGTGCGCGTATGCTTTCGTGTTCATCGCGCAGTACTACACCGATTACAAGTTCCCGCCCGTACGTCACATCGCCGAAGCGTCGACAACCGGTCACGGCACGAACATCATCGCCGGCATTGGCGTCGGCATGGAATCCACGGCGGTGCCCGTAATCGTGATCTCGATCGCCATCATCTCCGCGTACTGGTGCGGCAACGCGAGTGGTATCACGGACGCTAATGGTAAAGCGATCGGTGGGCTGTTTGGCACCGCTGTGGCGACCATGGGTATGTTATCGACGGCGGCGTACGTGCTCACTATGGACGTCTTCGGGCCGATTGCCGACAACGCCGGTGGCATCGTCGAAATGTCGGATCAACCCGAAAGCGTTCGCGATATTTGCGACGAACTTGATGCCGTCGGAAATACGACTAAGGCTACGACGAAAGGTTACGCCATCGGTTCCGCTGCCCTGGCGTCCTTCTTGTTATTTTCGGCCTTTATGGATGAAGTCACCGCGTTCACGGGGAAGCCTTTCAATCAAGTTGACATTGCGATTCCAGAAGTCTTCGTCGCCGGCCTGCTCGGTGCCGCACTCGTCTATCTATTCTCCGCGTGGTCCATCACCGCAGTTGGACGATCTGCGCAAGAAGTCGTGCGAGAAGTGAGACGGCAGTTTGCCGAACGTCCGGGTATCATGACGGGCGAAGAGAAGCCAGATTACGCTCGATGCGTCGCCATAGTCGCCCAGAGCGCGTTGCGCGAGATGGTTCGACCTGGCGCGCTCGCAGTTTTGAGCCCAGTTGTGGTTGGCATCGTATTCAAAAACCTTGGCGCGGCGACAGCGCAAGAGCTGCTCGGCGTCAAAGCGGTCGCCGCGTTCTTGATGTTCGCCACCGTCGCCGGTATTTTGATGGCGCTCTTCTTGAACACAGCGGGAGGGGCTTGGGATAACGCCAAAAAATACATCGAGACCGGGGCGCACGGTGGCAAAGGAAGCGAAGCACACAAAGCGGCGGTCTCAGGAGATACGGTTGGCGATCCGTTCAAAGACACCGCCGGACCAAGCATACACGTGTTGATAAAGATGCTCGCGACGATTACTCTAGTCATGGCTCCGATGTTCCTCGACGCCGTTTAAAAGTGTAATTTAATAAGTGCTGCTGAAATTAAAGGGGAGTGCTGTACGTTGCTCGTCGAGAAAATTTGAATGATCAGTTATTGGTTGCGAGCGCTTACGCGCCGCGACCGATTTGCGCGGCTTGACCTTGCATCAAGCCCATGCGAATATCGCGGGACGCCTCCGCGACGGCGCCCGGACCGGAAGGCACAAAAATGGTCGAGTTGCCGCCTTGCGTGCCGACTTCCTTCATGGTGTCAAAGTACTGCGTCATCATCATCATCTCCAAAACGTCTTTGCTTGAGATACCATCCACAGATTCTTGGAAGTCAACCACGGATTCGCGCAAACCGGCGATGATGGCTTGACGTTGACGCGCCATCCCCGTACCCGCGAGATACTTGGACTCCGCATCGGCTTCGGCAGCCTTGACGACCATGATCTTATCCGCCTCGGCGCGATCTTGCGCCGCGACTCTCGCGCGCTGCGCGGCGTTGATCTCGTTCATCGCCTGTTTGACTCGCGCGTCCGGCGCGATGTCCGTCACGAGCGTGTTCATGATTTGATACCCGAATCCCTCCATCGACTTGCTCAGCAACTCCTTCACGCTCTGCGCGATCTCTTCCTTGCTCTCGAACACGTCGTCCAACTTGATCCTCGGCACCGTCGATCGCACGACGTCGAACACGTACGACCGAATCTGCGCCTTGGAATCCGTCAGTTTGTAAAACGCGTCGTACAATCGCGTCTCGTCCATCGACAGCACCTGATACTGCGTGCTCACGACGATCGTCACGAACACGTTATCCTTCGTCTTCGTCTCCACGCTCACGTCCAGCGACTGCACGCGCGTCGACACCGTCCCCGCGACCGCCTGCCCGATGAACGGGTTCACGAAGTGGCACCCCTCGCGCGCGAAGAACGCAAACTTCCCGCACTGCTGGATCACCTGCACCGTGCCCGTGGGCACGCACGTGAAGCAGCAGCACCCCGTGGGGCCGGCCGTCATGTCGGTCGTCGTCGTCGTCGCGCGGCGATGTGCGTCGTCGTCGCGATGCGATGGCGCGCGAGATCGCCACGTGGCTTTTTTAAAAAATAAAACTGTTTGCGCATATAAAAAGTATAAAAAGCCTTTTTATACTTTTTATATGCGCAAACAGTCCGACGCTCTTTTCGACACCGCGCCGCTGGGCACGCCGGACAGCGACACACGATGGCGACGGCGCGCGCGACCGCGGGCGCGCCGGCGCGCGCGACGACGGCGCGCTGGATCGCGACGCGATCGCGCGCGACGCGCGCGACGCGCGGGACCCGCGGCCGCGCGCGCGCGACGCCGAACGACGGCGAAGCGCACGCGGCGTACCTGCGAGACGTCGCGGCGACGCGCGCGCCGGCGGAGCTCGAGGCGCTCGCGCGCGTGCTCGACGCGCTGGGGTGCGAAACGATCGCGCCGAACGCGCGGCGAGGGATCCACCCGCTGGTGATGCCGCTGGCGAGGACGCGCGAGGGAGGGGTGATCGGACTCATGGTGACCGAGGACGACGGCGAGGCGACGCCGGTGGTCGAGGTGCGGGACGGCGCGCACGCGACGATGCTGGCGAAGAGCGCGAGGGATTACGTGCACAGAGCGATCGTCGAGGAGGAAGCGATGAGCGATGAGCAGACGACGACGGTGGCGGCGGCGGCGGGCGCGGTGGGGGTGAGCCTGCACGCGCACGGGGCGTTTAAGACGTCGGGGAAGGAGTTCGACGTGTACGTGACGACGCAAATCGGGAAGTTTCCGTCGTCCATGGAGGGGCTGGTTCGGAGACACTTGAAACGAAACGACGAACAGTCGGCGTTGATCACGTGTGATCTGTACAAGGCGACGTTCGGCGATTGGGGGGCGCCGCACGTGTTCATCTCTGATTTATATTCCAAATTAGGACGCGACGAGGAGGCGCGAGACGCCGCGCGACAGGCGTTGCAAACGCCGTGGTCCACCATCGGCGGCAGAGACGCCATCACGCGAATGATTGACGTCGCCGGGTGGTCTGGTAAGACCGTGGCAGAGATCAAAGAAGTCCTAGAGAGCCGACGCGGTCCATCCGCGGCGGCGTTCGACGGCCCGAAGAGCGAAAAGCAACTCGCGCGCGAAGAGGGCGAGCTCTTGCTCGACCAAATCGCCGCGGGTGAGATCGAATCCTCGACCGTCAATCAGCGTTTGGCGGAGTGTTACATGAACGCCGGCAAGCCCGCGCTCGCGAAGTTCATCATGTGCGGCGCGGGGATGCCGGCGCTGTGAGCGCCGATAGCGAGCATTGGAATTTAATATCGAACCCCACAACGCGACTCAACATGATGCTCCGATCGCACGACGACGACGACGACCACGTCCGAAAGACGCTCGACGAGGCCGAAGACGACGCAGTCGAAGAATTTTTCACGCGTTGCCCGCGACTGACGCCACCGCGCGGACGAGGACGGACTCGCGCGCGCGACCGCGACGGTTGGCCTTCTGGCGCCGCCGCGCGCGCAAAGGGCGCGCGGTGTGCGACACCACACCCGACGGCGACGGCGTCGAGATTTTCGCACGGTACCGGCGATGAGATCGATTACGACGTCGTGCGCGTGAAGGCGTTCGCGGTGACACCGCCGGGCTGTTCTCCGCCAACGTCTCGTCGTCGATATCGCTCGGCGTCGTCCGACGACGACAACGACGAGAACCAGAGTCCGAAGGACGAACTTCGACGACTCAAGCGTCGAGGCGCTGAACGCGCCGAGAGACTGTTACACAGTGTGTCTCCCGTGAGGTTATCGCGAAAGCGACAGGCGCTCGAACAGGTTGAAGAAATTCGACGCCGCCAAGATAAAGTCATCGACGATATGGGTGTGTTGCTCGCGAAGATGCACTCGCTAAAGGTCGCGTCAAGTCGATCGAGCCCGTGATGCGAGACGATCGACGCGATATGATACGAACTGAACTACGTGATTCGATTATATGTACACTTTTGAACTCTACCCCGCGAGCGCCTCGTCGTCGGCGACGGTCATGGTCGCGTCCTCGGGCTCTTGCTTTAAAGTTTTCTTCGCCGTTGCGAGGGTTTTCTTCGCCACCGTGGACAATTGAGACGCCGACGGTTTCCCCGGTCGTTTCTTTGTGCTTTTCGCTTTCGTTTTCTGCGCCAACGGTGCCTCCGGCTCCATGGGAACGTCGATGACGACTTCAATCTTTGGTTCGATCGGCGCCGCCGCCGCCGCGTCGGGCTCCTCGGGCGCGGGCTTCGGTTTCGGCGGCAAGGGCGGATACCGCGCGCGCACCTTCTTAAACGCTTCGATCGTCGCGTACGGCATTCCAGTCACGGGATCCTTATACTTTGCCGGCAAACCGGTGATGACGCACTTGTCCTTGTGCGCCGGAGTCGGCTTGTTTTGCCGCAACGGTTCGGGCGTCTCGGCGCCGCGCGCGAGCTCAATCATCGTCGCCCCCTCGTCGACTTTCGCCGAGCTGCGATACACCAACGATGGTCCTTCATACGCGTTCGAGACCGTCGGCGCCTTTTTCTTCATCTCCGCCTCCAGCGTGAGTAAACGTTCCAAATCAATCAAATTCCAATACTCCGTCTCCTTCGCCTCCTCGAGCAACTCCTCCTGCGTCCACGTCCTGTGTTCAACCTTTTGCCGCTCTTGCGCCGGTTTCGACGCGCGCTCCGCGCGCATTCGTTCGCTCCGCTCCAAAATCGCTTGCGCCGTCGACCGTTTCGATTTCCGCATCTCAAAATCCCCTCCCGCCGCCGCCGCCGCCGTCGTCGCCCTCGCCCCCCGCGCGTTCGCGTCGCCGCGCCCGTCCCCCACCGCCGCCGCCTCCCCCCCCTCGCCCGTCCCTCCTCCCCCCGCCCCTCGCGCATCCTTCCCTCGCCTTTCCGGCGCCTTCAGCGTCCTCTTCGCGCGTTCTCTCGCCACTCGCACCTCTCCCTCGCTCTCGCTCGACTCGCTCTCGTCGAAGTCGTCCTCGAACACGTCCTCCGGCTCCTCCTCGCTCTCGTACGCGTCGTCCCCGCTCTCCTCCGCCAGCGCGTCTTGGTTCCAGAACGCCTCATCCGCGCTGTCCTCGTCCTCGAGCAGCGTCGCGAGCCGTCGTCCGCGCGTCGATCGCGACGGCAGCGCCGAGACGTACCGCGGCGCGTCCGCCGCGCCCATCGTCGCGCGCGCGTCGCGCGTCGCGCGTCGCGGCGTCGCGTCGCTCGAATCGCCGCGCACGGCGCCGATCCGCGCGCACGCGCGCGCGTCGCGAATCCGCGCGTCGCGACGTCGCGTCGCGAATCCGCGTCGTCCAATGCCGCCGACGACGCGCGCGCGACACGACGGCGCGCGCGCGCGCGCGGACGGGACGCGCGACGGCCGACCGTCGACCGCGTCGACCGCGCGCGATGGCGGACCTCGACGGCGCGCGCGCGGCGCTGCGTCGCGCGGTCGAGCGGCTCGAGGGCGGCGGCGCGCGCGACGACGGCGGCGCGGACGACGACGGCGGCGCGCGACGACGGCGCGCGGCGTCGCGGCGCGCGCGCGCGGACGTCGATCTGCACCACGCGTTGGGCGCGCGCGCGGAGCGGGCGATCGAGCGCGAGACGGGGGCGTACGCGAGCGCGGCGAGCGCGGCGAGCGCGGCGAAGGACGCGAGCGAGGACGCGTACGAGAGCCTGGCGCACGTCGCGCGAGGATGCAGCGCGAGAGCGTTCGTGCGAGGGTTGGGGACGTGGACGACGACGCTGAGCGAGCGGGTGAGGGCGAGCGAGCGAGGAGGGGCGAGCGGGGCGACGCGGGCGGCGAGCGAGGCGCTGCGGGAGACGCTGACGCGGGCGGGCGGACTGGCGGACGTGCCGGGGGTGAGGAAGGAGTGCTCGAACGCGATCGCGACGGCGTCGAGCGGGATGGTGCGGATGATGACGCAGGGAACGCGCGAGGGGTTCGAGTTGGCGACGACGTGCGCGAGGTGGCATCCGGGGGCGCTGCGGCCGCACGCGGCGGCGCTGGAGAAGGCGTGCGCGGCGATCGTGAGTTCGAGCGAGGATGAAGACGCGCGCGGGCGCGCGGTGGTGTGTTTGGCGGCGCTGCCGAGAATCGCGGGCGATGCTGGGGCTTGGAGCGCGCACGCGAGGCGCGTGATGTACGCCGCGCACTCGGCGATGCACGACGCGTTCGAAGGCGCCGAGGACGGCGAGCTCAAGCGTCAACTCGACGTTACGCTCGCACCTCCGACCGAAACGTTGCCGAAACCGTTCACCGAGGGAGGGTGGCCGCTCGGTTCGATCGAGGCTTTGGTTTCAATGTTGGAGTGTCTCGAGGAAATGTGTCGCGCTCGATTTCCGTGCGCCGTGCCGATGCCCACCGCCGCCGCGGTGACGCTCGTCGCTCGAGCGCTCGCGTGCGATGGCACGCCGGTGGCGTCCATACCGGGGCTTCCACCGTCTCCGGTGGCGCCAGAGCTCGTCGTCGCGTTGCCGCGCGTGCACATCGCGGCTTTGGGGGTATTAGAGGCGCTACTAGAGACGGCGCGAACCACGGCGCTGCCGCAGGGAGGTAGAATAGCTAGAGCTCTCGAGGGCGTGCTGCGGGCTAGCGCGCCTTCGCCGAGCGACGTCGAGAATGGGGAACCAATTCGGCATCGCATGCACGCTCGCGCGTGCGCGCACGACGCCATCGCCATTGCTTCGTACGCGCTCGGCGGGGCGTACGTGAGCGGCGAGCTCGCATCCGCGGTCGCTTCGTTCGTCATTCAAGATGCGAAACCGTGTGGAACGGGGAAGAGCGCGCTCGCCAGCGGTGGTCAACAAAGCAAAGCGAGTGCGAAGAAACGCAAAAAAGGTGGCGCGTGGGGTAACGCCACGGCAGAAGGTTTGGACGATCTCACTACGGCTGCGGCTTTGGACGATATGAGCGGCCCCTCGGCGGGGTCGGCGGCTTTGGAAGCCATCAAGTTGCAAACATCCGCGCTGCGAGCGCTGACTGCGATGCTCACGATCGCCGGCGCCATGCTCGCTCCGGGCATTCGATCGAGAATGGACGTCACGATCTCACAAGCAATCGCGCAAGTGTGCGATTTGTCCGCGCCGATGGCTGAGGTGGACGACGCGAGCGCCGAACGCCGCGATGCGGCGTTCGACGCTCTCCTCGCGTCCGTGCTGGCACCTCGACCTTTCCGATCGCCGAATCTACCCTTAGCCGTGGCTGTGTTCGCCAAGGGTTCGTGCGATCCGCAGACGTCGAAGAAGTGCGCGCAGGCGGCGCTCGCGATTAACGCGTTGTTGCACCCGTCGGCGCCGCCGTTGGCTTCGCAAGCCATTGCGCCGCCTGTCGAGCGCATGGGTGCCGAAAGTAACGCGATGGCACCACAGTGGGCGTCATTTACATTTGACGCGCACACTGCGGCGAACGTCGGCGCCGCTGACGCGCTGCGAGCGAGCGTTGGTGATTATTACAAGACGGCGGATGCGCCGACGGCGATAAACGCCGCGGTCAAACAGAATGCCGTGGCGCCTGCACCCGTCGATGATGAGCCCGACGGCGAGAATGTCGATATGGAAAACAGCGAATTGCCGGCGAATGCAAACGCAACCGTGCAGCCGGCCGAGGTCGAGGCGTTCAAAAACGTCCCCGTCTCCGGATTCGGAGCGGCCGCCGGCGCGCCGGCGTTCGCCGCGCCAAAGGCAAATGTCGAACCACCGACGGACTTCATCTCCTTCTCCGCACCCGCGAATAAAAAGGCCAAATCGGACATGTGGGACACCAATCCCGAACCCGTCGGTCTCGGCAGTGGGAAGTCTAAAGTCGTCATGGAGCTCTCCGACGACTCGGACGGAGAACTACCCGAAATTCACAGCGGCGACGACGAAGACGAAGAAGACGAAGAAGACGAAGAAGACGAAGGCGAAGAAGACGAATAATATCCCGAACGTCGCACTTGTAACCATATCGATTCCTTCCACAACGAAACTCTACAGAAACATTTCACGAAACTCGAAAAGTCAACGCGCCCGAGTTCGCGCGCGCGCGACCGACGAGTCGCGTCACTCTCCCGCGCGCGTCCACGATGAGTGCCGAGGACGCCGTGAAGGCGATACGCATCAAAACCGGCTCCTTGCGGCGTCTGTTTAAAGAGCGCGCGATGTACGCCGAGGAAGTTACGAGCGGCGAGGCGAAAGTCGCCGCGATGAAGCGCGAAAACGTCGACGACGGTGACATCAAGCAGCAGGTGCGCGCCCGAGCGCGAACGACGCGAGCAACGCGACCTCGATGCGTTTTCGTCGCTCACGGTGACTGACGCGCGATGCGGTCGACGCGCGGGGACGCAGGAGAACGTGCTCGAGGAGAGTGCCATGATGGTGCAAGACAACGCGACGCGCTTGCACGACGCGCTCGGGTCGTTGCAAGTCACCGTGGAGCATTTCGAGTCAGATGCGATGGTAGAGGCGAGTGAGGAATATGCGGCGGCGGTGGTGTTGTTGAAGGAGGTCGAGGACGCGCTGAGGAAATGAAGGGGGCGCGGACGTCGAGCGTCGAGCGCTGACGCGGTAGTGCTAACAGTTTGTGATTCTAATGCAACTCTATTGATTCTATGTCTACTGGCGCGCGCTACGCAATCGTGAAATCGTCCAATCGCCGACGCGGACTCGTAGATGAAATCGAGGTGATTTCCACGAGCGGCACGGCGTCGGAATCGTCGCCGCGGCGTTGCGACGTCAACGCTTTCAATTTCAGCTGTTCCCACTTGTACTTGTTGTATCCGACCACGCCCACCATGCAAAGTCCGAGGCCGACGACGTTCGCGGATCCGAACTTGTCGCCAAAGAGCAACATCCCACACACGATGTTTATGATGTCTTTCAACACTCCTATGAACATCATGGACATCGCGCTCGTCTCGTTGAGCAGCTCGAATTCGGCTAAAGTCAAACAAAACGCCATCGACGCCCCGCAGGCGAACACGACCAAGTCGACGAATACGTCGATAGGGCTCGCGAGCCACTTTGAGTGTGGAATCGCGAACCACCACCGCTCTTTCAACGAAGAGAACGTGAAAACGATGACGAACATTATCGGATAAATCAAGGACACGAACACCACCGGATGACTCACGTGATGCGAATCCTTGATCCCCTTCGCGTGGTCTCCGGGCTCATCGCGGTCGCGATGCATCACGCGCTGCGAAAAGATCCACCGAAGCGCGCTCATGAGCGCCGCGATGAGACACATGATGAAACCAAACACATCAAACTGGGCGTCGCCCTCCACCGACATCACCTGCCCGACGACGACCAGCGTCACCACGCCGCCCAAGAACCACGTCGGCCTTTCAAACCTAAATAAAAACGCCAACCCAAGCGTGAACACGATCGTGCTCGTCTTCGCCACCGTGTACACCGACACCGTGATGAACGCCAACGACAAATTACTCAGCGCGATGTCCAACGCCATCGCCGCCCCCACCGGCGCCAAATTTCGCCAGTACACCTCCGACGGCACCTCTTCTCGCTTCCCGCGCGCCTTTTCCGCGTCTTCGAGCACGCCCGCTCCCAGACACGCCCTCGCCATCGCGTACTGCATCGCAAACTGCATCGAAGTCAGGAATATCGGGCACGGAAACCCTCCTCGCTCGACGCCCAGAATCTGTTTGTTGAACAGCGCCAACCCGGTCCCCGTGCTGAACCACACGAGCACCAACAGCGAGCACTTCAGCCCGCGCGCGCGCACGTCGCGCATCGCGCGCGTCGCGGCGTCTTCCCCGTCGCGTCCATCGCGTCCGCGTCCGCGCTTCGCGCGCATGTACCGACGCACGGCGTTTTGAATCTTCACCACCGCGCGGTGCGTCGCCCTCGCGCGCTCGCTCGGTCGCGCGTCCTCGCCGTCGCTCGCGCGCGCGCGGCTCGCGGCGTCGCGCGCGCCGCGCGATGCGCTCGGCGAGAGCGTCTGCATCGCGCGCGGCGCGACGCACCGACGCGCGCGCGATGTGACGCGCGCGAGCGACGCGCGGGACTTCGCGACGCGATGCACCGACGGCGCGCGAGCAACTGTCGCATCGTCGTCCCGGGCGCGGACGACGACGCGCGCGAACGCGACGCCGATGACGCCGGCGACGTCGGCGGCGGCGGCGGCGGCGCGCGCGGTGAGGGAGGCGAACACATGTGCGTGCGCGGGAGACGATGACTTTTCGAGACGACGACGACGACGACGACGGAAGAACGGCGGAAGCGCGCGCGAGAGACGAACGACTGACCCAACGCGCGCGCGCGCGCGTCGTCGCGCAGCACGGGGTCGGGGACGCTCACGATGGATGAGTTTCGGTTGAACAAGCTCGGACTCGGGGTGTCGGCGCAAAACTTGCGAGCGCTCGGCGACGACGGCGGACCGAGCGCGTCGGCGTCGACGAGCGAGGTGAGGGAAGCGAACGAACAGGATGAGTTTATATTAGGCGTGGCGGATCTGGACATCGTGGGGGTGATCGGGACGGGGTCGGGAGGGGTGGTGCGGTTGGCGAAGCATAAGCGAACGGACGAGGCGCTGGCGGTGAAGAATATCGCGATTTCACTCGCGAGGGACGACGATGGGCGAAAACGCATCATCACCGAGCTTCGTACGTTGCACAAGAGCTCGTGCGAGTACATCGTTCGTAGTCTAGGGGCATTTTTCGATCAGGGGAGCGTCAACTTGGTGATGGAGTACATGGAGGCGGGCACGATGAGCGACGCAACCAAGTATCTCGGACCGTGGGGAGAGGACGATTTAGCCGCGGCGACGGCGATGTTAGCGGATGGATTACATTATTTACACACGAAATTGAGTGTCGTCCATCGAGACATCAAACCGTGTAACGTCCTGCTCAATTTACGCGGCGAGGCGAAACTGAGCGATTTCGGCGTGAGCGGACATCTCGTCGACGCGAGTAAATGTCACTCGTGGGTGGGAACGGTTACGTACATGTCACCCGAGCGTATTCAGGGTGAGTCATACGAGTTCACCGCGGACGTGTGGAGTTTCGCTCTCACTGTCATGGAGTGCGCGCTCGGTCGGTTTCCGTACAATTCGCCCGACGTCGCGAGGCGGTATAGCTTTTGGGATCTACTCGATGTCGTCGTCAAAGAGCCCGTGCCTTGTCTTCGACCCGAGCTCAACGTTTCGGAGGAATTCGACAATTTCGTCGCCTTGGGCTTGAACAAAGACCCTAGCGGTCGCATGTTGGCGAGAAACATGATCGCGCACCCGTGGATTTTCGGCCGCGACAGGCGCGAAGACAAGCGTAAAATCGCCGCGCTCTCTCGCAGCGCGCTCGAAGCGCGCACGACCGCGAACGCCGCGCGTGATTCGTCCAGTTAGCCGTCGAACGCGGCGTCATCTTTTGTAACTCACCGCTCGCGCATCGCTCGTTTCACTCATTCGCGCGTCGCTCGCGTGGCGTCGCCTGAAATACCGGTACTCTGCGGCGCGCAGCGATGCACCTCGAGCGCCTCGTAGCGCCGCCGGCGCCCGCCGCCGGCGCGCCGCTCGACGCGGTCGAAGTCCTCGCGCGCTTCGTCGCGATGCGAGACGTTCGCGGCGCGACGACGGCGTGCGGCGCCGTCGCGAAGGCGCGTTTCGACGACCGCGTCGTGGAATCCGCGCGCGCGTTCGAGGTCGCGCTCGACGCGCTCGCGCTCGCGACGGCGCGCGAGGGCGGTGACGCGCTGGGCGCGCGCGCGGCGCGCGTGATCGCCGCGTGCGCGCGCGGACGACGGTTCAGAGAGGATGCGTTCGGGTCGCGCGCGGCGACGCGGTGCGCCGCGGCGTTCGCAGAGCGAAGGCGCGGCGAAGGCGCGGCGACGGCGAGCGCGTTGGCGCTCGCGGCGATCGGAAGCGAAGAGTCGTTCGAGGCGTTGGTGGTGCTGGTGCGATCGGGTATCGGTGCGGTGGCGTTTGAAACGCCGTCGTCGGCGTTGGAATACGCGTACGCGTACGCGTACGGCGTCGCGGCGGAGCGCGCGAGCGGGACGGCGGCGGCGAGCGCTTTACTCGAAGCTTGGGAACGCGTGGACGTCGGTGACGAGTATGCGGTGTTACGAAAGTGCCTATTTGGAGGGCGGTCGCTGCGGCGCGTTTTGGAGAGCGTGGTGACGGGTGGGGCGGTGCCGAAGGCGAACGCGGACGTCGTCGTCGCGGCGTGCGCGAAGGACGGTCGCTGCGGCGCCGTGTACGTCTTATCGGCGATGTATAGATCGAGCGTGGCTTTGAACGACGAAGCCATGCGTGCCTCGTGTGGGGTGGCGTTGATGCGTTCGGTCGGCGTCCTCGAGCGCTGGATCGCGTGCACGGCGCGTGACCCGTCGCTGGAAGCGCGTGCGTTTGCGAGCGTGTCGACGATTTCGGCGTGCTTGGATATGGATGGGCAAAACGGACCGTTACAGTCCGTGCGCGCCGTCGTGGCGCGAGCGACTTGCAAGATATTCGCTCTCATGAATGTTTCCTTGTTGCAATCGCTAGCGCGCGGGCGGGATCCGCGAGAAGCCTCGAGAATATTAGAGGATCTCACGACGTCGCCCATTTACATGAATGCGCACTTCATTGCCGAAGCGGTTTCACGAGACGACGGTCTGGATCCGCGGCAATCGCTGCCGATGCTGATGGAATTTTCAAGAAACGTATACGACACGGCGCAGGAGCTGGCTGCTTCAGAGTGCGCGGGTTGGACTGACACTTTGGATAATTCAGTTGTGCGCGCGGCGCGTGCGAACATTTATGACTTCGCGCTCATTACACTCAAGAACGCTCTACGAGGACGTCTTGAGGCGCATGTCGGTGATGCGATGTTTGTTTTGTCGCACCTTGAATTCGCTAGATCAACAAGTCTTGAGTACGCTCAAGTCCTTGGCGCGCTCGCGACGTTGCTGAATAGTTTGCCGTCGAGTAGCGACGCGCCCGCCGCGATGGCGTTTCTCGCGTCGTTACCCGAGCTCGCGGGCGACGCGTGGCGCGGCGACAAGATTCTCGGCGCTCGAATGCACCTAATCCTCAGGCTACTGCCGTTTGCGTTGTCGAAGTTTACGACGCCACGCATCATCGTTGATGTGTGTCCTTACGTGCGTCGATGTTGCGACCACGAGGCGAAGCACGTCGTGAAAGCGGCGCACGTGGCGTACGTGGGCATTTTCCACGCGCGTCCAGAACTCAACGGACAGTTGTTCCCAGACTATCTTCGAATGTCGCTCGAACGATACCCTGCATCCACGCCCCTAGAGCCGCTCGTCGCTGCTGTTGGATTGGTGACCAAGTTCGGCGAAGCTGGAAGTGAGTTGGCGCTCTTCGTCGCGCGCGAGCTCTCTGAAAAGGTGAAGAACATGGACGCGGCGCCGCCAACGATGAGTTCAGAAGACCCGCCGGTCGAGCCTCTGAGACGATTACTCTTTCAGCTCGTCACTTTGGTCGACTTTCCACTCATACCTGTCATACAGGACATCTTAGAGGATGCCGTTTTAGATAGCTCGGACCCGTTCACGAGAGCGAGGCGGCACGAGACGCTCGCATACACGGTGATGCGATGCCCGGATTACGCGCGAAAGCCGATGATGGTTGATTGGGTGATGCAAATGAATAGCAAGTTGTGAATAGTAAGCTGTAGAACAAGCTTTAGAAATTCAGTAAGACTGGTGTAACAACTGCTTAGCGCGCGAAAGGAATGGATTTGCGAATGTCTTCTAAAAATCCCACTGGATCTTTTTGAAACGTCTCTATTCCGTCTTGAATCCACTTCGACCCGAGCTTGAGACGATGTTCGTTTGTGGGCATACGATAGAGGTACGCCAGCCGCCGCAGCGCCGCCGCAGCAGGTCCCTCTAACGTGATGTCGCCGACGGGAAACGCGACGGCGGCGTCAAGACTACCGAGAACCATCATATCGCCGAGGTGTTGGTAGCGAAACGGAAGCTCCGTTCGTCCGTTCATCGAAGCCCAGATGTTCCAGGCCGCGTAGTCGGCCTGTTGGAACGCCACTTGCGCCGTGGACGGTAAGTGGTCCCAGTCCGCGTTCATCACCTCGGCCGAGCTCGAAGAAGCGTCACCCACGGCATAAATGCGCGAGTGTCCATTCACTCGAAGCGTCGCGTCCGTTTTGATTTTGCGCGCCGGCGTCGTCGCCACGGGCCAATCACTCGGTGTTTCTGCGCGCTGCCCGACGGTCCAGCAAACGAGGTCGTATGTCTCAACTCCTTCTGCCCCATCGTCGTCGGCGAGAGTGATTTTTGACGCGGTACTCACAGTCTCTTCGTCGTTTGCGACTTTGTCCAGACGCATGACTCGACCGCCGACGACGTTGACCCGCGCCTTTTCGAGCACTCGCAGCGCCGCTTCGCGTTGCCCTGGCGGCGCCGTCGCCATCACGCGCTTATTTGGCGTGATCACATCCACCACACCGTTCGTTGATTTCCCATTCAAGCGCTCGGCGATCACCGAAGCCAACTCTACGCCCGACAGCCCGCCGCCGATGACGGCGACGCGCGCGTCTCGCCCCGCGCGTTCAAGCTCCCCGAGCACTCCCGCGATCCGCACCGCATCTTCCGCCGTGTTCAGCGCCACCGCACACTCTCTCGCTCCCGCCACACCTCCATCGCTCGTCGACGTCCCGAGCGCGAGCACCAAGTAATCGTACGCCAGCGTCGTCCCGTCCCCGAGCGTAATCGACCCTCCCGTCGCGCTGTACGGCGTCCCATCCCGCATCGTACCCCTGTCCTCCGGCTCGAACGACACGACTTCACCCTTCACGTGCGTCACCTTCGTCGGCTTCAGCAGCTCTTCGAACGTCGGCGCCACCTCCCACGGCTCCAGCGTCTCGTTGACGAGTTCGTACAGCAGCGGCTTGAACACGAACGCCTCCGCGCGATCGACCACGGTGATCTCCGGCCTCGTCTCGCCCGCCCACTCGAGCGAGTCCAGCCGCAGGGCGGTGTAGAGCCCGCCGAATCCACCGCCGAGGACGACGACGCGCCGCGGCGAGGACGAGGACGAAGGTTCGGCGGTCGCTCGAGGCGACGTCACGCATCTTTTATCGGGACGCGCGCGAAGCGAACGCGCGCGGGACGGCGCGCGACGCGTCGAACGCGTCGAGCACGATGCGTCGAACGCGGTGCGCGCGATCGAAGGAGGCATCACGGCGCGGGCGCGCGCGTCGGTGTGACGAACGACTCGGCGGACGACGCGAACGACGCGAACGCGCGGCGGACAACGCGAAGGCGAAAGACGCCGCGCGCGATGGGCTACGCACGTCGTGGACTACACATTACATCGAAAATTATTTCTACGATCGCGAGACGGTCGGCGGCGCGCTCACCCCATCGTCTCGCGCGGCGCGCCGTCGGCGGCGCGCGCGTACAACTTTTGCGTTTCGTCGAGGGCGACGTGCGCGAAGCAATAACTCACGCACGGCATCGACCGCGCCTCGCACGAAGGTTCCTGACACACCGACGTCGTCCCTTCGAGCGCGCGCGCGGCCTCGGCCTCCTCCGCGGCGTCGCGCGATCCCCCGTGTCCGCGTCGTAACTCAAACCTTCGATGCTTCTTGCGCAACTCCTCGAGCAGGCGCCAATACTGATCCCTATACATCGACCGAAGCTCGCGCATGCGCTTCAACCGTCGCTCGACGAGCGCTCGCTGCGTCGTGTTCCCGTCGTCGTCGTCGTCGGCATCGTCGCCGTCCGCACCGACCGACTCGCGTCTCGCGTCGTCGTCGTCGTCGTCGTCGTCGAGCGCGTCGTCGAGCGCGTCGTCGTCGAAGCCGAGCGCCGCGCGAAACTTGGCGCGAAGCGCGACGTCGCGATCGACGACGTTCGCGCGCGTTCCGTTCGTCGTCGTCGTCTCGTCCGCGCGCGTCGTCGTCGCCGCGTCCGCGCCGCCGTCGCGCGTCGCGCCTTCGCCGCCCAATCCTCGTCCTTTCCCGTCCTCGTTCGCGTCGCTCGCCGCGCGCGCGCCTCCCCGCGCCCCTCCCGCGTCGCGCATGTTCACCCGCGGTCCGATCGCGCGCGGTTTCGTCGCGCGCGGTCGCGCGCGCCGCGCAGTGCGTCGTCACACGTCGACGCGCCGCGATGCGATGCCGACGCGCCGTCGCGCCGTCCGAGCCGCTCGCGGCGCGCGCGCGGCCTCGCGACGCGCGGCGCGCGGCCCGGCGACGCGCGACGCGCGCGCGCGCGTCGTCGACCGCGGTCGATCTCGATCGCGCGCTCGAGCGCGCGCGAGACGCGGTGAACGCGAATGAGAATTTGGCGTACGGTTTGTGGGGACACGGGAAGCACCTCGGATTGCCCGCGAAATGGTACCTGCGCGTGGACGACGACGGGTTCGTGGAGGAGACGATGAACGCGGAGCTGTGCTACGTGAGCGGACGAGCGAAAGGGCGCGCGGGTGGGTGCTGGGAGGTTGATTTCAGTGGGTACGCGCAGGCGCTGGAGCTGGACGACGCGGAGGCGTCGACGATGAGCGCGTGGACGCGAAGCGGATACTGGGCCACGCAGGAGTGCGTGAACGAACACTTAGAGCTGACGCTTCGTGACCGCACGGAAGAGGACGCGCGCGATGGGGTGGTGAGGATGGGGATGAAACTTCGCGGCGGGCGAGTGACGAGCGAGTTGACGCTCGACGCGACGGCGTGGACGCCGAAGAAGCTCGCGGTGGCGGTGTGCGGTGACGAGGACTTGTGGACGTTCGATGATTGGACGACGAGTGCGTGCGGGGTGACGTACGCGCGAACGACGAAGCTGTACGGGGCGAACGGTGGGGTGCAGGAATTCATCGCCGACGGCGTCGCGTGGGGGCGCGGGAAGGAGGGGCGTAAGATTTTTGAGAAACCGACGATCGCGACGCCGACGGTGACGGTCGATCCCGATTCGAGTTCGGAGGTGCCGGTCATTCGAGCGTCGTCGTCGCACGTGTTGGTTGAGCCGTTAATCGATGGTAAGAGCGCGGGACCGTTTATATTAGACACGGGCGCGAGCGGTTTAGTCATCACGCCAAAAGCCGCGAAAACGCTCGGTCTTCGCGCGTTCGGCGAAGTGCACGTCTCCGGGGTCTCCGGGCGCGTACCTTGTCAGTTTCGTCGGGGGAACAAACTCAAGCTCGGGCCACTGACGCTGCAGAAGCCGCTGTTCATGGAGATGGGATTGGACGGCATCGTGAGCGGGGCGTCGAAACCCATCGCCGGAATAATCGGATTCGATGCCTTCAAAAGTGCAATTTTGAGTGTCTCGGAAGGAGGCGAGCGTGTTAATATTTACGACTCGAGGCAACTGAGTGCGATCGATGAGGACTGGGCGTGGCAGGAACTTCGACTCGTGTCCAACGTGCCGCACGTGGCCGCGACGTTCTCTGGCGTCAACGATGCGCACAAAACCGAACCAAACATTTTCATGATTGATAGTGGTGCAGGCGGCGCGGACGTGATTTTTCATTCCAAAGCGGTTGATGAGCTCGGTTTGAGCGATCTTCTCGACTCCGAAGGCAGAAGAGTTTCCAGTCGCGTGCGAGGCGTGAGCGGCGCTAACGGCGAGAGTGGCGGCGCCACGCTGACGTACCGTACGACGATGGAATGGCTGCAACTCGTCAGCGCCGATGCCAAGGGTGAGTGCGTGCGTTTTGAAAACATCGACACTTTATTAGCTTCGGGAGAGGGTTTCAGTCTCTCCGAGCACAGTTGTGGGATGATTTGCGCGAGATTATTAGGTAAGAAAACGATCGTCTACGACGTGCCTCGCCGGCGCATCGCCTTCATTGAATGAAAAAATATAGCGTTTGTATTAATGAATCTCGACTATTTTAGACTTCAGGCACTTGCGGAAGATGCATTATCTTATCAACCGCCGTTTTCGCGTCCATGTGCCCGTCCAAGATGCTCGCCACCGCGGTGAGCACGGGCAAGTGCACTCGGTATCTCTTCGCTAATTGTACGACGGCAGCCGCCGTCGCGACACCCTCAGCCACTTGGTTCATGGACCCTAACACTTCTTCCAAGGTCTCGCCAGAGCCTAATCTCACACCAACTGTGCGGTTTCGGCTCAAGTTGACGAAACACGTGAGCATGATATCGCCGGTACCGCTCACGCCCGCGAGCGTCTCCGGTCGGGCGCCCATCTTCCCGGCGAGCCAGCGAATCTCAGCCACGCCCTGCGCCACGAGCGCAGCCATGGCGTTGTTGCCGAGCTCCAACCCTTCGACAATACCCGCCGCGATCGCCAAGACATTCTTCATCGCGCCCGAAAGCTCGACACCGGTCACATCGGTGCTCGTGTTCACTCGAAGACACGACGACCCGAAGAGCTGTTGCACGCTTATCGCCAAACTTTCATCCTCGCTCGCGGCGACTATGGTCGTGGGCAACCCTTGCATCAGCTCCACCGCGAACGTCGGTCCAGAAAGCACCGCGAGCGGCTGATCGCGTCCCAATCCAGAGGGAATGATTTCGCTCATCATATCGCACGTCCCCGTCTCCAATCCTTTACTCAAGCACAGCATCGGCGTCTTGGGATCGATGTAATCCTTCACCCCCGCCAAAAACTTCCGCGATTGTTGCACCGGAACGGCGTGAATGATAAAGTCGCACCCCGCCAGCGCCTCCTTCGCGTCCGTGGACGCCCGTATGTTCACCGGCAGCGAGTACTTTGGCAAATACTTTACGTTTCTATGCTCCTCGTTCAACGCCCTCGCGTCGTCTTCGTTCCGCATCAATATCACGACGTCCAAATCCGCCTTATTCCTCGCCAACAGCGTCGCCATCGCCGTTCCAAAGCTCCCACCGCCCATGATCGCCACCTTCTTCGAGCTCTGCAGCACGCTCTCGTCGTTCGCGTGCGCGCTCTCCACGAACGCCGCCCAGCGCATGATTTTATCCCACTCCGAGCCGATCGCCGCGCGATCCGCCTCGCTCACGCCCGCGCGGAACGCGTCGTACGCGCTCGCCGCCGTCGTCGTCCCGCGTCGCCGCGCCGCGCGCGCGTTCGCGCGCTCGCGCGTCGTCGTCGCCGTCGCCGTCGCGGATAGCGCGCGTCCCGCGCTCGTCGCCGTCGTCGTCGCGCGCGTCCTCGCGCGTCGCCGCGCCGGCGCGTCGCGTCGTCGCGCGCGTCCTCGCGCGTCCTCGCGCGTCGCCGCGCGCGCGCCGGCGCTCGAGCGCGTCGCCGTCGCCGTCGCCATGGTCGTCACGCGGTCGGTCGTCGCGCAGTGCCGCGACCGCGGTTCAAATTCGCGCGCGTCGTCGCCCGCACGGCGCGACGCACGCGCCCATGCGCGCCGCGAACGCCGCCGCGCGGTCCCACGGATCGTGGACGACGCGCGCGCGACGCGACGCGCGCTCCAGCGCCGGAGGCGCGACGACGCGACGCGCGCGAGTCGCGATGCCGCGACCGCCAGCGCTGGCGACGACGACGACGACGCGCGAGGGACGCGCGACGCGCGACGCGACGCGGACGAACGCGGTCGACAGCGCGAAGAGCGTCGACGTCGACGCGACGACGACGCGGGACGGCGCGGAGGCGATCGCGCGGGACGAGGGACTGCGAGGACACGAGGAACACTTGAAGTATCGGTACGCGACGTATCGAGCGCGGCGAGAGGCGATCGAAAGCGCGGAGGGATCGCTGGATGCGTTTTCGAAATCGTACGAAAAGTACGGGTTTAACGCGGATGAAAAGAGCGGGGAGATCACGTACCGGGAGTGGGCGCCGGCGGCGGCGCACTGCGCGTTGATCGGGGACTTTAACGGGTGGAACGGCGAGGCGACGGCGATGACGCGGGACGAGTACGGAACGTGGGAGGTGAAGCTGCCGAAGGGAGCGATCGAGCACGGATCTCGGGTGAAGGTGAGGATTTTTACCGGGGATGGCGCGCAGATCGATCGCGTGCCGGCGTGGGTGCGCCGGGCGACGGTCGAGGAGGGAGTGATGGGCGCCGGATACGACGGCGTCTACTGGGCGCCCGAGGAAAAGTACGAGTTCAAACACGCGGCGCCGAAAAAGCCGCAGGCGTCGCGAATTTACGAAGCGCACGTTGGGATGAGCTCGAACGATGCCAAGGTGAACTCTTACCGCGAGTTCGCCGATGATGTTTTGCCGAGAATCGCCGCCGGTGGGTACAACACCGTGCAACTCATGGCGGTGATGGAGCACGCGTACTACGGATCCTTCGGCTACCACGTCACGAGTCCGTTCGCGGTGTCGTCGCGAAGCGGGACGCCTGAAGACTTGAAGTACTTGGTCGACAAGGCGCACGGCTTGGGCGTGCGCGTGTTGCTCGATATCGTGCACTCGCACGCGTCGAGCAACGTCAATGACGGCATCGCCGGATTTGATTTCGGACAACGCGCCGAGGATTCGTACTTCGGTCAAGGCGAGGCTGGCTATCACTGGTTGTGGGACTCTCGCCTGTACAAGTACGACAACTGGGAAGTGTTGCGGTATTTGCTCTCGAACTTACGCTACTGGGTCGACGAGTACAAATTGGACGGCTTCCGATTCGACGGCGTCACGTCGATGCTGTACCATCACCACGGATTACAAATGGAATTTTCCGGTGATTACGAACAATACTTTTCTACCGCCACGAACGTCGACGGTGTTGTGTACTTGATGCTCGCGAACGAGATGCTTCACTCGTTGTACCCTGAAATTGAAGTCATCGCGGAGGACGTGAGCGGCATGCCCACGTTGTGCTTGCCCGTCAACGAAGGCGGCGTCGGTTTCGACGCTCGTTTGGCCATGTCCATCCCCGACTTTTGGGTGAAGTATCTGAAAGAACGCCCCGATGAGCAATGGAGCATGTTCGAAATGGTGAGCACGCTGTGCAACCGCCGTTACACCGAGAAGGCCATCGCGTACGTCGAGTCGCACGATCAATCCATCGTCGGCGACAAGACGACGGCGTTTTGGTTGATGGATGCGGAAATGTACTCTGGTATGTCCACTTTGAACGAACCATCCATCGTGATCCAACGCGGCATCGCGCTTCACAAGATGATGCGTCTCGTCACCGCTTCTCTCGGCGGTGAGGGCTACCTTACCTTCATGGGCAACGAGTTCGGGCATCCCGAGTGGGTGGATTTCCCGCGCGAAGGCAACAACTGGAGCCACGACTACTGCCGCCGACGCTGGGACTTGGCCGACGCCGACCACTTGCGTTACCAACACCTTCTCAAGTTCGACAAAGCCATGCTCGCGCTGGACAACGATTACCCGTACATGGGTGCCGCCCACCAACACGTGAGCACCGCCGACGACGGTCGCCAGATCCTCGTCTTCGAGCGCGGCGACCTCCTCTTCGTCTTCAACTTCCATCCCACGAACACGTACGAAGGGCTCGAGATCGGCGTCCCCGAGCAAGGCAAATACCGTCTCGCTCTCGATACCGACGCCGGTGAATTCGGCGGCGCCTCCCGATGCGGTTTCGGCGTCGATCACTTCACCTCGCCCGAGCCCGTCGAGAGCTGGGTCGGCCCGTACGAGCAAACGCCTCGCGCGGCGAAGATGTTCGTCTTATCGCCCAGTCGCAGCGCTCAGGTGTACTACCGCGTGCACGAGCACACGCCCGTATCTTCCGAGCCATCGACCGAGGATATCGTGCGCGAGAACGACGCCTCCGCCTCCAACGCGCGTTAGCTTTAGAGACGTTGCGACGTTGCGACCCTAAACCGCCGCCCGCGCCCCGCGAATCCCTCCACCATTCGTCGCGCGCTCGCGTCACACGCCCGCGCGCGCTCGCGGCGCGAGCCACCACGCGCCGATGCGCGCGCCCCTCGCGCTCTCCCTCGCGCTCCTCGCGCTCGTCGCCGCGCGCGTCGACGCCGCGTCGTCGGATCGCGCCGCGCCGACCGCGCTCCCGACGGCGACGCTCGATGATTTACTCCGCGCCCGCGCCGACGACGTCGTTCGATCGGCGTTCATCGGCGCGAACGCCCCGGGAGCGATGGTCGTGCGCGAGATCGGCGCGACGTACGCCGAGGCGCGACGACGAGGGCTGGACGCGTTCGCGGCGTGCGCGAGACGAAGCGGCGGACGAGGGAAGACGCTCGGACGAAGCGAGGGATGGGAAAAGGCGCACGATGGCGCCGTGCGAACGACGATCGCGAGCTTGGCGAAGGAAAGGCTGAAAATGGACGTCGATGACGATTGCGGGGGGTCGGCGGTGATGCGGGGAGACTTGGAGATTGTTCGAGACGGGGCGGACGCGGCGGCGCGCGCGGCGCTGGGGCGGTTGGACGCGGCGTTTCATAACGCCACGCGCGGGTTCTTCGAGCGGAGCGCGCGATCAGATATGAGTTTGGATAACTTTCACGCGTACGGGGCGCCGAACGTCGGGCGCGCGGAGGGTGAGATTGAGGAGGAATTGGATGTCGAAGGGAAGCACGCGCACACGGACGTCGGCGTCGCAATCGTGATGACGCCCGCGTTGCTTCGCGGGGAGAAACCCGGGACGGGCGGATCTAGAGGCTTATTTATCGGTGATATCGAACCGGACGTGCCGGACGACGGGATGATCGTCATGTTAGGCGAGGCTGCGCGGGCGTGGGTGCCGGGATTGAGCGCGGAGTTGCGAAGTTTGATTAAAGTGCCCACGCACACGATGCGCCTCACGGGCGAGCGTGCGTGGTTCGGTAGAATGGTTCTTCCGGAATCCTCGCTCGCGCATCCTGAGGGTGAAATGACTTTTGGCGCCTGGCACGCCGGCGCGATCGAAGCGGCGATGGAATCGAATGACAGAGCGGAGAACGAGCGTTGGGCCGCCGTCGCGTGCCCGTCGCCGGCGGTGGACGAGTCCGGTTTGGCCACGTCGCGCAGACGTATTCTATCCGATGACAACACGTGCCCGGCGGGCAAAATTTATTGTTGGCTCACGTGCGTCGACGCCCCCGCGGCGTGCGCAGATACGAGTAGCGCCAGCCATGCGGTGTGCATCGACACCGCGACTGGGAACCCGTGGGTGAACGCGGCGGGCAATCACTGTGGCACGTGCGCGGCGCAGTGCCCTGGGTCAAATATCACCGCACCGACGGGAATGTGTAACACGCGCATTGCGCCGACGACGATGTACATGGATGGCTTCAAGCTCAACGGCGGCGGCGCTTCGCAGCCCTGCGTGGCGCTTTTGTTCAAAAGCTGGTCATTGCACACCCCCGCGTTGCTCGCGCTCGGCTTCTTCGCCACCGTCGCGATGGGGATGTCCATCGAGGCCTTAGCGTCACTTCGACGCAACTTACAAAATCCCGGCTTCTGCAACTGCCACAACATCCCCACCTCCAAATCGCGCGCGTACGCCGTCGCGCTGTACGCCGTACAAATCACCCTCGGTTATCTCTTAATGCTCGTCTCCATGACGTACCATTTCGTCCTCTTCTCCGCCGTCATCGTCGGTCTCCTCATCGGCCACATCGTCTTCGGCGCCAAAGCCCCAGTCGCCGCCAACACCACCGCGTGCTGTTCTTTCGCCTCTCCCAGCGACAAGCAAGACTGTCCCGGCTGCGCGCCGACGCCCGGCGTCGACGCCGACCCGCTCCCTTCGTGTTGCGCCGCGCGCGCCGCCGAGTCGCGCGGCTCGCCCGCGAGTTCCGACAGCGGCGACGCCCTTCGCGCGCCCTTGACTCGTCTCCGCCGCGTCCTCACGGGCGTCGCCAGCAACGTGTAATTCGACCCTCTCTCGAGCGCGCGCGCCGAAAAAAACGCACCACCCTCAACGCGCTAGGTCAGCGCCGGTCGCCAATCGTCACTCCTCGGCGCGCGCTCGCGGGCCTCTCGGCCGTCGACGCGCTCGTCGCGCGCGCGGGCGGCGCGTGGGCGGCGGCGACGTCATGACCGACGTGTTCCCGCGCGCGCACGACGCGCGCGGGAGCGAAAACGACGAGGTGCGACGCGGCGAGAGACGCGCGACGCGTGCGCGATGGCGATGGGAAAACGCGTCACGACGACGTTCGCGAGCGGTGAAGGGCGCGAAATGCGCGCGAACGCGCGGAAAACGCGCGAAAACGAAGAAGGGGGGACTCTCGCGCGATGCGCGCGCGACGGGGAGGCGGCGAGGCCGGCGCGCGGGCGCGACGTGGATTTTGAGTGAATGCGCGGACTGACGAACGCGCGCGAGCGAACAGGCGCCGGCGATGCCGATGCCGAAGAGACGGATTCAAGCGCGCTACCGACGATCTGGCGCGTCTTTTTCGGTGCAAGATCGTGATTTAGTCGCGGCGCTGGAGAATATTAAGAATACGCGCGCGACCGCGTCGTACGGGAACGCGAACGCGTACTCGAGCGCGACGGCGAGCGGCGTGCACGCGGACGTGCCGACGGCGCTCGGGGTGTACGTCAAGGGCTTGGCGCATACCGTCGGGTTTAAGGATTCGCTGCAGAATGAACCGGATGCTGAAGAAGTGCCGGTGCCGGAGCAGCCGAAGACGCTGACGCTCGAGCACGTGTACGACGCGTTCACGGTGGAGACCATCCCGTCGCGAAGGCTGGTCGACGTGCACGCGCGCGCCGCGGAGCTCGTCGAAAAGCATTCTCTCGAGGAAAACTTTTGCATCGTCGACTTGGCCACGGTGAAGGCGCTTTACGATTACCACAAAGCGAAGCTTCCGCGTGTGCGGCCGCATTTCGCCGTCAAGTGCTTGCCCGACCGCGGCATCATCTCCACCCTCGCCGCGTTGGGCGCCGGTTTCGACTGCGCGTCTCAAGGCGAAGTTGAGTTGGTTACTGGTCTCGGTGTGCCTTCTGAACGCATTATCCTCGCACACCCCGTGAAGCGGCCGTGCGATTTGCGCTGCATCGCCGAGTACGAGGTGCCGTACACCACCTTTGACTCTGTGTCCGAGTTGCACAAGATTCTCGCGTCCAAGGTCAAGGTGAAGCTCATCTTGCGAATTCGCGCTGATGATCCCATGGCGCGTCTTCCGCTCGGAGCCAAGTACGGCGCGCCACTTGACAAGGTCTCAGAGCTTCTTTCTGTCGCCGCGTTGCTCAACTTGGACGTCGCCGGCGTTTCGTTTCACGTCGGTTCTTCCTCGCGCAATCCGGACGCCTACCGCAACGCCATTCAGTTTGCGAGGAAAATCTTCGACGAAGCGAAAGAGATAGGTTTCAACATGCACCTCTTGGATATCGGCGGTGGTTTCACCGGTTCGTTCGACGCCAACGGCAACGTCACCGAAGCGCCATCCAACTTTGATCGCGTTCGAGACGCTCTCGATGAAATTTTTCCCGACGACGGAACGTTTGAAGGTTTGCAAATCATCGACGAGCCCGGTCGCTACTTCGCGCAAGCTCCGGTCACGATGGCGTGCCTCGTATACGGTACGCGCGAAGGGACGAACGATGCAGGTGAGCGTCACATGGATTACTACATCACCGACGGCTTGTACGGCTCGTTCAACGGCATCATCTATGACGGTCTCGACTTGCCGACGTACTTCTTGCAACCGAACAAGGTTGCCCCGCTCGCTGGAATCGATAACGATTTCGACAAGATTAAGATTTCGTCCACCGTGTACGGGCCGACCTGCGATTCGCTCGATTGCGTCATGCGAAACATTCCTCTGCCGGAGCTGTCCAACGGTGACTGGCTCATGTTCCCAGATGCCGGAGCTTACACCATGGCTGGTGCGTGCGATTTCAACGGTATCCTGTGCTCGAAATATCTTTGCTTCTACGTGAGTAGCGAAAAGATGACGAGCACGGCGACGGAGAAAGAGCTCTCAGATTTGGTTTACGCAAACGATCGACCGGCGTGCACGCTCGTTCAAAACCGCTGAGCGCGGGGACTGAGCCGACCATTCAATTTCCTATGTCCAAACGACAAATTCAACACAATCAATTTTGTTCGAACAAACATAATCCAACCTTTGCTTCTTCAGAAGCGAGTCGAGAATGACCGTGGTAGCAGTTCGTCAAGAAGACGAATGCGGACGACATCGATTCCAAGTCGAGCTTCATGGTCGAGACACATTGTCTCGGGATGCGTCCTGTACAATATTAACAACATGCGATAGATCACACACATAGATGGTGCCACACTGTAAGCTGATCCTCAATATATCATCAACCTGACATCGTCGAAAGCGCGCCGCGTCCCGATTTGTCCCGATTCTTCTTTGCTCCAGGCGCGCGCGTGCTCGCGGCAGTCCTCGTCGTGCGAGCCGTGTCGTCGCGCGCGGACGCCGCGTTCACGAGTTCACGTCATCGCACGCGCGCGCGCGCGTTCGTTCGTCCTTCGACGTCGCGCACCGCCGCGTGTAACGTTTCTTTAGCGCCGATTCAATCCAACAATCCTTCGCCATGGCGCTGGATAATCGGTGCTTAAACCGCGTCACCACGGGCGCCGCGCTCGGCGCCGCCGTGGGCGGCGCCGTGGGGGCGTGTTACGGCACGTACGAGGCGTTCGCGTACAAGGTGCCGGGAATGCTCAAGGTGCGACACATCGGAAGGGCGACGGTGGGGTCGAGCGCGCTCTTCGGGCTCTTCCTGAGCGCCGGGTCGTTGCTGCAGTGCGGCCGACGATGACGCGCGCGAACGCCGAACGAGAGAACGCGTAGGGAATTAATTAGGCACGCGCCCGAGCGAGCGGCGCGGTATGAATACAAAACTCAGAGCTTTAGCGACGCGACGTCGCCGAGGTCACCTCGCCGCGTCTCGAGCGGCGACTTGTCGCGCGATGAAATCGGCGTTGATCTCCCGGCACAGCGCCTCCTCGCACCCCACCGCGACTTCGATTCCGGCGTCCAGCAGCGTCTGAATCCCTCCGCCAGAGACGCGCGGATCCGGATCGATGAATCCCACGACGACGCGCGCCACGCCCGCGTCCACGAGCGCGCGCGCGCACGGCGGCGTCCGTCCGTAGTGATTACACGGTTCGAGCGTCACGTACGCCGTCGCCCCTCTCGCGAGTTCTCCCGCCGCGCGCAGCGCGAACACCTCGGCGTGCGGTTCGCCCGCTTTCGGGTGATATCCCTCGCCGACGACGACGTCCTCGCGCGCGTCCACCACGACGCACCCGACGCGCGGATTCGGAAACGTCTCCGCCGTCGTCGCCGTCGCCGCGACTTCCAGCGCGCGCCGCATGTGCGCCTCGTCTTTCGCGTCCGTCGCGGACGTCGTCGTCGGCGCGACGTCCCCGCTCGAGCTCCCGCGCCGCGCGCGTCTCGGTCGCCGCGTCGTCGCGTCGCGGCGTTTCGTCGACGCCGCGCGCCGCGCGTCGCGCGCCCCGCACGCGCGCGCGCCGACGCGCGCGCGCGCGACCGTCGCGGTCGCCATCGCCGCCGTCTCGCGCCGCGCCGCGTCCTCGCGCGCGCGTCTGCGGCGGCGGCACTTCGCGACGCGACGGCGACCGCGCGACCGCGATGTCCGCCGACACCGCGTCGCTCGTCGCGAACGCGCGGCAGCAGATCGCGCGCTTGCTGACGCAGCTCGCGGACCTGGAGGACGCGCGGGAGGTGCGCGCGACGGCGCGCGACGGCCGACGCGGCGACGACGGATGAATGCGTGGAACGACGATTGCGAATGGCTGACTGACGACGACGACGACGACGACGACGACGACGACGCAGGAGTTCGACGACGATGAGTACGCGGAGACGAAGGCGGCGACGCTGACGCAGCTGGACGCGTTCAAGACGTCGCTGCAGCGCATGACGACCGGGGACGTGACGCTCGAGGACGAGCTCGCGACGGTGAAGGCGGCGACGAAGGCGGCGATCGCGAGCGCGTTCAGGACGCCGGAGGTTTTGAAGATGTTCGCGCTGCGACAGCCGGACGAACTGCGAGAGCGGATGCAGCGAGCGGCGAGGGACGTGATGCTTGGGAAGATGAGCGCGGAGCGGGGTGAAGTGATACGGGTGGAGGCGCTGACGGCGCTGAAGAAACTGGGAAGCGAGTTGGAGGCGGAGGAATTGGAGTTTTTACGCGCGCACATGACGCGCGGGTTGACGGATTTCGTGGACGCGGTGGAGTGAGCGGACGTAGCGCTGCGGGCGGTTGTAGTATTATATATATGTGTGGTAGCTTGCCTGGCGTGGTTAGGGCTGCGGGCGCGCTTGGACGATGCAAATTTCCCCAGAGGGAAGGATGCAGCCTTCGACGTCTTGCGGGAGCGTCTCGCCGCGCGGACTCAACTCGCGCTCGAGCTCAGAGCCGATGGCGAGAAGTTTGGTGGCGATTTCGTCGCGCTTCGCGACGTCGTTGTGAAGCCAGTGGGATGCGTAATCCGCGGCGACAGATTTCATTCCGGTTGCCGAGTCGTCATCGCGGACGAGGGCGGTTCCGAACGAGGCGAACGCATTCACCGTCGCTTTGCCGGATCGCTTGTCGACGCTCACGCGGCAGGGCGATCCTCGAACCGCGCCCGACGCCAAAGTCTCGCCCAAACCGAGCGCAAACTCGACGTACGCTTCGTTATTATCATTTGTGAGCGGGTGCTTCGTGTGTAGAACGAAACTGACCTCGGGCGAGAGCATCTCTTGGACGAGGACGCACATGTGCGCCTCGAGTTGATCGACGCCGGCGGCGGCGCGAGAAGCCACGGCGCGAGTGGTGTACAGGGACGCCCATACCTCGCCAACAGCGCGACTGAATGCGTCTTCCGAGTTCGGGTCGACATTTGGGATGGAATCGTACAAACCAGCCGCGGACATCCCCTCGAGATCTTCAACGTTGGCGCTACTTCGAACCATGACGCGCGCATTCGGGCCAAACTTTTCAGCGACGGATTGCAGCGCGCTCGCGGACGGCTTGAGCGAACGAACGAGGTTCTGGATGGCTTCGCACGTGTGTCGCATCCTCACTGGGTCGTCCGCGTACTGGTTGAGTTCGAGGAGCAAACTGTCGAGATGTTCGAGCTTGCTGATGCTCGCGCACGCGAATTCCATTGCGCCGAATGGAATGACGACACCGGCGGGCGCGGCGAACGCCGCCGATCCAGAAGAGTTTTCGGCGATAGTGCTCAATCGTGCGCACATAGCGGACTTCGTACCGGCGATGCGAATCGACTTTTCGAGTCCACGCTTGTCCAGCGCGACGAGATCGAACACGGTTCCCGCTCTTGAGAGATCAGTGTCGAGGCGGATCACGGGTTTCGTCGCCTGTGGCCCCGCTTCGCTTGAAGCAGCCGCAACAGACGCCGGAGCCGTCGTTGGCTCGAGCTTAATTCCAGTGGTTTCCGCACTGAGCTTCACGGCAGGTTCATTCGCCAAAGAACGCGCGTAGTCGACAAGCTTGTCGTCTTCGACGGCGATGAGGGGCACTTTGGCTTGACGCGCGCGAAGCGCCAAATGACTGAGATGCGGCAACGCGTGACACAGCACCACGCCGCGCACGTTCGGGCCGCACGTCGACACTTCTTCATCACCATCAGCACTAGCAACGAGCACGATTACTGGCTCGGTGAACTGCGCGCACTCTTCGGGCGTGAGCCTTTCGACGCACTTGAGCGCGCCGATAGCCTCGCCTTGCACGACGCAATCCCATCCAGCGGCGCCGGTGATTTGCCGGCTGACTCGCAGCAACAAGGAAGCGATCTTGGCGGATTGGAACACTACGCTCGCGCGAATCTGACCTTCTGTGAACACACTGATTGAGCCGTGGTCAATACCGAGCGCATTGCCGAGACTCGACGCCCGTCCATCGAATAAAGATTCCAACAGCGAACAAAAGTCGACGGCGCCGCGTCGAGCGCGTTCGGCGACGGCTTGGACGCGCAAACCGCCTTCCTCGCCCGCGGGCAAACCATTACGAGCCAGTGCTTCGGCTTCGGACGCGATTGCCTCTAGCTCGTTATCGCCTCCTGCACTCAGCGCCATGGTGCGAGAAGTCAAAGCCAGCGCCTCAAGAGTGAGTTTTACTTCGCTCGCGCTGATGTCGTTTCGCGGCGGCTCAGACTCTGCGCCGAGCGCGTTGAGCAATCGGCTCAACAACACGAACGCGTAATCTTCCATGCTCACCTCGGCCAAGCGCCACTGTTGACGCGTCGATGATTCAGCTTGACCCAAATCCCCGCCCGATTCCAAGGCGGCGGTGATGTCCGTTCGCGCGTCGTGAATAGCACGCAAGCACGCGACGAGCGCGCTCATAGTCGTTTGATCGCCCACGCGGTCGCTCGCAGGAAGCGCATCCACGGTCGCCTTCGCAGAGAGAAACTTCTTTGAGCTATCGGCCGCACGGCCAGGGGCGCCATTTTCGTTCGCGATACGATCGATGCGATCGGCCACAGAGGAGGCGTTGAAGAATTCCTTGAGCTCGCGATAGAAAATCTTAAACTCGTTGACAAACTCTTCGGGGTAGTCGGTTCCCGGAGCGGTGAGTTTGGCGAGCATAGATTCCGTCGCAACTAGATCCTCGGGACCAGCGCAGCGATGGAGTTTGTTCTGAATCGTGTGCTTGATTTCTTGTCGAACTTCGCGACATTTCCCATGTTGATCACCCTTGCCGTGCGCGATGTCGCGAATGCGCGTCAGCGGCACGCTTTGCGTGAACTCGGCGGTGAACGCGGGGAGTCGTGGATGCAGACGGCGAATCAACGCACGAAGCTCACGCGCGCGGTAAATATCACCACCACTCGCAACATCGTTCGCGAAACGTTCCGCAGCCTCGATTGCGCCGTACATACGTTCAGCCGAACCGGCGTGGTGGTTTGGACGGTAGTGCGTACCGTCCTCGACGCACGCGATGGCGCCGACAGATATCCAAAATAAATACACAGTAGCGTACGCCAAAGAGTCAACGTCGGCGCCGTCATCGCAAATTAGCTTCTCAACCATTTGCAGTTTCTGTCTCCATGAAGAAGAGTCGCGATCGCCCTCGACGATACGGCGCGCGGCGTCGGCGAGATTATCCGTGTTCCACTGAAGGTTACGTTCGCCGCCGCCGCCTTTGTGCGTTTGTAATTTCACTTCTTGACCGCGCCACTGGTTCAGCGCCGCGAAACTCGTGTCTTCGGTGACTTTGATCGGTTCGACTTGCGGTGGCGGTGGCGGTGGCGGCGGCGGCGGCGGCGACGGCGCTTCCGCGCTCGGCACCTCCCGACGCCGCTCGGGCGTTTCTCTGCGCTCTTGACGCGACGGCGAATCGACCGCACCGATCGCGCCCGAAAGATCAAACACCAAATCTCTCCCATCGTGCTTGTACCACACCTTGCAATCTTGCGTGCGAATCAAGCACACGACCGACGCCACGTCACCGTCGCGCGGTTCGACGGCCAGCTCGACGATTTGCTCGCCGCTCCCGTCGTCCCGAAACCCCGACTCGCACGACTTCCCATCCGGCGCGCGCGAATTCATCGGCACCGCTCGCAGCGCATCATACGGCGACCACCATTCGCCGCCGGCGCGCGACTGCACCCCCCAGTGTAGCAACAAGTTCCTCGAATCGCTTCCGCGAGCGTCCACCTCGCTCGTCCGCAGCGTCAGCGTCGCCCCCCCGCCCGCGCGCGCCTTCACCGCGTACGCCAACCTCGCCGTCGCGCCTTCGCTCGACCGCAGCTCCATCGTTTCCCACGCCTTTCCGTCTCGTCCCTCGCCCGCCCGTCGCGTCGAATCACCGACCGACCGTTCGCGCGTCGTCGACGCGCCGCCGTCTCGCGCCGCGTTCAAACCGTTCAAACCGTCCGCTCGCCGCACCTCCGCCGCGAGCGCCTCCAGCGTCGCGCGCGCGTCGTCCGCGCGGAACGGGTCCTTGACGCCGCGCGCGACGCACCCCGCGCGTCCGCGCGCGCCCGTCGTCGCGCCCGTCGTCGTCGTCGCGCGTCGTCGTCGTCGCGCCAGCGCTGGCGTCGTCGTCGCGTCGCTCGCGCGCGCGCCTCGCGCGTCGCGATGCGCGCGCGCGCCGCCGAGTCGCGCGCGCGCGGGCGCGGCGCGCGTCGTCGCGCGCATCGCGCTCGACGCGCGCGCTCGCGCCCGTCGCGCGTCGCGATGTCGCGCCGGCGCGGCCGACGCCACATCGCGACGCGTCGAGCGCCGACCGACGCGCGCGACGCCGACGCGCGACGGCGCGAACGCGGCGACGCGCGACGCGCGACGCGCTCCTGTCGTCGCCATGCTCGAGCTCCACCGCGGGCGCTTCGTGGAGTGGACGCCGAGCGCGGTGACGGCGCTCGCGGTCGCGCCCGGCGGCGCCCTCGTCGCGTGCGCGCGCGAGAGCGGCGCGATCGAGGCGTACGACGGCGAGTGGCGGTGCGTCGCGCGCGTCCCGGGAAGCGCGGACGCGGCGACGAGCGCGCTGGCGTGGTGCGAGGCGTTCGCGGACGACGACGGGGCGACGACGCGGGACGAGGAGGCGGCGGCGGCGGCGACGAAAAAAGAGGAACGACGACGCGAACGACGACGACGAGGAGGCGCGGACGCGCGAAGAGCGACGCTGCTGAGCGCCTCGCTCGATGGACGCGTTCGGGCGTGGGATCTGGCGACGGGACGGACGACGAGCGAGACGGACAGCCGAGGAGGGGCGATTTGGGCGATGGAGGCGCAGCCGAGGACGCGGACGAGAAGAGGCGACGCGCAGCTCGTGGCGATCGCGTGCGACGATGGGTGCGCGAGAGTGCTGACGATGGTGGCGGGGAAAGACGTGGGAAGCGGGTTGGCGCATAAACGGGCGTTTCTGCGAGTGCAGGGTCGATTGCTGAGCCTGGCGTGGCACCCGAGCGAACCGCTGTTGGCGTGCGGGTCGTCGAGAGGCGCGGCGCACGTCATGGATTGCGTCAATTACAACGAGCTGATGCGCGTGTCGGTGTGTAATATTCCTCACGGGGCGCATGGGATACTGAACGCCGGAGATGAGCACTGCGTGTGGGCGCTCAAGTATCTTCCGGACGGGACGCTCGTGACTGGGGATTCGGATGGCGCGGTGACGTTTTGGGACGGGAAGTTTTCCACCGAGTTGGTGCGATACCAGCAGCACAAGGCTGACGTGCTCGCGCTTGCGACGACTCCGAGTGGGAACAAAGTGTTCGCCTCGGGTGTGGATTCGCAAGTGGCGGAGTTTGAAAAGCTCGACGAGCACTTGGACAAGGAGGAGGGATACAATCAGTGGACGTACACGACGAGTAAACGACCGCACACGCACGACGTGCGCGCGCTCGCCATGCTGACGACGGGCGCGGACGACGAGGACGGTATATTAATTTCGGGTGGTAACGACGCGCAACTCTTAGCGTACAATGCGGGGTCGTTTAGGAAGCAGCATCCGGTGCGCGTCGTGAGCGTGCCGCAGCGAACGCCGATTTCCATCACGAGCGTTGGGGGACCGAATCCGCCGCTTCTTCTCGCAGAGCACGCAAAATGGTTAGACATTTGGCGCATTGGTGAAAGTCGCAAGCGCGCGGATAAAAAAGAAGGCACGATGAAGCTCGCTTCGGCACCGGCGCACGTGTTGCGTGCCGAGCTTGCGGGGACGCGGCACATTTTATGCTCGGCTATTTCACCAAATGGTAAAATGATCGCGGTAAGCGACGTTCACAGCCTGAGACTGTTCGATATCCAATCACCAAAAGAAGGCGACGACGACTTGACGTGGTCGATTCGTCGTCAAGAACCCCCAGCGGGCGTGACTTCGGCTCAACTTCTCGCGTTTGCGCCCGATGGAAAGCACCTCACCGCCGTGTCGAATTCGGGCGCCGTGTACGTCATAGACCTCGAGGACTGGGTGGTTTCGAACGTCCTCAAGTCGCACTTGCCAAAGCAAAGCGCCGCGGCCGAGGCTCTCGCGGAGGCGGTGCGTCAATCGAGTCAAGGCGTGGAAACGGTTACCGCAAACGACATCGCGGTTCCCGTGGTGAGTCACCTGAGAGTGAGTAGCGACAACCAATGGCTCGTTGTCGTCACCGCGCGCGGCGGTGATGAAGCCGAGCGCGCCGTGGATGGTTTGGCGCCATCCTTCGGTGGCGGTGTTCACGTATACAACTTCGATACGATGAAGCTTCACGTATCTTTACCTCCCCCAAAGACGCACGCGTTGTGGCCGCCGATTTCGTCCGTCGCGGTGAGCGCCGACGGTGTCTTGGCGCTCGCCGGCCCTTCCAACGCGCTCTTTACGTACGACATCGACAGCGTGAAACCGACAAAGTGGAGCGCCGCGCTCGCCGACGCCGGCGTCGACGCTCCAACAGCACTTCGCGAGATGCCCGGCCAGATTTGCGGTTTGAGCTTTGATCCAAAGTCAAAAAAGTCAGTGTTGCTCGCGCACACGCCCACCGCCATCGCGCGGGTGGATTTGAACGCCAAAATCACCGACGACGCGACTACAACGTCCAAGAAAAAACGCAGACGCGAGCGCGAGCGTGGGGCTCCCGAAAATTACGCCACAAGCGACGCCCCCGGAGGCGTTCGCGTCGTTAAACTCGACAACCCGTGCTTGTATTTGGGTTACGCCGGCGTGAACAAGGCACTTTTGATCGAGCGTCCGTGGGCCGACGTACTCAAGTCCTTGGCGCAGCCGTTGTACAGGCATAGATTCGGCACCTAATCGGCCCGAAATTGTTCAATACGATGAAGTAGTCTAAAATGATGTCGGTCGATTAAAATTCCTATTGTTGCAAACCGAGCAACATGTTCGCGCCACCGCCCGGCAAGTACATGACGTTGCGGCTTCGCGCGAGCGTCTGCGCAATCTCCTTGCTCGCTTCGATTCGGCGCAGCTCGACGAGCGCTGGGCCGGCAGCCTTGGTCGCTTGCGAGATCAAACGCGCGGATTCGGATTCACCCTCGGCGCGAATAATCGCAGCCTCTCGCTCTTGCTCGGACCGCTTCACGACGTAGGCCGCGCGTTCCGCTTCCTGTTGACTCACTTGCTTTGCTTCGATCGCCTTGGTGTACTCGGAGGAGAAGCTCAAGTGCGTCAGCGCGACGTCGTCTAAGATGATGCCGAAATCAGCCGCTCGCAGTCGCAAAGCCTCGCTGACTCGCTGACTCACCAATTGACGCTGCGTCAGCAACTGATCCGCGTTGAACTGCGCCACGGTCGCCTTCAAAACTTCGTTCCCGATCGACGGCAACACCCGATCATCGTAGTCTTGCCCGAGCTCTTGATGAATCTTCGGCAGCTTGTCCACGTCCGGTCTGCACAGCACCCGCAGCGTCAAGTTCACCTGCTGCAAATCCTTCGTCCCCGTCACCGACGTCAGCGACTTCGCTCGCGTGCGCACGTCGTAAATCGTCGGGTTCTGAATGAACGGCACCACGAAGTGCGTGCCCTCGCCCGACGTCACCGGAAGCACCCCTCTGAAGCGGTCGAACATGACCGCGCGTTCGCCCCCGTCCACTGCGTACGATTACGCCCCGCGCGCGCGTCTCGTCAGTCTTCGCGCGCCTTCGCGCCGCGCGGGCGGTCGTATCATTTACGCGCCGCGCGTCAATCGCCTTCGCGTCGCGTCGCGTCGCGTCGACGACGCGCGCTCGTCGACGATTCGCGTCACCAACCCTCGATCGAGGCGTCGTCGCGTGCGTTCGCCGTCGTCGCGTCGCGTCGCGTCGCGTCGCGTCGCGCGCGCGTCGCGCACCGTCGTAGATGGCCTGCGACGCCACGGAGGCGCCGACGCCGATCGTCACCGCCGCGCGGGCGAGATTCGTGAGCGCGTTCGCGGCGGCGCTCATGGATTCCGGAGCGACGCGACGCGATGTGACGACGACCACTTCGCGGCGCGTCGCGCGGCGCGCGCGCGCGCGGATGGGCGAGCGCGCGAGTCAGTGGGAACACCAAGCGCAGTTCGCGGGCGAGCTGTTCGTCGGGACGAGCGCGCTGGTGGGGGGATTCTTGACGTTCATGTATTGTCACCTGCGAGCGCAAAAGCGTCGCCGCGACCGCGAGCGGTTGCTGTCGCGACAGCAGGAGGCGTTGTTGTAATAGATGAAGAAATTTGTGTTTGCTTATTAACGCGGCGAATGTTCGGGGACGATCGCGCGTGGATTACTTTTCGCCCTCCTTCTTTTCCTCGGAGACGGTCTCGCCTTCGTACGTGTTCCCCTCGGATGCGGCGCCCGAGGCGGCACCGCCGGCGTTAAGCGCCTCGCCGATCTTCATCACGGCTTGTTGGAGACCATTGATCGCTTCGCGGAGCTTGGCGAGGTCTTCGCCCTCGGCCGCGGAGCGCACCTCGGCTTGAGCGTTGGTGATGGCGTCCTTGACGTCTTGCGGCAACTTGTCGCCGTGCTCGCTCAAGTTCTTATCGGCGCTGTAAACCAACGTATCAGCCTCGTTTCTCACTTCAATGAGTTCCTTTCTCTGCTTGTCGGACTCAGCGTGCGACTCCGCGTCGCGAACCATTTGCTCGATGTCCGCGTCGGACAAACCGCCAGAGGACTGAATGGTGACCTTTTGTTCCTTATTCGTAGCCTTGTCCTTGGCGCTCACGTTCACGATGCCGTTGGCGTCGATGTCGAACGTGACTTCAATTTGCGGGACGCCGCGCGGCGCGGGCGGGATGCCGACGAGGTCGAACTGGCCGAGTGTCTTGTTATCCGCCGCCATCTCTCGCTCGCCTTGCAACACCTTGATGCCGACTTGAGTTTGGTTGTCAGCAGCGGTGGAGAACGTTTGACTCTTCTTCGTCGGAATCGTGGTGTTACGGCTGATCAAGCGCGTGAACACACCACCCAAGGTTTCGATGCCGAGAGAGAGCGGGGTGACGTCCAAGAGCAAAATGTCCTTGACGTCGCCGCGAAGGACGCCCCCTTGGATGGCGGCGCCCATGGCGACGACTTCATCCGGGTTCACCCCCTTGCTCGGGTCGCGGCCGAAGAGATCTTTGACGATACCTTGCACCTTGGGCATGCGAGACATACCACCGACGAGCAACACTTCGGAGATTTCACCCGTGCTCACACCCGCATCCTTCAAGCAGTTCTTGCACGGTTGCTTGGTGCGCTCGAGAAGACTACCCACGAGCTCTTCGAGCTTGGCGCGCGAGAGCGTCATCGCCATGTGCTTCGGGCCCGACGCATCGGCAGTGATGAACGGCAAGTTGATGTCCGTGCTTTGCGCGGAAGACAACTCAATCTTCGCCTTTTCAGCGGCTTCGCGGAGACGCTGCACGGCGAGCTTGTCTTGCTTGAGGTCGATGCCTTGGTCCTTCTTGAAGTTATCAACGAAATGGTCCAACAATACGGTGTCGAAATCTTCCCCACCCAAGAACGTATCACCATTCGTGGCCTTGACTTCGAACACACCGCCGGAAATCTCGAGGATGGAGACGTCGAAGGTACCGCCACCCAAATCGTAGACGGCGACGAGGCCCTCCTTCTTGTCGACGCCGTACGAAAGCGCGGCAGCAGTAGGCTCGTTGATGATGCGAAGAACGTCGAGACCGGCAATCTTACCCGCATCCTTCGTCGCCTGTCTTTGAGCATCGTTGAAATACGCCGGCACGGTGACGACGGCTTGCGACACGCCGTGTCCCAAGTACGCCTCCGCCGTTTCCTTCATCTTTTGCAACACGAAGGCGCCCACCTGGGAGGGAGAATATTGCTTCCCACCGGCGGCAACCCAGGCGTCGCCGTTCGACGCCTTGACAATTTCATACGGCACGAGCTTGGCTTCCTTTTGCGTGTGCTCGTCCTCGAACGTGCGCCCAATGAGACGCTTCGTCGCGTACAAGGTATTCGTCGGGTTCGTCACCGCCTGCCGCTTCGCCGGCTGCCCGACCAAACGCTCCCCCTTATCCGTGAACGCCACCATCGACGGCGTCGTTCGCGCGCCCTCGGCGTTCTCGATCACGCGCGCATTCTTTCCCTCCATCACCGCCACACACGAGTTCGTCGTTCCGAGATCGATCCCGATGACGTCGCCGCCCTTCGCGTACCCGCGCGTAAACGCCGCCGACGCCGCTCTCGCGTTCAACCATCCACCCTCGGGCGCGATCGCGTCTCGCGCCGCATATCTCTGTCGATAAAGAAAAATCACGCGATCGCGCGTCGTTCATCGTCAGTCCCGCGTCCATCGCCGCGTCTCTCGTCCCGCGTCGCCGTCGTCCCGAACCTCTCCCGCGCGCGTCCCGACCGCGCGCGTCGAGACCCCCCCCCCGCCGTCCTCCCCGCGCCCGTTCGCCCGTTCGCGTCGCGTCGATTCGCGCGTCGCGCGCGCCGACGCACGTGCACCGCGCTTCTCGTCGCCCGCGCCGCGCTCTCGCGCAAAAACCGCCGCATCGTTCGTCGTCCCGCCGTCGATCGAAGCAATCTTCGTCAACCTCCGATGCGTCGTCGTCGCGCTGTGCGTCTCGCTCGCGTCGCGCGCGTCTCGGCCTGTCGTCGCTCGAGCGCGCCGTCTGTCGATCTTCGTCGCGTCGCGCGCTCGGCCGTCGCGTCGTCGTGTGCGCGCGCGCGGCGTCGCGCCGCGCGTGACGTCGGCGCGATTTCGGCGCGCGAGTCCCCAGCGCTCGAGTCACGACTCGTCGATGGGTCTTTCACGCGCGCGTCGACGCCGTCGCGCGGCACACCGCGTCGCCGCGATGACGGACGCGCCGCCGGCGCGCGGCGAGATCCTCGCGCACTTCTGGTCGCTGAGCGCCGACGACGCGTCGACGCGGAAGCGCGCGTGCGAGGCGCTGATGCGCGATCTTCGAGCCGCCGCCGCCGCCGACGGCGCGCGCGCGCGGCGTGGCGACGACGACGGCGACGAAGGCGCGGACGCGCGGGCGTACGCGCTGCGAAGACTCACGCGAGGGCTGAGCTCGGGACGGGCGGGCGCGAGGCAGGGGTTCGCGCTGGCGCTGAGCGAACTGGCGACGCACGCGGCGACGCCGGCGGAGGCGCTGGACGCGCTGGACGCGAACGTCGCGCCGATCACGAAGGCGACGAAGGGACAGGAGGCGAGAGACATACTGTTGGGAAGACTGTTCGGGGCGGCGGCGATCGGATTAGCGCTGGGAGGGCGAGAAGACGTGCGCGAGGAGGAGCGGAGACGGTGCGGGGCGGAGGTGGCGAGACGCGCGGAGACGCTGTCGAGGGAGAAGACGTACTTGGCGGAGCCCGCGGCGGCGTGCGTGATCGAGCTCAGGGCTTCGTTGGGGGACGAGACGTTCGCGGGGGTGGTCGAAGACGCGGGAGAAGGGTTGGAGCGGTGGTTGAGCGGGGATTGCGGCGGCGACGCCGGGGCGGATACGCTTTGGCTGGCGTGCGAGACGTTTGAGGCGTTGCCGCGCGAGACGCGCGATAGAGTTCAGTGCGTGCGGGCGACGAAGAAGGGCAAGAAGGTTGATTGGGCCGAGATGTTTACTCGAACGCATTTGAGTAAGATTTCAAAGGCGCTTTTGGACACCGCGCACACGCACCCGCGCATGCACAGCGCGTGGGAGATGATGCTTCGCGAAGCCCCGGGAGCCCGAGGCGTCGTACCGCTGTGGGAGATTGTGTGCGAAGACGGCTTATTCGTCTCCGGCTCGCATCAGCGTCGGTTTCTCGGATTCCGCGTGTTCGACACCTTACTCTCTTCCGCGGAAGCTCACGAAATCCCCGCACTGTTTTCTAGCAACTTTATCAAGTGCTTGTTGAACAACCTGAGCGCGCCGGACAACTACCTCCACGAATGCGCGGTGGACTGTTTGGCGAGAATCGTTGCGTTCGCGTCGGATAAGAAGACGAGCTCGGAGAAGAAGATTGCCGTCATAGCCGCGCTTCAGCGTCAAGGTCCGACACGTTTCGATAACGTGACGAAGACAAACGCGGTGCAGGACTTGGTGAAGAGTCTGGACAGCGACGATGCGTTGCACTACTTGCAGAGCATGTACGCCGTCGTGACTAAGGCGCCCGTACAAGATTCCGACGTCGTCGGCACAGAAGAAGAACTCGCGAGCGCGTTAGCGAACGGTACGGGTCAAAAGCGCCGCCTGTGGGCGCTCGAACAAATGGCTGGATTGGCGCCGATGCTCCCGAGCGATAAAGTCGTGGAATTGATGCAGTTTATGCTTTTCCACGCATATTACAAAGCCACGGATGGTAAGGCGGGGAAGAAGGGCAAGTCCAACATTCCAGCGAGCATCCTGAAGTCACCGCTCGAAGAACCCACCGGGTCCGTGCGCTCGGCGTGCTCGACGCGCTTCTTAGCGATGATCAATTCTAACGTTCGCGCGCAACGCGCGGCGGCAAGTAAGGAGTCGGATGACAAGCAAGACGTCGTCGATTTATTGAGCGAAGCCACTTCGTTTTGCCGCGCTCTCGAGGGCGAGACAGCGGTGGACATGATCGACAGTATTCCGGACGAGTGCAGAGAAGTGCGCGCTGAGCTGTTCAAAGCCCTCGACGCGTGTGTCGGTAGCGGCGACGAGTTGGCGGCGAAGGTCGCACCACTCATTCGCGTCTTGTCCGTGCTCCAAGTCGGTGACTGGCGCGAATTCACGCCGGCATTGCAGGACCTTCCGCGTTGCGTCGGAGAACTCGTGAATCCTAAGAAAAAGTCAAAAAAGTCGAAAAAGTCGAAGAAAGACGGAGAGGACGAGCCTGAAGCGATCGATGTGCTCACTGATATTCTTCTCAGCTTGCTTGCTCAACCGAGCGCGTTGCTTCGGGATGTCGTCGAGCACACCTTCAAAGCCGTCTCTGGACAAGTTTCCAAAGAAGGTATTCAGGACATGCTGCGAATCATCGCCGGGCCAGAAGTCGGTGAAGATGCTGGCGAGGGTGAGGGCGACGGTGAAGACGAAGACGTGCTCATGGAAGATGATGATAGCGACGTCGATGACGACGATGACGACGACGAAGAGAGCGACGACGACGACGATGACGAAGAGAGCGATGACGAGGAAGACTACGGTGAAGCTAACGATGCGGAAATCGCGGCTATGCGCGCTGCGGCGAGTAAAATCGTCGGGACTGCGGCGGAAGATTCGGATGATTCTGACTCAGAGTCTGAAGGTATGGATGACGCCGCGATGTTCCGAATCGACAAACTTCTCGCCGAGGCGTTCAAGAGTCGACAGCAAGATTTGATGCGTAAGAAGAATCTGAAGCGCGCAACGCGCGACTTCAAATTCCGAGTCATCTCTTTGTTCCAGTTGTACGCGAAAGCGCAGCCGGGAAGTGCATATCTACCTAACGCGGTCGTAACACTCTTGGAAGCTATGCGCGACTCGCTCGGCAAGCAAGATCCACAAAGCGCGCAACTCGCTGAGCGCATCGCGGCGCTAATCAGCAAGCACATCGCGCACGCGCGCGATTTGCCCGAGCTCCTTGGGGACGAGGTGACGTCAAAAACAATCCAGTCCAAGTTGCTGGAAGTCATTGTCGCCGCAAACCGGGGTGCCAGTGACGCGCAGGTGTTCAACAAAGCAGCCGGCGCTGCTGCGGCGTATTTGTTGCGCGTTCTCGAAGCCGTCGCTCTTCACGAGAAAGGCGGAAAAGCCGCAAAGGTGGGTGAAGAAGTTGCGAGCGAAAATGCGATCGATTGTTTCCGCGAAGCATTGAAAATGTTCAAGTCGAAGAAGAGCAAGCTGAAAACGGGCTTCTTTTCGCAAACTTTTGCGAGACATCCGGCGCTCGCTTCGGCGCTCTTGCCCGAATTGTTCAGTCTCGTCGCCATCGATGCCGACAAACCCAACGCAAGAGGCGAGTTCCTGCGACTGGAGGCCTTGAAACTTGTGAACCCAGTGATTCAGTCGGGTAAGAAACGTTATCCGCCGTTGGCGAAGAGCGCGACCAAGTCGATGAAGACGCTTTCGGTATCTTTGGCGGCAGCCATCGGCGCGCCTTATAAGAACAAGAACACACGCGCAGACGCGTGCCAACAAGCGGCGAACTGCATCGAGTCACTGAATCGATTGATTGGCGAGATAGAAATCAAGACTATCATCGACGTCGACGCCATCATCGACGCTGTGGCGAAGCAAATGTCTCGCCCGCCCGCGTTGCCGCAAAAGGCGCAAAAAGCGTTCCAGCGCATTTGCGCTCTCCTCGATCGCGCTGTGCCGGATGTCGAAATGCAACCCAAGAGCGATGCGAACGACGACGACGGCGACGACGGGAGCGAGTCTGAAGAAGACGCCCCGAAACAGAAGAAAGATAAAAAGTCGAAGAAGCGGCGCGATTCCTCAGGTGGCGAAAACTCGAGCAAGAAAAAGGTCAAGAAGAACCGTTAGACGACGCACACTCGCACTAGTAGCAGTACACTCCGAGTTATAATACACCATCTCTATCTTAGTCTGTCACGCCTCTCCCGATATCTCCACGCGCTGTCGCTTCAACGAGGCCAAAATTTCGCGTCCTCGAGCCGCGTCCCGGTTCTGACGATGTCGTTTCGACGCCACGTGCGTCTCATAGTTGTTCCGCGACCCACACTTACACGCGCACACGTCGCAAAAGTAATCGTTCTCGCTTCCCGCGACGTGTGCGTCGTCCGATTTCGCCTCCACGACGTCGCCTTCCACCGCGCGCGCGTCCGCCGCCGCCGCCGTCGTCGTCGTCGTCGTCGTCGTCGTCGCCGTCGCCGCCGTCGTCGTCGTCGTCGTCGTCGTCGTCGCCGTCGCCGCCGCCTCTCGCGCGCGCTTCCTCCCCACCGTCCGCGCCGCCTTCGCCGCCTTCCCCGCCTCGCCCGCCAGGAACCGCGCGCGCAATCGCTGTCGCGCCGCGACCGAGCGCGCCGAGCCGCCCTCGCCCAGCCGCACGCCCGCGAGTCCGCGATTCGTCGTCGCGACGCCGCCCTGGCCGCCGCCCTTGAACCCGTTCGACTTGACGCTGACGTTTTTAATCTCGCGCGTCAGCCCGCGCCGACCGCCGAGATCGCGACTGGCCTTGGACGCGTGCCCGTCCTTCGGGCCGGGCGCGGGCATGACGGCGCGACCGAGAGTGACGACCGACGACGAAGAATGGCTCGTCGAAACGCGCCGACGAGGGAGAACGGAGTGGCATCACAACGCGCGTAATTTATCCATGATGGTCGGCTCGGGCGCGGGTAATAAATCGCGCGCCTCGTACAGACGCGATAAAATCCTGTCGCGCACCTCCGCGCTCATCTCCGCCGTGGCGCCGTTCTTCTTGTAAAACGCGCTCAACTCGCGCAGCGCCTCGGCGATGTCGGCGTACGACGCGCTCGAGGACGCCGACGCGCTCCCTCCGCCGCCATCGTACGATATGTACGCCTTCACCGCCTCCTTGGCCGGTTTCGCGAATTTATACCGCTCTCCCGGGGATTTATTCGCGTTTCGCGCCTCGTGCTCGAGCGACGTCGACAGCGCGTCGACGAGCTCGCGCGCGACTCTCGCGTAGTCCCTCGGGACGTCCTCCAGCGCGTTCGCCGCGTCCGTCGCCGTCGAGCACGCCCCCGCCGCGAGCGCGATCGCGTTCGTCGCGAAGAACGTTCGACGTCGCACGTCGCGCGCGTCCGCGCCGCCCGCGCCGTCGTCGTCGCGCGCCGTCGTCGACGTCGCGTCGTCGCCGCGCACCAGCCCGAGCGCCTCGCAGCGGAAGATTTCCCCGACGCACGGCGTCACGCGCACGAGATTCGCCCTCGAGCGCGGGTCGCACGCGCGCGCGGACGCATCGCGTCGCGTCGCGCGCGTCGGCGTCGTCGCGCGCGTCGGCGTCGTCGCGCGCGTCGGCATCGCGCGTCGGCGTGTGCCGACCAACGGTCTCGTCGCGCGGCGCGCGCGCGGCCCGCACACGACGACGCGCGTCGCGTCGAGCCGCGTCGAGTCGCGCCGACGGATGGCGACGCCGCGGACGCCGGCGCGCGCGCGCGCGACGGCGCGCGCGCGCGTCGACGCGCGCCGAGCGACGCGCGCGCGCGCGCGCGGGGAGAGTGCGCGCGCGGCGACGTCGGAAAACGCCGGCGCGCGCGTCGCGCTCGTCGCCGGCGCGCTCGCGGTGTCGCTGGCGCGCGACGTCGACGTCGCGAGGGCGTTCGTCGGCGACATCGCGCTCGACGACGTGCGGTACGAGGCGATGGAGAGGTGTCCGGAGAATCAGTACGTGCCAAACAAACAGAAGACGACGTGCCTGCGGTTCACCGCGCGAGCGACGAATGCGGTGAAAGGACGGACGATCGAGAGCGCGAACGTGTTTGGGTTCGTGGAAGACGCGCAAGGGAACAGCGCGGCGACGGTGAACGCGGATGGGAATTCGAGGACGGTGTTGGCGAGCATCGACGCGCCGATACCGAAGGGCGAGTCCGACGTGCACTTCGTCGTCACGGTGTTCAAGGACTCGTTGGAGAATAATGGGCCGTTGAGATTGAAAGCGTTCAAGGCGGTGGGATCGGTGGCGGATATCGATAAGCGGTTCACGCCGTTCGACGCGTGCGAGGTCGATCCGGACTCGTGTCTTTGATTTAGGCGGTTAATTTAATTACAAGGCGTGTGACGTGTTAAAATGCACATAAATGTTTAAGTCAAACATGCGTCCTCTTAAGACTTCTCTCTGCGCTAGTAAAGACCGATGAACTTCCACCACGACATACCGACGGTGCCATAGATGAAAAAGTTTACCACGGACATGTACAAGCCCTGTTTCCAAAGCTTGTTCAAACTGATTTCACCCGCGCCAAAGTATACAGCAGCTTGTCCACTGGCGTAGTGCGTCAAACCACCCATGTTGTTCGTGTTGAATGCCAACGAAAGCGCCGCGAGCGGCGGTGGCACGCCCGCCGCCAAGAGGAGCGTCAGGAACGCCGGATACAACGCGCCGACGTGCGCCGACTGAGACGCGAAGAAGTAGTGCAAGAAGAAGTAAAACACATGGAGCGCTGTGAACATACCCCACACGCCCAAGTTCAGGCTCAAGAGGTACGTAGACACGAATCCACTCAACCAGGAGACGACGCCCATCGCGTTGAGCTGGCCGCTGAAACCGACCAAAACGGCGAACCAAATCAGCGTATCCCATGAGCCTTTTTGCCCGAGCGCTTCGTCCCAAGACAGCACGCCGAACATGAGCATGAAGCACATGCCAATCATGGCCGCAACTACGGCGCTGATACCGAGCTGGACGCCGAACACCCACAAAAACACAGTCAAACTGAGCGACCCGACCATCTTCTTCTCGATGCTACTCAAAGGGCCGAGTTGTTTGAGACGTTCTGCTGCCGCCATGGGCGCCTCCGGGGTCTCGTTCAGCTCCGGTGGATCGAGCATAAACACTACGAACGGAGTAGCGAGAAGTGACACGAGCGCGGGCACGCTCGCCGCGACGAACCAAGTATTGAACGGGTTCGAGAATGGAATTCCGCTCTGCAGTGCGATTTGCATCGCCAAAAAGTTTTGAGCGGCACCAGATAACAAAAATGTCGACGTCGCGCTCGTGCCTTGGATTTGTTGTCCGATGAGATACTCTCGCGTGCGCTTATCGAGCGACTTGATGACCGGTACGAAGACACCAGCCGCTCGCGCGGTGGTGGACGGCATCGCCGGCGAAAGCAACGCCTCGGCGATTTGAAAACCGTACGCGAGTGAAAGCGTCGTCCCACCCGCGATGGACACGAAAAGCAACGCCAATCTATCACCAAAGCCAGTTTTTATGAACGCCCTGGCAAAAAACCCCGTGACGACGATGAGCCACACGACCTCGTTCGTTATCGCGCTCATACCCTGCGTAAACGTAAGCGTCTTCGTCGCCAGCGCCACCGTCAACGCCCCGAACGCCCACGCCCCGATCGGCATCGGTTTCAGCACTAAACCCGTCACCGTACTCACAAATATACTCAACAAGTCCCACGCCGGTGGATCCAGCGCCGCTGGACAACCGATCCCGAACCGCAAAAACGCCCCGACCCCGACGGCGACGAGCGCGTTCGTCACGTTCAACTCGTCCGCCTCCTCCACCACCGCTCTCGTCGTCGACGCGCCTCCCGCCGCGCTCACCGTCACATCCACCGTCTCCTTCTCGCCGTCTCCATCACCGTTCGACGACCGCATCGCGACCCGTCTCGCGCGTCTCGTCGTCCCTCGCGCGTCTCCCAGACACCCGATCGCGCGTTCGCCTCCCCCGTCGCCTCCGACCGCGTCCCGTCGCGCGCGCGCGCCGACGCGAACGAACCCATCGTACACGCTTCGCGCCTTGGCCTCGCACGTCTCTCCTCGCGCGCGGCGTCGCGCGCCGACGTGCGCGAAACGCGTCGCTTTTTGATTCCGGCGGCTCGACGCGCGCGCGCGCGCGCCGTCGCACCGCGATCGCTCGACGCCCAGCGCGGGCGCGGCGACGACGCGCATCGTCCGTTCGCTGCGCGGCTCGCACGCGCGGGCGCTCGCGCGTGCGCGTGTGAAGAGCGCGCCGCGCGCGAATCACTTTTTGGAAATGGTCACGCGGCGACGGTCGGCCGGTCGACGGCGCCGCGGGACGACGAGCGAAACGCGAGAGCGAAGCGCGCGACGAAGCGCGCGAAATGGATGCATGGCCGCTGTGAATACACGCGAACTAATGATGATGCGCGAGAAAATCCGAGACGCACGCGCGGGAGACGGAATATCGACGCGAGCGGGGCGCGCCGAAGCGCGCGTGACCGCTCGCGCGTCACGGAGCGGAGAGGCTCGACGTCGTCTCCGCGGACGTTTGAAACGCGGATATATCGCGCGCGGCGTCGTCGATGGATGACGACGACGACGCGAAATAATGTGGTTAAATACCGACGGCTTTTAAGACGTCGGCGATCTCGGGATGCGCACCCGGGAGCGCGTCGGCCCAAGCGTATTCGACGTCGTCGCCGGCTAAAACGAACGTGCCGCCGAGACGCAACACACCCTCTGGAACGCCCTTTTGACCCTTCTTGATCGGCGCCAACTTCCCCGCGTTCCCGAGATACGCCAACCAATCCTTGAACGAAAAGTTCGTCGGCTTCAAATCCACCTTCTCCGGCTTGGCGTCGGTAAATTTCCCGAATCCGCACGCGTCGTACAGCGCGAAATCGTCGCTATCGTCGACGAACGCGATGTCGCTCGGAATCTCCGGATTCAACTCCAAAAACGTCCTCAACTGCTCCGCCGTCCCGAGACTCACGAGCGTCACGCTCCCGCCCGCCGCCTCGATCCGTCCTCGACTGTCCGCCACGCTCCGCGCGTAGCTCCAACAAAACAGTCACGCGAGGTGACGAAGCACGACGACGACGTTCGGCGCGCCCGACGTCGCGCGTCCGAGCGGCGCGCGCGTCCCGTCGGCGCCGACGATCTCGCACGCGCGCAGCGCGGCCGCGGAGACGCTCGCGCCGTTGATGGTCGCCGTTCGCGCGCCGACGTCGTCGTCGACCGCGCACGCGATCTCGCCGCAGTCGAGCGCGCGCGGCGCGACGCGGCGCGCGGCGCGCGCGCGACGCGCGGCGACCGGCGCGGGCGCGACGGTCGGCGCGCGCGCGGCGCGCATGGCGTCGCTCGAGCGTCGCGATGTGACTCGCGCGCGGTGCGCGGTCGCGCGTCAGACGCGCGCGCGGCGCGACGGCGGCGACGATGCCGGCGCGCGCGCGCGGGGCGACGCTCGCGTACGACGTCCCGAGGCTTCGCCTGGACGCCGCGACGCGCGCGGAGGTGGACGCGCTCCTGCGACGACGCGCGCCGTTGATTTTGGTGGATGACGACGCGCGCGCGCGCGTGCCGCGGTGGACGACGGAGACGCTCGCGCGCGCGGCGAGTCGCGACGCCGTCCCGCTCGAGCGCACGGGCGCGAACGAACGCGCGTGCGTCTTGACGGAGTATCTCAAGTTTGAAGACGAAGAGACGCGCGGGATGTACATGCGAAACTTGCACCTGTCGCGGTACTTTCCGAAGCTCGCCGAGGAGATTCGGTTGCCGGAGGATTTGTTCGGCGAGAACGCGCTGGCGGACGAGACGAAAACGCCGAACGCGCCCGCCGTCTGGCGGAATTGGTTCGAGCTGTTCGTGTGTCACGCGAAGCACTGCGCCGGGTTTCCTTTTTTACATCGCGATTCGTGCTGCGTGCACGCGGCGTCGTATCAAATTCTCGGTCGCAAGCGCTTCACGCTGTTCGCGCCGAGCGAAGGTCCGCGACTGTACCAATCCGGCGGCACTGGGAATCGTTCGATGATCGAAGACATCGACGCCCCGGACGTCTTCGAGCGATATCCAGAGTTTCGACGCGCCCGCCGCTTAACGGTGGACGTCTCGGAGGGGGAAATATTAGTCGTGCCGTCGATGTGGTGGCACACCGCTTCGCCGCTCCCGTGCGAAGCCTCGGACGACGTCTGCGTCAGCGTCGCCGCGTCCTTCGTCGATGATTCCGTGTACGAAAACTTCTTAGACGCGCACGCGGAGTTTCAGGCGATGCAAAGCCTCGTCGCCGCCGGCGCGGCGAAGATGTTGTAGTCGTAACGTACGAAAAGTTCTCAGACTGCGACGCCGCGATGCGAAGCGCGTCCGGCGCCGCCGCCTCGACGGCGTCGTCACCGCGCGCGCGCGATCCTCGCGCGCGCCGCGCCGCGCCGCGCGTCGCCGTCACCGCGCGCGCGGTGACGCGAGCGGACGCACCGCGCGCGCCGTCGCCCGCGCCCGAGAACGCGGACCAGAACACGCTGCTCGCGACCGCCGCGGTCGTCGGCGTCGCGAGCGGACTCGCGGTGTCCGCGTTCGCGGCGACGGAGAAGGCGATCAACGTGGTGGCGAGCGCGAGCTGCGCGAGCGTCGGGTGCGACGGCGCGGCGGCGTTCGGCGCGCTGGATCCGGGAGGAGAACTGGGGAACGCGCTGGGCACGGTCGCGGTGCCAGCGCTCGGAGGATTGTGCGTGAGTGCGCTTCGAGCGCTCGCGGGGGGGTTCGCGGGAGAACCGGAGCGAGGATGGATGTTTGGGAAGGCGAGCGCGAACGCGGGGAGCGCGAGCACGGACGATTACGCGGGGATCGATTTGAATGAGTTCGATGAGAACGAGGACGTCAGGGTCGGCGTTAAGGTGCTCGCGAAGACCGCGGCGGCGGCGATCACACTCGGGACGGGATGTTCGCTCGGGCCAGAAGGGCCAAGCGTGGAGATTGGCGCGGCGGTGGCGGATCGAGTGGGCGCGGCGTTTCCATCCGTGGCGCCGAATAGATTGGGATTATTAGCCGCGGGGGCCGCCGCGGGGTTTAGCGCGGGTTTCGGCGCGCCGATTTCCGGGTTGTTCTTCGGGTTTGAGTCAATTCTCGTGCCCGGGTCGAAAGCTGGTGGTGATGGCGACACCAAAGCTGGCGCGGTGACGACGGAGATGGTCATCTTGGCGAGTGTCTTGGCGACAGTGGCGAGTAAAGCCGTCCTCGGCGCGCTGCCTTCCGTGGACGTGCCGCCGTTTGAAATTTCGGACTTTGTCGAGCTTCCTTTGTACCTGCCGCTCGGGTTCGCGTGTGGAGTCACCGCCGCTGCTCTGAGAAAGATGAATGTCGTTTTTGACGATTTCGCGGAGAATTTCGTCGCCGTAGAACGCGAAAAAGGCGGGTTGGGCATTTCTAGAATATGGCACGCCCCGATAGGGGGATTTCTGCTCGGCTGCCTGGCGTTGAAGTTTCCTCAGGTGACGTACCAAGGTTTCGATAACGTCAACGCGCTGCTTGTGCAAAACGATGCCGGCGCTGGTTGGGCCGCGGCGACGTATACTCCATTGGTTCTCGGCGAGTTCGTGCTCGCGAAACTGCTCGCGACGGCGATTTGTCGAGGTTCAGGGTTGGTCGGTGGCGTATATGCACCTTCTCTATTTTTAGGCGCCGCTTTGGGTACGGCTTTCGGTGGCGCACTGGAATCGACGTATTTCCCACCTATGTTTGTCGCGCCGCCGCAAGCATACGCGCTCGTCGCCATGGCCGGCGTTCTCGGGGGCGTTTGTCGCGTCCCTCTCACAGCCATATTGCTTTTGTTCGAGCTCACAGGTGATTATAGAATAATTTTGCCGCTGATGGGTACCGTCACGGTCGCAACCTCCATCGTGAATTCAGTGGAGACGAGCGCGGTGCCTTTCAGCACGAGCGACATCGAGACGCGCGGCGTGGCGGCTCTCGCTAGCTCGCTCGTGGCCCGTCCGCGTGATCTCATGAGGAGCGATATCGTCATCATCGATGAGGAGACTACGATTGAAGCGGCTTCGATGACTCTTTTGAGGGTATCTGATTCCGAAAATCCGCCGCCGTGCGCGTTCGTCGTCGCCGACGGCGTGTTCGTCGGCGTCGTCACTCCGAGTAGCATCGCGGATGCCATTGTGCAGCGCGGATTTGATACGCGTGCGCGCGTCGCTGAAGCATTGATCGACGTGAAGGTCATAGAGCCCGACGTCAAGTTACGAGACGTCGACTTCGCCGATGACGGCGCATTCGCCGTCGTTGTCGACTCGTCCAATCAGCCCTTGGGCGTGGTCGAGACTAGCGCGGCGTTGAAGCAAATGAGTCGCGAGCGTCTTCGTTCTGCCTTGTCTGGCGAATTGTAATTACATTATTTCTAGTCAACTCGCGAAATTGTCGCCATTTCGTTCATTACCTGGCCGTTCTCGACCCATGATAACTTCAGACGGAGCGCTATCGGCTTGCCTTCGTGTCCCGCCGCCGCCGAGACGAGCATGTTTTGCGTCACCGGCGCGCTCGATGATATCGTCGACCCACTCGCCGCTTGCATGCTAAGAGTCATGGTTTTAGGAACCGCTGCGTGTAGAGAAAAGTTTTCGATATCAGCTGGACCCGCGTTAACGTAGCGAGCGCTCACGAGCGTCTTGCTTTGGTCGAGCTGATTCGGCTTTGACGCCGACAAGAAGATTGACAAAGAACCTTTCGCGTACGCCGGTTGCGGTGCTGTCGGAGGCGTGGGGGCCGTAGGCGCACCCAGCGCATCGATCAAGGATCCGGTAGAGGACGAAGAAACCACCGGGACATCGTCTGACATTAGATCCATCAAGCCCGCGACGGCAGCCGGATGTGCCGCGTCCATGTTAGCAAACGGATCCGTCGTGGGCACTGGCGAAGACGACGACATCAGATCGCCGAGAACATCAACACGTGCCGAAGTAATAGTATGTGACACCGATGCCGAGCTCATATCGGTGCTACCGAAAAGATCAGCCAACGCGTCCGGCGCCGACGCCTTCGGTGGCGCGCTCGCCGGTATCGCTACGTCGGCTAGCATGTCACCGAGTAAATCCATCGCCTGACTTTGTTTCGCAGGCGTCACCGGCGCCGACGTCGGCGCATCTGCCGAACTAGGGCTGAGTAAATCGTTCAACAAGTCGGCGCCGCTAGTTTGCGCCTGCGACGAGTCACCTTCATCGAAATTCAACAAGTCGCCAAAGCTTCTCGCCGGTCGAGCCGCGTCCGCAGCCTTTTTCTGAGCTAGAGTTTCCATGGTATCCGCAGCGACGAATTTCGGTGCCTCGGGAGGTGGCATGTGCTCGAAGAGCATATCCCGGAGATCTGGCATCTTTTCAAACATCGATTTGTACTCGTGCGCGCGCTTTTGCGTTTCGAGCTCGAGTGTTGTCTCATACTTGGCCAAGACGGGTATGATGACGGCTTGTTCGCTCGGTTCGCGCACCGCAATCTTGGCAAGCGCCGTCATGACTAACGGTCTCAACATCAGGTACTTTTCCTCGCTCAGAATCGCGATCATAAGCTTCGTGACATCGTTATGCTTCACCTTGGTCAATACTTCGTCCTCGACGGACGGCGCGTGCACCATCGCGTCTGAGTATTCCCCGCACACCCACACCGCGACTGCGCACAAACGCACGGGAGCATAATCGTCGCACGCCGCGCGATACAATGAACGCGCAGCGTAGCCGTGAAGCTGAGGCGTCCGCGCGACGAGCCCCATGAAATCGTTGCACTCGAGCTCGTCAATGTACTGCCCAGCGCGAATGAGGAGGGCGATGAACGTGTCAATGTACCACTGCTTACTCGGCGAAAACTTCAATGCCAAGGAGGATATTTTCTTTGCCAACTCACACTTGAACTCCTCATCGCACACCTCCAAGTACTCGAGCAACTCATGTGACAGCGTGGTGACGTTCTTGGCGTTCACCAAGCCGTACACTAATTGCAGCGCGCTTCGCCGAATGGTGATGTCCGCGTCTTTCACGCAATTCACGATGATAGCGCGGTGACGTTGGATGGCTTGCATGTCCACCTCGACAACTTTCGCGAGCGTATTCAGCGCGACGTAACGTATGTTGTTATCCTTGTTCTGTAAAAACCTGCCCAGAATGTTCACCGCCAGCACGCGCAAACCACCCACGGCCTCGATGGCGATGATGGTCTCGACAGCCTCGTACAGAATAGCGTTCCCGGCATTCTTCGCGCCATCCGTGTTCGACGCGATCTGCGCCAATATGTCGCTCATCGCATCGCTCGCGTCCGCGTCGCCTCGACCGAGCACGCGAAGCAATCGTAAAATCGCCACTTGCAAAAACGGATCCGCGTGACCGGCGATGTCGTGCTCAACACTCTTCCCCGCGTAAATCAACGACTTCAAAACCTTGCACAACTGCGGCACCTGCGCTCGCATTCTCTGCCGCACGTCGTCATCGTCTTCACACATCTCCGTCGCCAGCGTACACGCCGCCAGCAGCACCCCGTGATGCCTATCGCTCAACAACTTTTCCGCCGCCGGCACGAACCCCTCCGTCAACTCTGGCACTTTTTTAATCACCCTCGTCGCCGTCAGCGCCGCCTTCTTCCTCACGTACGAATTCCCGTGTCCCATCAACTGCTCAACCTCCCCCGCCACGTCCCTCGCCATCTCCGCGCTGCATATGCTCCCCAACATGCACAACCCGAGTCCCACCACGTAGTGATTCTTATGACTCAAGTCGTTCTTCACGCTATTCGTCACCAGCATCGTCACCTCCTGGTCCTCGTCCAGCAGCAGCATCAGCCCCAGGTACCCGATCCGTTTCTCCGGGAACCCGTTCCTCGCCGTCAATCGCACGCACTCCATCTGCCCGAAGTGCGTCGCGTGTCCGAGCATGTGCACGAACATCAGCTTCGCGACGTTTCTCGGGACGAATCGCGCCTCGTCGGGGTTCCTGAACGACTCCCGAATCGCGCTCGACTCGCGCGCGATCACCGCGCGCTCCTCCGCCGCGGTCTTGCACTCGCGCACCTTGCGGATGAGGTCCCGCAGGCGCAGCGTCGACATGATTCGCGCGCCGAGCGGACCCGGGCGTCACACTCTGCCGCGCCGCGTCGCGATTCGCGCGAGCGATGCGCGCGCACGGCGTCGTGCTCGCGCTCGAGCGCGACGCGCCGTTCGGAGACGCGCTCCTGCGCGACGGCGACGCGTCGAGATACGACCTGGAGTGCGGCATGGCGCCGCTCGCGCACCACGCGCTGCGCGCGATCGCGTCGATGCGGCGACATCGCTGCGAGAAAATCACCGTCGTGTGCGCGGGAGACGCGCACGCGAGCGTCGCGCGCGAGCGAATCGAGCGATGGCGGGGAGAACCGTCGAGCGCGCTGCGAGAGGCGCCGACGATCGACGTGGTGGCGGCGGACGAGGGGACGGACACGGCGCGCGCGCTGGCGGCGTGCGAACGGTTCGCGGACGAGACGACGACGACGCTGCTGGTCGTGCAGGGAGACGTCGTGACGGATGTCGCGCTGGATGATGTGCTGAGCACACATTTGGTGAACGCGGCGACGGCGACGTGCGCGCTGGCGAAGAAACGGGCGTGGGCGGAGGTTGAGACGAAGGCGGGGCGAGCGCCGAAGGGGATGCGATACGTCGGGTTGAACGCGGATGAGACGCGCGTGGTTTTTCTCGCGGGAGGCGAACACGACGAGGCGAAGAAACGGTTGAAGTTGCAGCGGTCGGCGCTGAACGCGACGGCGGAGATGGTGATCAGGACGGATGTGATCGACGTGGGGATTTACGCTTTGGAGGCGCGAGAGACGTTCGCGGCGCTGCGAGAGAAGACGCATTTGAAGAGCTTACGGTTCGACTTGGTGCCGCACTTCGCCGCCGAGCAGTTTCGCGGCACCACCGCGGGCGGGGTGGCGGCGTACATGGTGAAGCCGGACAAGTATTGCGTCGCCGTGGATACGGCGAAGCCGGCGCTTCTCGAGGCGTCGCGAGAAATCGCCGCCGAGTTCCATCACTTGCTCGAACGACCTCTGAGCAAGTACGACAACGTCGTCGACCCATCAACGGTGATCGGGGCCAAGAGTACGATCGGACCGGGATGTGCGGTGGCTGGTCAGTGCACGTTCAAGGACAAATGTTCGGTGAAGAAATCCGTCGTCGCCGCGGATTGCGTGTTTGGGTCGGGCGTTAAAATTTCCAACTCTCTCATTCTTAGAGGCGCCGTCGTGCACGATGGCGCACAGATTCAAGGCTGTATCGTCGGTCCCGGCGCCGTCATCGGCGCGCGTGTCACGGCAAAGGATAGCATCATCGGCGCCGCGTACGAAGTCGAAGAAGACGCCGACTTGGACGCCGAGACCGTGGTGGTCCAGAACAAGTAGCTAGCGTGCAATTAATATGGTACAACACGATTATTTCAAGACGCGACGCAATTCGTCGATTTTAAACCCTCGACTCCGCCGACGCGCGCCGTGTGACTAGGCTAAAGACTACGCTACGCTAAAACTCTCAAGCCGCGAGCGCCGACAACGTCGGCGACACCGCGACGATTTCGCACGCGCACGCCCGCTCCTGCGACTCGTCCATGTACCCCGTCAAACTCAACGCGCTCCACAACTTCCTACGATTCTCGTGCGCCACCTTCACCACGAACGTCCCCGCGAACGCCTCCCCCGCGCCCGCGCGCTCGCCGCCGACGAATTCCACCTCGAACCCGCCGTCGATCGCCCCGTGCGCCCGTCGCACCGCCGCGCGCACCATCGACTCCAAGCCCGCGCGCGACCACTTCCACGTCGCGTCTCGCGTGATCCTGCGCGTCGTTCGCGCGCGCGTCGTCGTCGTCAGTCTTCCAGTCTTCGTCCTCCCGCGCGCCTCGCGAGCGCCGACGCGTCCGTTCGCCGTCGCGCGCGCGCCTCGCCTCGCCTCGCCGACGCACAGTCGTATCCTCACGTACGCCCACCGCGCGCGCGGGAGCTCGAACGTGCGCTGCGCGACGTCGCTATCCATCGCGCGCGCTCGCGTGACGCCGCACTCCATGCCGACGCCCGCGCTCGCGCGCCTCGCGCTCGCGCGCCCGCGCGCGGACGTCCGCGCGGCGCGCGCGCGCGCGCGCGCCAACGTCAACGCCGACCTCGCGGACGTCGAGCGCGACGCGCGGAACGCCGGGCGCGCGCTCGTGCGCGTCTCGCGCGCGTTCGCCGTCGACCTCGGCGACGCCGCGCGCGACGGCGCGCGCACCGCGCGCGAGTACGTCGCGCTGCCGGCGACGGAGTACAATCTCATCGACCCGGAGAACGTGTCGCGCGCGAGCGACGACGCGAACGGGTTCGTCGTGAGCGCGGGGAGGCAAAAGCTGCTGTTTCTGGACGTCGAGCCGCGCGGGACGGTGCGCGTCGACGCGAGCGAGGAGGGATGCGTGCAGTCGCTCGTGGACGCGGTGATCGTGAATCGTAACCCGGACGACGCGAAGGCGACGAAAATAATCGACGCGATCAACGCGAGCCTGAAGGACCTGCGGTTGAGGAACGAGGTGACGGCGACGCGCTGCGAGGACACGGGGCGGGCGAGCATACGATGCCAAATCGACGTGTGGGGGGACTTTCGAGAGGGCGTGTTCGCGCGCGCGGGAACGCGGTTGAACACGATCTTAGGATGGAGCTTGGGGGCGGTGATGCCGTGGTTTTTGACGCAGCTCGCGGCGGATTACGCGAGATGGGCGCGCGACGAGCCGCGGACGACGGCGGAGAACGCGTCCCTGGCGAGCGTGGCGGGGAAAATCATCGCGGGGAGTCGAGGGAAGCTTCCCGAGGGCGTGCGCGAGTGCGAGTGCGTTGAAATAGTGCGATAAATATTGATTGATTTACATATTACCTACAGCTCGTCGCGCGCGGTTGGACACGACCCGCTCGCCGCGTCGCACGTCTCCTCCTCCGCGAACGCCGCCGCGGTGTCGAACTCCAATCCATTCAGCACAAACCACGTGTTCGCGTCGTATTCGTCCCCGACCACTATTTTCCCATCCATCGTCACCGTCAACGAGCGCTCCGCGCCCTTCATCGTCACCTTCCACGGTTCGTCTCGCGTCGGTCGCGCCTCCGCCGGCAGCGGCGTCGCCAGCGCGTCGCTCCCCGCCTCCGTCGTCGCCGTGTTCGAGAACCATCCCCTGAACCGCGCCCGTCCGCCCGCGTCGACGTAATAACTCGGTCGATCGTACGATTTCACCGTCTCGAACGCGTCCTCGTCCAGCGCGAGCTCGCGCCAGCGCGACGCCGCGGCCGATGGCGCCGATGGCTCGACCGACGCCTCCGCCGCGGCGCGTCCGCGCGTCGCCGCGCCGAGCGCGAGCGTCACCGCGATCGCGACGCGCGTCGACCACCCCGCGCGCGCGCGCGCGCGTCGCGACATCGATCTCCGAGCGCGCGCGTGTGCCGACGCGGCGACGCGCGATGATGATATGATGGCGTTCGCGCGCGTATTATATGAACGACCCCCGTTTCGCTTGAGTCGCGAACCGTCGCAGCGAATCCGACGGATGGTCGATCCCGCGACGACGCGCGCGACACAACACGACGACGCCATGAACGCGATCACGCAAACCATCGCCAGCTCGGCCGTCCGCGTCAACGCGACGTCCGCGAACGCCAAGCGCGTCAACCGGTGCGTCGGCGACGCGAACGCGACGACGAACGCGCGATGACGCGCGCGACGCGACGACGCGAGCGATCGCGCGATCGCGCGCGCGCGCGCGGAGATGGACGCGCGCGCGCGAGTTCTGGGCGTGGAAACGCGCGCGCGCGTGGATGAATTTGCGTCGCGTCGAACGACGCGCGCGAAGGCGAGGGAGACGGGATCGGAGACGGCGCGGGCGTCGAACGTCGATGGGGGCGCGGTGAAGCCCTATCCACTGGATAAACCGACGCGCGCGGCGGTTCGCGCGGCGAACGGGGCGTTCGTGGACGAAGGTTCGGGCGAGGATGGGTGATTCATCGCGGGCGAGGGATAGCGCGCGAGCGAGCGCGGACGTGGGATGAGGACTGACGTGATGACGCGGGTGATTTTCGAAACGCAGCGCGACGCGACTCTCCGCGACGCGCGCCGTCGCCGGCGTCCCGGTGAAGAGGTGCGCGGAGGCGATTTTCGCGAACGCGCGCGGTGTCGTCGTCTTTCGTGTGCGAAGTGGGATAACGCCTGAACGCAGACTGACGTTTGATTATTTTTTCGTACGACGCAGCGCCCGTGTCGCGCCGCGCAAGTCCGTCCGCGGCGGCGCCGCCGTGACCAAGGCTTCCATGGTTGAGGTTGCGCAAATCGCCAACCAGGGTGCGGAGATTGCGTCTATCGCCACGACGTGCTTCATCATCACCCTCATCGGTCTCGCCTTCGGTTTTGTGCTCCTTCGCGTCGAGGACTCCGTCGTGAACGGCGAATAAACGCTCGTCGATCGGTTTTGACCACGGCGGCGTTCGGAGGGCGATTTGTTTGATTTTTGCTCAGCGAGTAGCGACGTCGCGCGCCACGCGTGCGGCGACACATAGAAGCGATAAATATTACATCACACGATGTGCGTAACCACCGCGTTTTCCACGCACCAGCGCCCGCGTCCGTCGCCGAGCCGTTCGCCGACTCTCGCGCGTCTCGTCTCGCGCGAGGCGCGAGGCACACGCCGCGTCCGCACTTCAGAGCGTGAGATGGAGTCCGTGTGGTGCCACGACTGCGCTCGGCGCGTGCACGTCGCCGCCGCGGCGCTGGATCAGGGCTCGCGAGACGCCAAGTGCCCGTCCTGCGACGGCATCTTTCTCGAGCGCGCCGAGTCGTCGTCCGCTGCCGCGCCCGCGCGCGGTCAAAGGACGGGCATCTCCGTCGTCTTCGGTCCCGCGTTCGTCGCGCACGGCGACGGCGCGTTCGGCGACTTTGACTTCACGCAGTTGGACACGCGAAACTTCGACGCGCCGTGCGACGCGCGCGCGGTGGAGGCGCTTCCGGAGCGCGCGTGGGACGGCGGCGACGAGAAGACGTGCTCGGTGTGCCTCAGCGAGTTCGCGCGCGGCGATCGCGTGAAAACGATACCGAAGTGCTCGCATGAGTTTCATTTGAATTGTTTGACGGAGTGGTTGAAACTGGTGCGTGCGCGACGACGCGCGAGGATGAACGGATGGCGCGGACTGACGACGAATATAGCGCGATACGTGTCCGGTGTGCAGATGCAAGGTGTGCGACGATGGCGTGGCGACGACGACGACGGCGTGAGCGCGCGCGGGAGTACAAACAAACATAGCGATATAGATAGTCACCGCTTCGTGACTTTGCGAGCGAAATGCAATGCGATTTAGACGAGCGCCGCGCGATATGATTTCGACGACTCCGTTCGATTACAACCGCTTCTCAAACGACGGTATCGCCGCCTGAGAAGCCAATATATCCACTAAGTAGAACTCGCTAAGATTGATCATTCACGCCCTGCGCTTACTTGCCTTCCTTGGCGGCTTGGAGCTTGAGCACTTTCTGTTTCGAGGAAAATCGCGTTCGTCGCGTGGGTTAGTCGCCGCGCTCGTCGTCGTCGCTTCACATCGCCTTTACACGCGCACAAACCGCTCGCAATGCGACGCACCTTGACAATCTTTTGCTCCTCGACGAGGAACGCGCGCACGATGCGCTCACGAACCGCGCCAGCGGACAAGACGCCGCCGTACGCGCGCGTCACGCTCTTCTTGTTCTTGGACATGTGCTTGCGGCTATACTTTTGCGTCGCCACGCGCGGAACCTATCGATCGCGGACCATCAACGCGCGTCAACGTCAGTCAAAATGCTCTTCACCGCACGCGTCCTCCCTCGCGCGCGTTTGCGTCGCGCGCGCGTCGCGTCGACGACATCGATCGCGACGAAAGCCCTAGCGCGTCGACACCGATCGACATCGCCGCGCCCTCGCGCGCCTCTTCGCGCGCTCCCGCGCCCGCGCCCGCGAATCGACGACGAGTAATTATCCACACGCACCCCGTGAATGCGACCGGCATCACCAGCCGGCGTTTGCGCGCCCTTGGTCGTCTTCTTGACGTAGGCGATGCCCAAAGACCCGCCGGGCAATCGCTTCTTGACGATCTTGTTCGAGCGCGTGTTGTACGCGTGGCGTCGCTTGTACGTGATACGGGGCGCCATGTTTGTTTTCGTGCGTTTGGTGTCGCGCGGGAGCGAGCGAGGCGCAAAGAGACGGATTGTGCGCGCGATTGCTTCGTTTTGGTACCCGCGATCGAGTACAGGGTTGTGGGAACACATGTGCGCGCCGCGGCGCTTGATAAGTTAATACACGAGCTAGCGCGCGCGCGAGGACTAAACAACGCGCGCTTACGCGCGGGAAAATCACACAATCAAATCACGGAAACCCTAAATCGCTCTCTTCATGGTCGTCGTCGTGGACGTAACGCGATGGATGCGACGGGCGGCGCCAGAGCTTGATTTCGTTGAGCGTCGCGGTGAGCGCGGCTTCGGCGGTGAAACGCACGGCGGTGACGGGCGAGGTGTGGAGCTTGTGGGTCATGATAGGGACGAGACGTTCAACCTCGTCGCGATGGGCGGACTGAACGATGTTAGCGTCGGGGCCGACGAAAGAGGGCGCGCGACGAGACGCGCGCGCGGCGCCGACGGAGAGTCGCGAGGCTTGGTCCGCGAGCGTGGCGGTGTTCGAGTCGCGCGCCGCGGTTTCGCCGAAGTCGTCGTCTTCGGGGAAATGCCAGTCCCAGAACGCCACTCGACAGTCCTCGCCCACGGAGGCGATTCGAAGGAAGCGATGACCTTCGCCGGCGGCGCGCTCGTCCACGGCGACGTCGGTGATCCAGCTGCGATGGCCGCCGCACCCCCACGCGACGACTTCTCGCTCGTACAACCCCCATATTTCGAGCATATCGCTCTCACCACCAGCTATGACGTACCGACCGCACGGGCTCCAAGTCACGGCGTTGAAACCGGCGTAGTAGGACTTGAAGCCGGCGACGATGTTCGGCCTGTCGAGCTCGACGTCCAACACGCGACACATCCCCGCCCCATTCACGACGACTAAATAACGACAATCGGGAGAAAATGCCGCGGCATTCAGCGTATGTCGTCCGAAATGCCATCGCGCGCTCGGATTCGACCCGGGAACTTGCGACGCGGCGACGCTCAGCGCCGACGCGTCCGCCAACGCCTCAAACTTTGCCGCGACGACATCCTTCGACGAATCGTACGTGTACATGCTCCCATCGGCGTGCAACGACACGAAATCGAACCCCGTCGCGAGGTTCTCCTTATCGTCCCCTCTCGTTCGCCACCGCACGCACGTCGTCCTCGACGCGTTCACCCCGTCGCCGTCCGCGTTCCATCGCGTCGTCGTCGCCGTCGCCCGCTTCGCCTTCTCCCCCAACCATCTCCCCAAATCCACCCCACACACCTCCCCGTTCGCCAATCCGACGAGCAAATCGCATCGTTCGCCCTCCTCTTTCGCCCTCCACGCCAGCGACGTCACGCACGCGCCTCCGAACGTCACGCTCGCCGCCGTCTTCGCGTCGTTCGCCTCGTCCAACGCCATCGCGCGCACCCCCTCTCCCGCGTTCACCAGCGCGTACCGCCGCCCCTCCACCGTCGCCACCTCCACGCGCTGTCGATTTCTCGCGTCGTACGCCTCGCGCGCGCCCGCGCCTCGCGCGCGCGCCCCCGCGCGTCGCAGCGACACCGCGCGCTCCAGGTTGTACCGCCCCTCGGGCGTCTTGAAGCAATCGCGCGCGTCGCCGCGCTCGCGCGCGCGGTCGAGCGACGTCGACGCGCGCGTCGCGTCGTCGAGCGACGCGCGCGCGCGCGACGGCGCGTCGAGCGACGCGCGCGGCATCGCGCGGCGGAGTGTCGCCGTCGCGTCTCGCCCCGCAGACGGCGACGCGATGGCGACCGCGGACGCGCGCGTCGACGCGTCGAGCGACGCCGACGCCGACGCCGACGCCGATGCGTCGTCGCCGACGCCGACGGCGCGCCGCCGCGACGGCGCGCCGCCGACGCGACGCGCGCGGCGCGACGCGATGGCGACGGACGCATCGAACGCGGACGACGCGCGCGGCGCGCGACGACCGAGCGACGACGCGCTGGCGCGCGCGTACGAACTCCTGGACGCGCGCGGACGCGGATATTTCACCGCGCGCGACGTGCGGCGCGTGGCGGACGCGAACGGGTTCGCGGACTGGTCGGACGAGCGCGTGCGCGCGATGGTGTCGGCGTTCAAGCCCGAGGTCGAGCGGCGCGTCACGCGCGACGGCGCGGACGAGAGTTTGTTTAGAATGAGTAGAGTAGAGTTTGAGCGCGCGGTCGCGCGCGCGGGGGCGCGCGCGCCGCGCGCGTGATTGAAACGTACGACGGAGGCGCGCGCGCGCTCGAACGACTTCGGCGACGACGACGCGCGACACTCGACGACGCCGCCGATGATGGCGCCGCGCGAGCGCGCGAGGACGATGTCTCGCGCGAGCGCGCGATCCCGCGCCGCGGTCGTCGCGGTGGTTTTCGCGGCGTGCGCGCTGTGCGGCGTCGTCGACGCCGCGCGCTTATCCGCCGCGGATCGCGCGGGCGACGACCTCACCGCGCTCGGCGCGGACGCCGTGCCCGAGGGCGACGGCGGATTCAACGACGGGTTCGTGTCTTCGCTCGGCATGGTGCTCGTGAGCGAACTCGGGGACGAGACGTTCATCATCGCCGCCATCATGGCGATGCGAAACTCGCGAGGCGTCGTCCTCGCGGGCGGGCTGTGCGCGCTCACCATCATGACCGTGCTGTCCGTCATGCTCGGGTTGGTGGTGCCGCAGTTGATTAGTAAAGAGACGGTGAGTAAGGCGGCGTTCGTTTTGTACACGTTCTTTGGATGTCGGTTGATGTACTTGGCGTACAAATCGGACGGCGCGGCGTCGATGACGGGGGAAATCGAAGAGGTTGAAGAAAAGTTGGAAAAGGGAACGTCCGTGAGCACGCGCACGCGCGTGGCGCGTGTTTTGGCCAAGATTTCGTCCCCAGTGTTCATCGAAGCCTTTGTGCTGATCTTTTTGGCCGAGTGGGGTGACAGAAGTCAGATCACGACCATCGCGTTGGCGACGCATAAAAACCCGTACGGCGTCGCCATCGGCGGTATCCTGGGCCACACGTTCTGCACCTCCTTGGCGGTTGCTGGAGGCAGAATCGTCGCCATGAAGATTTCCCCTCGAACGGTGTCGTTCGTCGGTGGTATTCTCTTCTTCGGTTTCGCGTTGCACGCGCTTTATTTCGGCGCGCCCGGAACTGAGCACATGTGAGCGAAGCGCTCCGGCTTGACAATAGCGATCACCGTAGTTTTTTAGAAGCGCGCCACACGGTGCGATGATTGAAAGCAATTCATATGGTTAATAAATCAAGCGATAACTACCAGTACTAGACATCGATGGCGACTCTAAGAGCGATCTCTCTCGTCTTTGTTCTTTTGCATTTCGTCGATGAAGCGGTCGATGGCTGTCACCATCTCTAAGTTCACCTCATACTCCGCCTTGAGCTCCTCCGTCGCGTCCGGCGACTCGTACATGTCTTGCAAGAACGAAACCATGTATTCGTACTCCTCCTTCGTGAATAACAGCGCGGCTTCCGCGACAGCGGACGTCGCCAACAAGCTCTGCCGCTTCAACTGCGGCGGCAAATCGTGAAACTTCTTGTAGCAGTTCCCGATTCGTTCCCAGTCCCCGTCGATCATGCTCTCGCACAAGATGCGCAAGTGCACATCAATGATCGTGCTGCACGTCGTGAGATCGCCTTCGTACACTTGCGTGTACACTTCCACCACGCTCAGTTCGTTCACCGCGTCGTACGTCGTCGTCGCCCCCAGCAGCGCCGCCGCCTGGAACCTCGCGTTCACGCTCGAGTCCCCGACGTTCGTCGCGCACGCGGCGATGAGCTTCGACTCGAGCTGCGCCCACCCGAGGACGTCGTCGTGCTCGATGATCTTCGCGGGCGCGTCCGGGAACTGCCGAAGCGCCGCGTTCGCGGGCGCCTCCGCCGTCGCGGCGAACGGTTTGGCGACGCGCGCGCGGTGCGCGCGCGATGCGCGCGCGATTCGCGCGGTCGGAGTGAAAACGGACGCACGCGCGGTGCTCATCGTTCGTCTCGAGGCGCGCGAGGGCGCGGACGGGCGCGAGCACGGCGCGATGTGCGGATAAGATGCGAGTCGCTCTGACGTCATTTCCAGTGTGCCAGACGCCGTGAGAGCGGACGCGCCGATCGTGTCGCGAAACGATGGATTGCGGGACGAAAGCGAAGCGAAACGGGTGATGTGAAACTTGCGAGCGTTGCAAATATGTTGGTCTAGCGTACAACCCGTCGCGCGCGACGGGGAAAGAATCGCTCGCCTCGGCGAGGCGAATCGTCATCCATACTTCGGCTTCCAAACCTTTTCGAACCAATCTCTGGTTTTCGCCCACGCCTCGTCGGGGGTGTAGATCGGCTCGTACCCGAGATCGTTTTTCGCGGCCTCGATGTTGAACCATCTGTTGATGAGCAACATGCGCACGGAGAACGGAGTAAGTTTGAACTTTTTGCCGCACAGGTAGCCGACGGCGTCGCACGCGTACGCGAGCGGCATCATGAAAGTCCAACCGGGAAGCTTGAACTTGTTCTTCAACGACGGATAGCCGAGTTCGACGAATGCGCGATCCAAGAAGTCCCACAGCTTGACCGGCTCACCGTCGGTGCAAATGTAAAACTTCTTCAACGCCGGCGAATTTGGATACAACGCTCGCTCGCCCAAAATCAACCCGTGGCAATAATTATCCACGTAACACACGCTGATCAAGTTTTCCCCGTTCCCGAAAATCCTCAACCTCTTGGCGTTGATCAGGAAGTTGTGCATGAACAGCATATCCCTCGGTCCGTACACCTGATGCGGCGCCACGGCGACGCTAAAAAACGTCTTCCCGTCGCACGCGTCCATCATCGCCTGCTCACCCATCGCCTTACTCTCCGCGTACTCCTGCAAGAACACCTTCGGGAAACCCAATTCGCTCTCTCGCTTTCCATTGATATCGTTCCCATCGAACCGCGTCGAGGGCGACGACGACATCACGCACTTCGTAATCCCGTGCTTTTTGCACGCCGCGATCACGTTCAGCGTCCCCACGCGATTCACCGCGTCGTACAGCTCGCGCTTATGATACGGCCCGACCAGCGCCGCGATGTGCCACACGCACTCCGCGCCCTCGAACGCTCGATCGACGTCATCGGGCTTCGTGAGATCGCCCTGAAACCACACGATGCGGTCGTCGTCCTCGGCGTCGCTCGGCCTCGGCGCGACGTCGAACGCCACCACGCGCTCGGCGCCGCGCTCGACGAGCATCTCGACCAGGCGACGGCCGACGAAGCCCATGCCGCCGGTGACGACGCATCGCTTGGGGACGGGCGGGAAGGCGGCGGGGACGGATTTCTTCGACCTCGCCATCGCGCGAGGCGAACAGTGCGGCGAAGAGCGAGCGCGCGCGAGCGACGTCGACGAGCGCGCGTTCGGCTAAGAAGAGTTCGTGATGATGATCAACGCTACCTAGGATTGTGATCTCTCCGGATGAGTGGCTAATTCTATCGCGCGCGCGGCCGGCGCTCGTCTCTGCGCTCACGGCGCGCTCGGCGCCGTCGCGGAGTCGATGGCCGACTTCGCCGCTTTCAAACGCTCCTTCAACTCCAACGCGAACACGCTCTTTAAATCTTGATCGCGCGTGCGCAAGATGTACTCGTCCAACCCGCCGGCTTTGTCCATGCAGCGGAGCGCGTGCGCGGTGACGCGCATCGGGATCATCTCCTCCAGGAGTTCGCTGTACACTCGCTTCTTTTGCGCGTTCGGAAGCCATCGACGGCGAGTTCTGCGCGCGCGAAAATGCGACACGAATCGTTAGTCGATGACCGGCGGCGCGGCGGCGCGCCGAGACCGTGCGTCGGGGCGGTGAGATCGCTCGAACGCGACGCGAACACGCACTTGTTGCCCCCGTCCTCGCTCACGTTGTTGCCGAATTTGATGTGTTTACCCGCGAACAGACCGCGGCGCGCCTTGCCTTGCACCACGCGCGCGAGGGCGCGTCGCACGGCGGGCGCGAGCTCGGTGGACATCGAGGCGCGGCGCGGACGTGTGCGGTGAGGTATCGTTTTCGTGGGTGATATCGTACAGCGCGAGCTAGGTATGAGTGAATGAATGTTTCGTTTGTGCGCGCGACGCGCCGTGCGGTTTCGGTGGCGACCTCGGCGAGTGTTTCACGTTCGAGCGCGACGACTTGCGTCTCCTTAGCCGTCGTAGCTATCGCACGGCGAGTCGGGGACGCGACCGTGTCTGAACTTGCACGCGTCGCCGTTCCAGCAGTTGCCACGATCGAAGTGTTTGCAATACACCGGCCCTCGGCGCGGCGGATCGGGTTTCCTCGCGAAGAGCTCAATGCGCTTCCGCTTTAAACTCTGCTGCTGATGCTGTACGTTTTGTAAACGCTGTTGAATTTGCCGTCCGACGACGTCACCGTATCTCGCGCCGTTGTTCATCGCCCCGACGTGTGTCTCTGTCGATGAACGACTCACGACTTCGCCCTCTTCGCCGGGCACCCAAAGCTTTTCTAACGGATGCGACACACCGGCGTTTTTGTACTGGAACCCGAGCGCGCGTGCGCACCCTTCTGGTGGTGGCGGTGGAACTTCCGTGGCTTGTGTAATTTGCGCTTTCATGATTCGGACATCTCCTTGATTCTCACCCTTAGCCATGGACGTCGGAGGCGGAGGAACGTCGACCATCTGCGCATACGCACGCTCTACGGGGGCCAACGAAGCGAGAGGATGAGGTGCTTGCTGCGGCGTATTCTTCGCATCTTTCTTCGCCTGCACCGCTGCTTTGTGCATCTTCGAAGTCTGATGCTGCGCCCAGACGTTCGCCAAGGACGTAGGCGTAGGCGCATGGACGGTGTGATCGCAAATCTTGCACCGCTTTGAATGTTTGAAATCCTTGGTAGTTTCAGCTTTCAGCTGAGTTTTCGTCTTCTTCACTTGCACTTTTTCTCCGAGTCTTTCGAAAACAGAAGACGCCGGTGGAACTGGAAGTGACGGTATTGGCGACGACGACAACGATTGCAAGAGCGCGTGACTCTGCGGTGCGTTGTCTTCTTCCCACTTAATGTGTTGCTCCGCACCCTCGAGTGCAGCGTTCGCTTCTTGCCTCGTGATGCTGGCGTGAAACGGAATTCCGGCCCGATTTAATCGCGCTATTTGCTCTGTAGTGGCGCGCTGGACAAAAAGAACATCGTTCGCGCTTGGAGCGAGCGCGTGACCGTGGATCTTCATGAACTGGATGCTCGTCGGCAGCGCGACTTCGACTGGATTTGAGAGCACTTCGCGAATCTTTGTCACCTTATCTGACGACATCGAACCGTAGGCCGCGATGACGAGCGCTGGAAATAACTTGACTCGCTTCACCAAAGTATCCAAAGCGCAGTCCTTGGACGTTCGATTTTTGAAGAAGTCGCGCGCCTCCTTTTGTAGTGACGACGGAATCGCCTTGGCTATGAAAGAATCGACCGAATGTTGCTCAAAGAGCGCCTGCGAAAACGCGCGCAACACGCGCCACAAATATTGCGCGTCTGTCGTCTTTTCGTCATGCGACATTTCCGTGAGCTGGTCGCTCGCAAAAGCGTCCAGTGCGTGCATCGGACCGCCCAAGTACTGCGAGTGCATCGTCACCTTGGTGTCCGCTTCGGTGACGTTGAGCAAAGCCTGCGCCACGTCCTTGCAGCGCGTCGCCTTGTCATCCCACGCACTACCCGCTTTGCTCGACGCCGCGCCTCGGGTGCGATCCAACGTGAGCTTCAAAGCGTTCAAAGATGTGATCGCATTGCGACCGTCGCTCTTATTCATCGCCTCGGGCACGCTCTCGGCGAGCGCGTTCGCCGCGTCTTCGATCGCGCGCACCGTCGACTCCGGCAAGTTCTTCGACATGTCATCGCGAACACCAACGCGCTGCGTCAGATGTCGCGTATATCGCATCAGTTTTTCGTACGGCGACTCCGCCGGAATGCGCATCTCCGACGGCAATCGATCGTGCGCGTCTCGCACGAGCTCCACCGCGTTCGCGACCTCCGCGTCTCGCGTCCGCCCAGATCTCTTACACGCCCGAAACGCATTCGCCACCGCGTGCAGCGCGTCTTGAAATCTCTGTTGTCCCTCCCTGTCCGCCACGCGCGTCGTCACGCGCGCGTCGTGCCCGCTCTGCAAACCTCGCGAGAGCGTGTTCGCGAACGCCGCGTCCTCGTCATCCTCCTCCGCCGCCGCCGCCGCCGCCGCGCGTCGCTTCTTCGCCGTCGGCGTCGCGCGCGCGCCGTCCGCGCGCGCGTCGTCCTCGTCGTCCGAGCTCTCCGCCGCGGGCATGCCCGCGCGCCTCGCGTTGACCGACGCCGCCGCGCCGCCGCGCGTCGGCGCCTCGCCCGCGCCTCCACCGCCGCCGTCAGCGACCTCGACGTCGCATCCGCGCGCCGACGCGTCGCGCGATGCCGACGCGCGACGCGACGCCGCGCGTCGTCGATGTCGCGTCCGTCGCGTCGGATCTCGGTCGCCCCGTCGATGGGTCGCGACTCGACGAGAGTCTCACACTACGCGCCTCGTCCCATCATCCACGCGCGCGATCGCGGCGCGGCGATCGCGCGCGTCGGCGAATCGAAACGCGCGATCTCGACGTCGTCAGCCAATCGAAACGCGCCGTGGGTCTCCGGTGATCGCGCGAAAGATCGCGCGAAAAAGCGCTCGCCGCGAAAAAGCGCGCGCGCGACGCGCTTTTTCGCGCGACGCGTCGCGCGCGCGAGACGGCGACGCGCGACGACACGCGAAGCGCGCGGGCGCGATCGAAGGGAACGGGCGTTTAGGGAACGCGCGCGAACGGACGGACGGACGCGCGGACGGACGGCGGACGGCGGACATGCTGACGCGGGACGACAGCGCGAAGGCGCGACGCGGCGACGATTTCGGAAAGGGCGCGACGCCGCGGTGCGTGACGGGGTTCGGCGCGAGCGATGGATCGACGACGACGTCGGCGCGATCGACGCCGTCGACGAGCCCGCCGTCGGTGACCGTGGGGGCGTCGACGAGCCCGCGACGGGCGCTGCTCGCCGAGGCGCTGCGATCGCGGGCGCGCGATGGCGCGGACGGGGGAACGACGCGCGACGCGCGCGCGCGACGGTCGCCGAGCGAGGACAGCGAGTATTCGTGCGATGAGAATTTCGTTTTAAAGAGTGCGGGCGGTGGTGTGGATGTCGGCGCGCGCGCGCGCGTTGGGAGCGGGCGAGACGTCGATGCCGACGTGGCGGTGCGCGAGGCGAGGGACTCGGACGAGGGGGGCTTCGCGTGCGAGTCGCGCGCGGCGTCGACGCCGATCGACATCCCGCGCGGGAGCGATGGAATGTTACACTGGAAAACATGCGTTCAAACGCGCGAGCGAGCGACGCGGGCCGATGCGCGACGCGCGCGAGGCGACGCGCGAGCGAGCCCGCCCGTTTTCGGGTGTTCTGACCTAACGACTGACGATCTGGTGTGATTCGACCGAATCCAGGCGCCGAAGACGACCGCTCGAACAGCCGCACGTGGCTTGACGAAGCGCGAACGAAGCGCGATCAAAGAAACTGATGATGACGACGACGTGTACTTTTTTATGATTCTTCGAATGATGCGCCCGAGACGTCGCGGGCGGTTTTGCACGCAATAAGGCTTCGAGTCCGCTCCTTCGCGTAATACGCGAAGGAACGATGGAACGCGACGCCTCGTGATTATTTTTTGCCGGTTTAGCTGGCCCAAGCCATATGTATATTCTGCGCCTCAATATCACTCCTTTCGCGCCGAGCAGTGCTGGCACTTGTGTCGATGTAAACTAACATGTTCAATTTTCAAATTCTAAGACTTGCGCTTCGTTCGCGTCGCACTGTACCGCCATCGCGAGGAGAGGACCAATTTGAACGGTGAATAAATCGCAGAGAGCGTTCGATAGCTCGCTTGGTTTATCCTCACGCCGAATGAGGGCGGTAAGGAGCGGGTAGATATCGGAGAGGTGCGTTTTGAAACTCGCCGCGTCGAGCGAGCGAACGGCGTCGAGCGCGTCGACGCACACCTGCGAGTACACGCGCGAGTACTCGCGCAAGTCGACGTCCGATGTCACGGTCTGTAAGCATTCGTAGTTCTTGAATGCGACCGACGCGGTGCGCGCGAGCTGATTCGATCGCGCTTCAGATCCATTCGCCGTTACTTGCAAACCGGCGAGCGTACGGAGCGCCAGAGACGCGGCGCTCGCTTCGACGCCGAGGACGTGTGGACGGGCTTCGTGAATGATGGCTGACACGCGCGGTATCGTTTCGTGCTCGCTGAAACATATGAGCGAAAGTGATGCCTTTGATGCGGTGGCGTACACACCTTCAAGAACATCGAGTAACACGAAGAGTGTGTCGACGTTGAAAGACGCGCGCGACGACGCCTCGGCAGACAAGTCGTACGCGGCGGACACCAGGAGCGCTTGAGTCTTAACGCGCACGATCGCCGCATTGACGTTCACCTCCCATGCGGCATCATCGTGACCTCGAATGAAAACGTCGAAGTCAGGCGTTGTTTCACCGAAAGCCTTCTTCAGCGCCTCCATGCACTGGTGCCACTCTCGCTCCTTGATTGACGAAGCGCCATTGATGAGCAAGCGCTTGAAAGCCACGACGCCGCACGCGGCGAGCTGCTCGTGCGAACGCGACGCGAGACCGCACAATAGCTCGAGCAAATCTGGCATAACTCCGGCCTCGACGATTGGTTCGTGAAACTGCACCGCCAAATCGACGACGAGTTCAAGACAACGCGTACACGTGCCGTACAACCAATCATCGATGTCCTCCGCCGCTACTTCGTACTCGACATCGCCGCCAATCGTTCTCGTGCTCGGCATGATATCCGCACGGACGTGATCAAATATAGGGAAAAGAATGCGTCCGTACACGCGTGACCAAAACCCAGGAGCGAACGAGCCGCCGTGGAACTTGAGCGTGTCGAACAACACCTCGAGCGCTGAGGTGCGAATTTCTGCGCGAGGGTCAAACGTGAGCTCAGAAAGTCCAGCCAAAAGAGGGAACCAAAAGTATGTGTGCGCATCGGCGTCTGTGAAACACGTCGTGGTGACTGTTGACTTCATCTGTGTCACTTCCACGACACCATCCGTCGCGAGCTGCTTCTCCGTCGCGGCGGTTTCTTCCAAGTCTCCGAGCGCGCCTTCGGCGAGCTTGAGAGCGCAAAAGCGCAGAAACGCGAGGGCGTTCAAGCAAACTTCCGAACCCGCCTCAGAGTTTGTGAACGCAACGAGACAATTGACGCAGTCGGTAAACGCCACTGTATCGGTTTCGATGATGTAGTGAAAATGCTCGCGAATAATTCGCTCGATGGTCTGGAACGCCAGCGCCACGATTTGGCTACTTTCGTCCGCCGCCGCCGTGGTGAACACCATGAACATCGACTTCCAACCAGACTTGATATGCGCCACGCGAGCCTGCACCATCTGCGAAACACACCGAATGATGAGCTCTCTGATTTCGACAGCCGGAGACTGACGCATGACGATGACAAATGGTCGCAAAAATTCGTTTTGGAACGAGTAGTTGGCCAATTCGGTACGACTTAAGAATTTCATGGCGAGCTGTCGAAGAGAGTCGACTACTTGCATGGATATTTGCAAGTTTGGCGAGCATCCCACCTTGACAAAGAAGTCGCTCAACACTTGCCATACTCTGGCCCAGATAAAACGAATACGATCCATGTTGAATGAAGCAACCTCGACAATCTTTCCGAGCGCGTACGCTCTCGGATGATTTGAAGACGTTTCTTCAATAGCAAGTTCACACAAGCTTCGAACGAAACCCACGATAGCATCACCGCTGAGATTGACGCTGGCGTGGAACAAATGATCAAGTTCATCGGGATGAAGTTGTTCGAGCACAGCTCGATCAGGTGGGTTCAAACCATCCAAGCCAAGTAAATCAAACTTTTGTTCGACCTCGACAGTGCTCGACGAATCGTCTCGCACGTTAACGTTGCTTGACTGCGGTGCGAGTGGAGACTTCAGTGCTCGGTCTGATGATATCGAACGCCGGAAGAGCCTAGGCCGGGCTTGTTTTTGTGCGTCGTCATCTCTACTGTATCCGGACTCCGAAAACAACGAACTATCGTTGAAACCGCTCGCGAGCGCATACAGATGCTCGTATCTACTCACACAAGCCAGAATTGTAGTCCACATGTCCCCGAGATCGTTTCCATTTTCGATCGCAACGCGCACTAAAGTCTTCACCGCGATGACATTCTTCGTACGCATTGAGTGTGCATGATGCAAAGAAGTCAACTTTGTAAGGGACGCGATAAATGTGTCTCGAGTCTCTTGCATGCCGAGCGTCGAAGTGACGCTGATGACTCTTCGGAAACACTCCAAACAGTTCGATATCACGGACACACTTTCACTGTCTTCAAATGCAGTACCAAGCAGCGACAGTATGGGATTCCAGATCAATTCAAGCATCGGTTTCGCGCACCCGGCCTCCACGACGGTCAGAAAGCCTTTCGTCGTTGCGGCCCGCGCGCGAACTTGACTTATCAAATCGGCGGTGTCGATTTGTATTGTTTCTTCTTCTCGCTTACCAGACATGAGCGAAAAGAGGACATCCATACCTAATCTAGCGGAAAAGTTGTTCTTATCTTTCTTTTCCGCGGCGCTCAGAGCCACCTCTGCTGGCTCCTTCAATTTGATCTCGTTATTCACGATGCGGTCGTACAAATCCTCGAGCACCTCGCTCGGCAAGTCTTGTCCGTCGTCGATCCCTCTGTTATTCCGAACAAACCCTTCCTTGGTCATTTTATTCTTAACCTGTGGGTTATGCGCGTCCGTATTAAGCATGATGACAGAAAACGCCAAGACGTAAGCGGTGTCGGCACTCTTGTACACTTCCGGATTCAACTTATGGTAGCGCTCGGCAAACTTCTCCATGAGCCTATCGATTTTTTGAGACTCACCTGGGAGGCGAAAGCCTTCTAAAAACTTGCGAATCGCGTCGTCAAGAGTTAGAGATGTGAAATCTAGCGCGTCAACGTATGCGTGCATGACCTGTAGCATCGGATCGTCGCGTTCACCCAAGTAATCGCCGACTACAGTCTTGTCCAGCCCAGGCGTCGTGCGTAAGAACTCGGCTATTTCATTGTGAGACGTCCCAAGGCGCCCAATCGATTGCAGATAAGCCAGACCTTTCTTCGCTTTCTTGTTGAAGAGAGTGATTCCCTCTTGGAACTCTTGCTTATCAGCCTTGAGCTTCGCTATGCTATCACCCAGATCCGCCGGGCTGCTCGTCTTCAAAGGTGTCGAAAATCCAGACTCAGATTCTTCCACGACGTCGTGCTGACTATCGCTCGTGCTCGCGTCGCCACCACTTTGTACCCTCACCCAATCGTCAAGTGATGCGACGAGGGTCGTCAAACATTCAAGCGCTTCGAGCTTGAGCACGGACTCGCGGGCCGCCTCTGGGCCGCTCGCCTGACTGACATCGACACCCTGCGCGATGCGAACCAAGGACAGAACACAGCGCTCGAACACGTTTTGGCTGTCTAAATCGCAGTCATAGTTCACGAAGAGATCAACCATGAGCTGCGAGTCGGCGCAGATGATTTGAAATCCCTTGACGAGCGTCGCGCGTTGATTGTATGCGCTCAACGGCGCGCCCTCCACGAGCTCGAGCGGCTTGAGCAACAACATAGGGAAAAAGAAACCAATTTCAGCCTTGAGGTAGGCCCGGTATCGAGTAAGCAGAGTCAAAAAGATTGAGCACGCTAGCTGATACGCTTCTGGAACATTAGGTGTCGCGTTGCTGACGATTGCGTCGCACAGATATTCACGCATGGCGTCGGCAAAACGTGAGCTCGAAGAAAATGCATCCCCGGCGTTTTCGATGATAATCTTGAGCAACTGCAGCGACAACACTTTGCTTCGAACGAGCGCAACACCATTGACGTCGGAGCCTGGTTTTTTCGAGAGCTTGCACAGCGACCTAAAAACTAAAAAGGCATCTGTTTCGAGCTCAGAAGCTTGTTCTGTGCCCGAGGTGCGAGCGGGCGTCATAGCTCCCGGCGAAAACGCGTCCAACGACTGCGTCACCGCGTTCGGAGTCATAGGGGCGGTATCATTATCGAATTCGCTCTCCGTAATCTCGTGCTCGATTGCGTCCGATTTCACCACCGCGTCTGGGTCTGAAAAGTAATTGAACGATCCCACCGAATTCATATCCGTCGTGACTTTATTTACGAACGACTGTACCGCTGCCGACATGGCCGTAACGCCGTCAACTTCGGCTTCGGAACCAATCGGTCGAAGCAGGTCCGCAACGACAATAGTCGGCGCTGAAGCGTGCGGGTCATCCGCCTCCAAACGATGAAAAACAGTCGTCAACATTTGCGTTAGCGTCGCCTTGGCTGTGTTTTGATTCACCTCTGACTTGCTCGAAAGGTAAATGTTGTAGCACGTCCGCACGACGCGCAAGAGCGCTCTATCGTGCACCTCGAACGTACGACTGCTCACTGCGGTGAGTATGCCCTTCAACACTTGTAACTCGACCGCCTCGTCTCGCACCTCCGCGGCGCCGCAGATCGCGTCCACGATTTCACCCGCGTGATTTCGCGCACCCGACGGCTCCGATTCGTCCCGCTCGCGCGACGCCGCGACCGTATCGCTCGCAACGTCGCCGTCATCCCGCGCGTCGACATCAGCCACGGCCTCCGCTCGTCCAGCCGCGTCGCTCGTCGACTCGAACCGCTCCAGCGTCCCGCCCGCGAGCGTCGCCCGTCCCTCCACCAAACCTCTCGAGATGAGCACCTGCACCGCTCCCAGCGCGGCCGCGATCACGCTCGCCGACCCGCTGTCCATCGCCGCGCGCAGTGGTGGCAGCACGACATCCATCTGCGCCTCTCGCAGCGCGTCCCCGCGTCCGCTCGTCGTCGTCGTCGTCGTCGTCGACGCCTTCGTCCCCAACGATTCAAACGTCCCATCCCGCGTCATCGCTCGCACCGCATCGATCGCATCGATGATAGCCGCGTGTTTCTTCGTCCCGCACGCGCGCTGGACGCGCTCGAGCGCGCCCTCGACGACGTCCACCGCGCCAGATGGCATCTTTCGATTCGCTCGAGAATCGCCGCCTCACGTCACCGTCTCGCGCGTTCGCGACGCGTTCGCGATCGACGCGCGTTCGCGATCTCGCGCGTTCGCGCGCGCGCGCCGGGCGCGGTCGCGGCGTCGCGCGTCGCGGTGTCGCGGTCGCGGAGTCGGCGACCGCGATGTCGTGGCGCGAGTAATCCGCATTCGGCGCCTCTCGACGCGCGATGTCGTACTTCGCGCTCACGGTGGTGAGCGCGAACGACGTCCCGATATACACGCGCGACTTCACCGCGCGCGAAGACGACGGCGCGCGCGCGGAGGTGCGTCTGAGGGCGAATGTTTGTTCGAACGCGCGAAGGATGCGAGACCGCGCTCGGAAGACTGACGACGACGACGACGACGACGACGCGCAGACGAGCGCGCCGCTGGACGCGCCGATGCGCGAACTCGTCGTGCGCGCGGCGCTCGATTTCGTGGACGAACGGTCGTGGGAGACGAACGCGACGTACCTGCGCGTGGTGGATCGATTCAACGACGTCGACGCGCACGCGCACTGCGCGCCGACGCGCGCGCGCATGGTGTTGCTCACGAACGGCGCGAGGACGAGCGGAGGCGAGGAAGCGGTGCGAGGGTTTTTCGGGGAAGTGCACGAGGCGCTGGCGATCGCGACGATGAATCCGATGCTCGGCGAGGACGAGGCGTTGGGGAGCGCGTTCGACGAGCGAGCGCGGTCGGCGGCGGCGCGGCGGTTGGGCGCGCGCGCGCCCGAGTGAAGAGCGCGGAGAGCGATGGTGTGTAGATGATGTATTTTATATAGTCATAGTCGTGGTCATAGTCGTCGTAGCGCCGCGTGCGGTGCGCGTTAGGAATCAACCGTCGGTTCCGGTTCGCGACGAAACGACGCGACGCGTCGCGGCGACGCTCGCGACGGCGCTCGACGCCACACCGCGACGCGCGCGAACCGCCGTCGACGCGCGAAGCGATGCACGCGTCCACGTCGACCGCATCGATCGCGTCCGCGCGCGCGCGCGGCGCCACCGCGTCGTTTCGCGCGCGAGTTCTCGCGCCGCGTCACCGCGCGCGCACGACGATGACGCGCGCGGAAGCCGCGGGATCTGTGCGTCGAGAGGTGCTGAAGAAGTCCGATCGCGCGAAGCTCGATCCGAGCTCGGACGCCGCGTTCTACGCCCAGCCGCGCTTCGTGACGCACGTCGACGACGATTTCATCAGCAAAGTGACCGAGTTGTACAGAAGACGAGTCCCGCGAGGAGCCGCGGTGCTCGACCTGTGCTCGAGCTGGGTGTCGCATCTACCGCGCGAGGTGGAATACGAAAAGGTGTGGGGCCACGGGATGAACGCGACGGAGCTCGGGAGGAACGAGAGGTTGGATGGGTTCTTCGTGCGGGACTTTAACGAGACGCCGAAAATCGACGCGAAGGATTGCAGCTTCGACGCGGTGACGATGTGCGTGAGCGTGCAGTACTTGCAACGACCCGAGGAGGTGTTCGCGGAGATCTTTCGGGTGTTAAAACCGGGCGGTGTGTGCATCATCACGTTTTCGAATCGATTGTTTTATAGCAAAGCCGTGCAAGCGTGGAGAGACGCGAGCGGTTACTCGCGAACGCAGCTCGTGAAGCAATACTTTTCATCCGTCGCCGGATTCACGGCGCCGGAAGTGATCACCGATTTAGACGACATCGTCGACGACTCTCTGTTCTCCAAGTTTCGTCGGTTCTTTCAACGCTCGCAGAGCGACCCATTTTACGCCGTCGTGGCGTATCGCAACTTCAAACCCGTCTACGAAGACGACTGCGTTCGCATGACGGACGAGGGCGAGTGCCTCACGGACAAGTCTTTCGATTCTATCGATTAACGGCGTTCGATTCATTTTACCATCACTCACGATTCCACGGCTTTTGTAATTTCATCGCTCTCGCAGGCTTTCGCGTCGTCCCGGTGGTCTCGCGCAATCCAATCTCGATTCCCCGGGCGTCACAACCGCGCGCTCGACATGCGCGTCGCGCGTCGCGCGTCGTCCGCGCTCGTCGCGCTCGTCGCGCTCGTCGCGCTCGTCGCGTGCGCGCCCGCTCGCGCGCTTCGCGACGGCGCGCCCGCGGTCGACCCGCGCGAGTACACCTCGTGCCGCCCGCTCGAAGCGCCCGCGCTCGAACGCTGCGCGTACGTCACGCAGAACCCGCTGTGCGCGCGCGACGAAGCGCTGGTGCCGTATTTACGCCTGCACTACTGCTCGCTCGCGGGCGATGGGTTCGCGAGCGGGATCGCGAGCGGGGCGCTCGCGCTGACGCTCTTCGCGGCGCTCGCGAGCGTGGCGGAACGCTTCTTCGTCCCGGCGCTGCGAAACATCGCGCGAGGACTGGCGCTGCGGGATGACGTCGCGGGAGCGACGCTGTTGAGCTTTGGAAACGGGGCGCCGGATATATTCGCGCAGATCGCGGCGTTGAGTCACGAGGATGTGGCGGAGAGCGCGGCGTTGGCGGTTGGCGCGGTGACGGGCGCGGGCGCGTTCATCGCGAGTTTCGTGTTTCCGTGCGTGGTGTTGATCGCGACGAGAGCGGCGAGCGGGCGGGGGTTGGTTTTGGATAAGTGGAACTTCGGGAGAGACGTGGGGTTTTACGCCGTGGCGTCGGCGATGGCGCTCGGATTTTTTTTGGACGGGCGCGTGGAGGCGTACGAGGCGGCGGCGTTGTTTTCGCTGTACGCGGCGTATTTGTTTGTCTTGCTTTCGGGGCGAAGGCTGAAGCGGTTCGCGCGCGCCGTCGTCGCGCTCGTTCGCTACGGCGGCGATGATAGCGATAGTGATAGTGATTCATCCGTCGCTTGGTCGGATGACGAAGCGGCGGGCGAGCTTGTGCGAGACGCCGACGTTCGCGCGCCGATGCTGGAGACGGGCGATGACGGGGACGGCGACGAGGAAGCGCCAGTCGAAGGTGACGACGACGGCGACGACGACGACGATGACGACGACACGCGTTCGACGTCGTCTGATTCACACAGACCGATCCTGTTGATGATTGGGCAGAACGTGGCGCACGCGTTCAAGAAGATGGAGATTCCACTCGTCGCCACGCTTCGTTTGACAATGCCAGAGCTCGGCGACGAAACCGTCTCGATGCGGCACGCGGTGGCGTTGCCGATCGGTGCGCCGCTGTTTTTGTTATTCGCCACGGGTATGATGCCGGATCATATACGCTGGGTTGGCTTGAGTTATGGTATCGGCGTCTCTCTCGTGTGCGCGTTCATCATCGTTCAGTCGTGGTCGCACATTGGCGATGTAGCATCGATTCGCGCGTTGCTCGTCGCAGTTGCGTTTTTTCAGTCCATACTGTGGATGAACACGGCGGCGAGCGAGCTCGTTTCTTTGCTCAGCGCGATCGGCAAGGTGACTGGCGTGAGTGAAGCCTTACTCGGCGCGACAGTCCTCGCGTGGGGGAACTCAGTCGGTGACTTTGTCTCCAACACCGTCGTCGCTCGCGCGGGCAACCCGAACATGGCAATCGCCGCGTGTTTTGCAGGGCCACTGATGAATCTTCTCGTCGGCACCTCGTTCGGACTTTTGCTTCACGTCGCCAAATACGGCCCTGTCACCGGCTACGTCATGCCTAACGAGCTGATCTTGCTCGGTGGTGCGCTGATGTTCGCATTGTTTTACGCGCTCTTCGTCATACCCTTCGTGCACAAGTGGCGCGTGGGGAAGAACGCGGCGTACGGCATGATTGGCTTTTACTTTTCATTCTCCATAGTGTACGCGTTGACGAGCACGCATTGCATCTTCCGAAAACCTTGGCTTGGGCCACCGCAGTAGACATTTGTTGTTGTATTGTACATTACAAGGATCTCGCGTACTCTTTCGCGCGTTCCAAACTACCGTCGAACGCCTCCGCGAGCGCTCGCGCTGCGTCTTCCGCATTTCGTGGCTGTCCCCCTCGCTCGAATAATTTAATCCAGTGGCGCTTTCGAAAGTTAATGAACCAGTTATTGACCTGCGTCGCGTCGAGTTTTGTTTGCGCGATGAGTTCGCGCTTATCATCTTCAGTCGGGTACGGCCACACGATGTTTTCGGACCACCAGTTCTTTAGCACCTCTGTGGATTGGTCTGGAAGCTTGCCTTTCTTTCGTTTTCGCATGAACTCCGACTTGAGCGTCATAATACTGCTCGCGTACTTACGTTTAAGGGCTTCTCTGAGTCGTTCCTCGTGGTCGCGACGCTGTTGCGAGTTAGACAGTATCTGATCAAAGTCGCCGCTCGCCGCGGCGTGCTCCGCCGCCGTAGCCGGCGCTCGGCGTTTGCTCTCTGCGGCTTCACCTCGAATATCGGCGCTTTTCACCACATCCGAACGCACTTTCCGCGCGCGCGTCTCGAGTTCTCGACAGCACGACTTCGCGTCTTCGTATAGCGCGTGTAGCTCCTTGACGTACGATTCAAGTTCGTGCGTGCACTCTCGCATGAACCGGTCCAAATCTCGTTGCGGTACGTCATGCGCGCCGCCCGAGCTCGACGCGTCTTCATTCATCACCTGAACCGAGTACAACATCGCATCGCGCTCTCGATCGAGCGCTTCCAACACATCACCCTCAGCGCCAATTTGCCGGCACTCGTAATACGCTTCCACAAGCCGCGGATACATGGGATGAGCGCGCACCGCGAGCGTCATCTCCTCTGAATCCGTCGCGCTCTCGCTCGAGCCCGTCTCTCTAACCTTTGTCCCGATGAACGCCTCGATTTCATCGGCAAAACCGGGCAACGCGTCGACGTCGTCGCAATCAAATCCGCGCGCGCCGTCGTGAAAACAATCGTGCGTCGCGCACGCGAGCACATCCCACTGCGCCGACTCCACGCTCGCGTCAAAGTCCATCGAGTCGAACATGTCGCGCGCGCGCCGGTCTCAATTCAGTCCCACGCCGCGTCTTCCCGCGCCCCGCTCGAACGGCACCGCACTGTCAACCACCACAAATCGCGCGTCCGGCGCCGCGGAGCGCTCGCCGCGCGCGCGACCGTGACGCCTCGCGTCGCTCGCCGCGCGACGAAAATAGTTCGCCGCGCGCCGCAGAGTTAACAATCCAATGCTCACGCCTCCAGACCGCGCCGTCTCGAAACCCGAGACGCGTCCGGGACGCCGCGCGTCGACGCAGGCATGCGCGATGTGCTCCGCGCCGTCGCGCGCGCTGCGTCGACGTCGCGCGCGCGCGCGGCGACGCTCGACCGCGGCGCGGCGTCGAAGCGTCACGGCGCATTCGACCGCGCTTTCCGACGTTTTTCTTCCTCGGAAGACGACGTCGCGGCGAGAGTGCGCTCGAAAGTGCGCGCCGGGGAGCAGCCAGACTTCATGGACGTCGCGGGGCACGTGTTCGCGAGGCGCGAGGGCGCGAGCGCGCGGACGGGTGGTGGTCGCACGCGCGGCGAGCGAGGCTGGGACTGGCACGCGTGGCAACTGCTCGTCGCGTGCGTGCCCGCGGCGATGTCGTACGCGTGCGTGATGTATATCGATAAGAACTACGTGCCGGTGTACGTGAATGAGATGGAGGCGCGCGAACGGGCGAGGGAGGCGAAGATTATGGAGACCACGGCGCCGGCGGACGCGAGGCGCGACGAAGAGGCGACGAGGCTGCGCGCGCGATTGGCAGAGTTAGAGGCGAGCGTGCGCGAGGTAGGGGCGCGCATGGCGAGTTTAGAGCAACCGAAACCTAGCGAAGACGCGCAAACGGCGAGTGAAGGCGAGAAATCTCGAACGACGGCGTGAGGCGAGCGCGTTCAATCTTCTCGACGGAGTCGCGACGCAGCACACTAGTCCATAGATCCCACGTAGCGCTTGAACACATCAATAGTTAGTTTACATTCCATCATCACACGCGTCCGCGAAGCTTAGACTTCTTCGGCGCTCGAAAATCGACGCGGGTCGTCCCCGCCGACGCCGCCTCCTCGCGCCAGTAGTGATACGACTCCGTCATCTTCATCAACGTCCCAGACGAGTGCTGCATCGCGTTCCTCTTCCTATCCATCACCATCGCGCTCAAATCATCTCCGTGCGCTTTCACCAGCGCCTCCACCACGCGCGTTTGTTTCGGCGTCAACCGCTTCGGCGCCGAGAACCCGCTCGTTTTCGTCTCTCCCAGCAGCGCGCGCGTCTCGTCCCCGTTCGACGTCGCCAGCGTCGCCACCGCCTCTCGCACCGACGCCCCCGGGTCGTCCATCGCGTTTCGTCCGCCGCGTCCCGCGACGTTCGCGTCGCTCGCGAGTCCGCTCGCCGCGTAGTTTCGCGTCAGCGTCGCGTCCACGTTCCAGGGCTCGGTCGCGCGCGGCGCGCCGGGCAGGCTCACGACGGCGTGATCGACGCGCGCGCGACCGGTTTGGAAGTTTGTCGTGACGCCGACTTTTTGCGTCTTCTTCCCGGCCGCCGCCTTGGCGCGCTTCTTGCGACGGAGCGAACCAGCCATGGCGACGGCGGCGGTTCGCGTCTTGCACTGCGGCCGGGCTCGGCGCGCTCGGCGCGCGCGCGTCGGTCGTTCGGTCGGCGCTTCTACGGTTACAATCGCGCGCGTCGCGTCGCGCCCGAGCTACGGCTACTCACATCGGATCGTCCTCGAAACTCTTCATCATCATGTTCCCCAACAGCACGTCGTCCACCGTCGTCGTCTTCGCGCACCGCAGCACGCTCGCGAGCTTCGCCGCGAGCTGGTGCTTGCACGCCAACGCCTCGCCTCGATTGACGCACTCCCAAAAAAACGATCGACACGAGCAAAAGTGCGCGGGAAAGCACAAATACGGCGCCCTTTCGTGCGCGCCGCTGCCGTGCACGGCGTACATCGACCGTCCGCTCCTCTCGGCGACGACGCGCCGCACGCGTCCCGCCTGCATCACCTCGAGCGCCTTTTGCAGGTGTTTCGCCCCGTACAGCCACGCCAGCGCTTCCAGCGCGTCGTCCGGGACGTCGATCGCGCGGTTCGCATCGCGCGCGACGCGCGCGCGCCTCGCGAGCGCGTCGAACGCCGCCTCGGCGATCGCCGCGCCGCGATGTCGCGCGTCGTTCGACGCGTCGCGCCAGCGCTTCGGATTCGAATCATCCTCCGCCTCCGACGTCGACGTCGCGCGTCGTCGCGCGGGCGCCGCGCCCATGAACGCGGGCACCGACGACGCGTTCGCGTCCGCGGCGTCCCGGTCGACGTCGCGCGGCATGGCGCGTCGGCGTCGCGCGATGGCGGCGCGAACGGGCGCGCGCGCGTCGTCGTCGGCACATCGCGACGGCATGCCCGCGGTCGTGCGTCGAGGCGAAGAGTCGAGCTCGGACGACGACGACGACGACGACGACGTCGACGCCGTCGCGTGCTCGCCCGAGCGCGCGCGCGCGGCGTCGCCGACGACGCGAAGCGCGCGCGCGCGCGCGACGAACGACGGCGACGCGCGCGACGACGCGCGGTCGAACGCGGCGCGCGTCGTCGAGCGGCGACGCGCGGTGGTGGCGCGCGACGCGAGCGACGACGACGGAGGCGGCGCGCGCGCGCGCGCGGGCGCGGACGGACGGGGGGAGGGCGCGCCCAACACTAAATTCGTCGCGGCGTGCGTCGCGCCGCTGCGAGACGGACCGATCGCGCGCGCGGCGGTCGCGGCGAAGGCGCGCGATCGAGATTTGGGGATATTATCGCAGACGTCGGCGTCGATGACGAGGGTGAACGCGCACGCGAGGGAGGCGGCGTTGGCGGCGAGGGAGGCGGCGGATACGACGCGGCGGTTGACGCGACGGCACGGACGAGACGACGACGACGACGACGAGGCGTAGGCGTGGGCGGCGCACGTTTCGGGGCACACGGAGAGGTGGTATTTCTTAGACGACGTGTAATAGAGCTTAGCGATGCACCACGAGGGCGACGTCGTCGCCGCGCGCGCCGCGGCGCGCGCGCTCGCCGGCTCGAACGAACCGCCTCGCCGCACACGCGCGCGCATCGATCGCTCGCCCGCGCGCGCGCCATGTCCGCGCGCGTCGACGACGATGCGCTCGCGGTGTGCGTCAGAGCCGCCGAGCGCGGGCGCATCGCGCGCGTGCGCGACGACCAAACCGTGTTCAAAGATGAGTGCGCGTTCTCGTTCGACTCTCCGTTGAGCGCGCACGGCGTGTACGTCAACGCGGAGACGCTGTTCGGGTACTCGCGAAAGTATGTGGCGCTAGACGCCGCGCGCACGGGGTGCGAGGTGTACGTTCGGGTGAAGACGACGCGGACGTTGAAACCGACGAGCGAGGGCGAAGCGAAGGACGAGACGCCGACGACGCTCGGATTCGGTGTCGACGGTGGATTCGCGAGTGAGAGCGATAAATACGACGTGGATACGACGTATGCGTTAGTGATCGCTCCCGATTTCGACGATGTCTCGCGCGCGCTGCCTTTGGAAGGATTACCGGAGACGCTTCGCGAAGCGTGCGAGAAAATCGCGCAAAAGCAAGGCTTCCACGACACCGAGGAGACGAAATCTTGGCAAGAGATTCGCGAGGTGTCCAGGTACGCGCTGGAGCTCGCGCAGGAGGACAACGGAAAGAAGATTCCGAGCGATCCCTCGAAGTGGCGTTGCGAGGAGACCGGAGAGAGTGGAAACTTGTGGGTCAACTTGAGCGACGGTCACATCGGGAGCGGGCGCAGACATTTTGATGGGTCGGGTGGTAACGGGAGCGCGCTGCGGCACTACGAAGCGATGAAGGCGCAAGGAAAGCACTATCCGCTGGTGGTGAAGCTCGGTACGATCAGTGCGAACGGCGCGGATGTGTATTCGTACTCCCCAGACGAAGACGACATGGTGGAGGATCCGTACTTGGCCGTGCACCTGCGACACTGGGGAATCAACATGCTGTCAATGGAGAAGACGGAAAAGAGCATGGCTGAGTTGCAAATTGAGCTCAATAAAGGTTTTGAGTTTGACAAAATCACCGAGGCCGGGTCGCAGTTGGAGTCGGCGTACGGGCCGCGACTCGTCGGCTTGAAAAACATGGGCAACACGTGCTACTTGAACTCGGTCATGCAGGTGCTTAAGCAAGTGCCTGCGGTGTGCGATCGGTACTTTGACAAATATGAAATCTTTCAGAGCGCGCCGGAAGATCCCGTGACTGATTTCCCGACGCAAATGTCAAAACTCGTGAATGCTCTCGTCTCTGATGAGTACGCGAGTCCAGAGGCTGAGAACGCGGCGGTGGCGGTGTGCCCGCGCATGTTTAAACAGCTCGTCGGCAAAGGACATCCAGAGTTTAGTACTGGTCGTCAACAAGACGCGGTAGAGTATTTCCAGCACTTGTTAGACGTGATGACTCGCGCTGAACGAGCTGCGAGCTCGCGAGTATCAGCTGGTCCACCGACTGCGGCGCAGTTTACGTTTGAGATCGAGGACAAGCTCACGTGCGTGGAAAGTGGGAACGTGCGCTACTCGACGCGAAAGGACAACATCCTGTCGCTCGGTATTCCTTTAGACAAGGCAACGAACAAGGCATCGGTTGCCGCTTTCAAAGAACGCGAGCTCAAGCGCCAGAAAAAGGAGGAGGAGGACGTGGAAGAAATCGTGCGACCCGAGGTGCCGTTTTCTGCGTGCCTTGAAGTCTTCGGCTCGACTGAGACCGTTGAAGACTTCTACAGCACTGCGCTCAAACGCAAATCGATCGCGTCAAAAGTGGCGCGCATGAAGACGATGCCCAACTTTCTCGCGGTGCAGCTCAGGCGTTATTACGTTGGTGACGATTGGACGCCGAAAAAGCTCGACGTCCTCGTCGACGTCCCGAAGACGATTTCGCTCGAGCATCTTCGCGCGCGGGGGCTACAGCCTGGGGAAGTCGAACTTCCCGAAGACCAAGATGGTGCCGCCATGGAAACCTCATCCACGCCAGCGCCAGCGCGCGTTGAACCCGACATGGCGATCGTAAGCGCGCTCATGTCGATGGGTTTTAGCGAAAACGGAAGCAAGCGCGCCGCGCTCGCGACGAACAACGCGTCTACTGAGGTGTCGATGGAATGGGTGTTCGCGCACATGGAAGACGCGGACTTCAACGAGCCGCTTCCCGATCCATCTGAGTTACCATCTGTGAGTGCTCCATCCGCGGTGAATCCAGAATCGGTCATGATGCTCACGTCCATGGGCTTCGGCGAAGACGCCGCGGAGGCCGCGCTCAAGGCGTGCGCGGGGAATCTGGAGCGCGCGGCGGACTGGTTGTTTTCGCACGCAGATGATCTCCAATCGGCGATCGCTCAAGTGAACGGTGCCACAAACGATGTGGGTACGGACGTCGACAGCACCACGCTGGACGGCGCCGGCGAATACGAGCTCTTTGGTATCATCAGCCACATGGGCGGGAACACGAACTGCGGGCATTACGTCGCCCACGTGGAAATCGACGGCAAGTGGTACATCTTTAACGATCGCAAGGTGGCGCTTTCGAGACAGCCGCCTACCGACCTCGGTTACTTGTACGTTTTTAGAAGACGATGAATTCCATCGCAAACTCGGAAACTTGCTTCGCCACAACTACTGGGCTGTTGCGTCACCGCTGTCGACTGTGCTCGGCATGGATCCGATTCGATTCCACGTCGCGCATCCAAAGCTCTGAGGACTCTCGAAAACTGTTTAGCTTCGATTATCGATTGATATTCTACGTGAATCTTCCTCGTTTTCTCTATGTTTTTCCGCGAGCGATTTATCGTGCGCCACCGTGGTCAACGCGACGCCTAAAATCGTAACAATGGCGCCGACGATTTCACGCACGGTCAAGATTGGCGTACCTACGAGGGCGTGTGAAAACAATGTTTGAACGATTGGCAACAGCGTCAACGACACGCTCGCGACGAGAAGTGGCAGGTTTTGAACCGCAACGGTAATCGCCAAGTGTCCCACAGCGATGAGTACACCAACGGCGATGATGAATCGAACATCGTCGCAGTGCGGCCAAGCGAACACGCCGTAAGGCGGAGTGAGTGACCAGTCAGCTTGATCTGGCACGATCGCAAGAATTAGAAACGAGCACATCATCATGATGATAGTTGCAAATCCTTGAACGATGAAGACGCTTGCATTTGTAATCCTGGGTTGTAATCCTGGGTACATCGCATTCTGGGTGCGCCGCATGGATGCGATGTACCCAGCGTACGAGATGGCCGAACAAAGTGCAACGAGATCACCAGTGATCGTAGACGGGCGTTGCTGATCACGACGGTTGGAATACGTCGTTGTGATGATTGCCCCAGATATGGTTACGCCCACGCCGAACCACTCCGTCCGACTTGGAAACGTCACCAACTCGGACTGGGCATGTCTACTCACGAAAGCAGCACACGCGGCGCCGAGCAAAATGAAAACGGGATGAACCTGCGCGAAGAGCGCGGTCCGAGGAAACGTCGTCATCTCTAGAGCGATATTCCACGTCGCGTACGACAGTTCTAGGCACACACCGACGACGAAAAGGGTGAGAATGACCGTTTTCGTCCATCGGATGCTATCGTCAGTAAAACAAGACCAACAGAGCGAAGGAAACAAAAACATCGCCGAAATCTGACTCCTCCACGAATTGCGCACAATAGGAGGAACCTCGACTAGGTCAAACATCGGGCCGCCAATTCCACAGGCGCACATCACGACGAAAAGCGCGAAAATCCCCGTCCAACGCGAACGCGGTGCCATGTTGTGAGGACGCACGTGCGACATTAAGCATCTAATACAGCATCTAATACACCACAACCGGTGATCACTAACGCGCGACTAAGCATCTAATACACCACAACTGGTGATCACTAACGCGCGCGTCGGTTTGATCCACGCCGCCTTGGCCTTTCCCGCCCGCGAATCGCCTACGAGGTTGGCCAACGCGTTATACGCTCGCGCCGTCTCGCTCGGCTTGAATGTTTTTTCATTCGAAAGCCGCTGCACGACGTCCAAACCTTGTTCGACGCGACCAAAAACGATGTTTTTGTTGTCGAGCGACGGTACCGGCGCTGGACCAGTCGTAATGAGAAATTGAGCCGTCGTTCCGTATTCGCCATCCTTCGCCGCTGACTCGAGCGCCAGACTCACCGTGCCCGGCCTAAAGTGCCGTCCCTCGAACGCGGACGCGCGCGTGACGTCGCCGTTACTAAACCTCTCCCCGCTCAGCGCCGAAACCTGCCCCAGTCTCGGACTCCCGCTCTTACCTCCGACGACGTACCCGTTGCCTTTGTCGATTTTATGAAACACCGTCCCCGCCAGCGTCGGCGTCGACGCCGCGTTCGAGCACAGCGCGAGAAAATTCCGCACCGTATCCGGCGCGGCGTCGCCGTACAATCCGACGACGATCCTCCCGAACGGTTCCGGCGTCGCGCACAGCGCGCCGCCGTCGTCGCCGAGCGCGCGCGCCGCGTTCGCCGCGCCCTCGCACGCGCCCACGTCCAGGTACACCCTCGCCGTGACGTTCGCCGTCGCGTCCATCGCGCGCGCGCGCGGCGTCATCACCGCCGCCGCGCACGCGCCGACGAGCGTCGCGCGCCGTCCCGTCGTCGCGTCGTCGTCGTCGTCGTCGTCGTCGTTCGTTTTCCCGTTTTCCAGCCGCGCGCGCCGCGCCGCCGCGCGCGCCGTCCCTCGCGCCGCGCGCGCGTCGCGTCCGACCGCGCGCGCGCTTCCCGCGTCGCGTCCGACCGCGCGCGCGCTTCCCGCGTCGCGCGCCGTCGCCGCCGCGACGCCGCGCGACGCCATCGCGCGCGACACTGCGGCGCGCGCATGCGCTGCATCGCGTCCGCGTCGCCGTCGGACGCGCGCGTCGTCGGTCGCGTGAAGCGCATCCACGCCTACGCGCTCAAGGGCGCGCGCTCGACGACGCTCGACGCCGCGGTCGTGCGTCCCGGCGGCGGCGTCCCCGACGACCGCGCGTTCGCGCTGCTGCGCGCGGAGCACGCCGAGCGCTGGCGACGCGACGGCGCGCGCGACGTCCTGCGCGCGGGCGAGGGCAAAGACCCGGGACATCACTCGAACAAGCACCTGTTTCACCAGCTCATCACGGACGGCGAGCTGGCGCGCGTGCGGGGACGCGCGTTCGGCGCGCGCGGCTTGGCGGTGGAGTGCGCGGCGAGCGGGAGGACGCTGGCGACGTGCGCGGACGCGGCGATAGAGAGCGAGCGAGCGAAGATCGAAGCGTTTTTCGGGACGCTGCTGAAGGGCGCGCGCGGGGCGCCGACGCTGACGCGGGCGGATGGGTGCTCGTTCGCGAACGTCGGCGGACGGCCGGGCGAACACACGCTGCACGTGAACACGACGGCGTCGGTGAGAGAGGCGTACGAGCGAACGTCGTCGTGGGAGCGAACGGGAGAGACGATGGAGGATTTCGCGCGTCGATTTCGACCGAATCTCGTCGTCGAGGACGCGGGCGACGGCGCGTTGAAACCTTTCGACGAGTTCGCGTGGTGCGGTCGAGACGTTCGCTTCGGCGAAGTCGTCGTTCGCGTCGACGAACCGACGATTCGATGTCCGAGCACGCGCGTCCGATACGACGAATCCGGCGACGCCGGCGCGAATATCGACGCCGGCGCCCGTCCCGACGTCGACATTCGCGCCGCGTTTCCCGCGCTCGAGGCGTCCATATTCGGACGCGACCCCGTCGCGCTCGCCGACCGAGGCTCGTATTTCGGCGTGTACGCGCGAGTCGTCGTCGGCGGCGTCATTCGCGTCGGCGACGACGTCGCGTTGTTGCCGTGACGTTCATCGCGTCGAGTCTCCTGGAAGTCTCGCCCGTCGAGTCTCGCCCGTCCGGCGAACCGGGAGTCGCGGCGTCGACCGCTCGGGAGCGCCCGGCGGGAGTGCCCAGTGACGACGCGCGATTCGGTGTCGATCTGAATCGGCGTCACAAACCCGCGCGGCGACGCTCGTGACCATGCTGAGCCACGCCATCGCGTTCAGTAACAACAAAGGAGGGTCCGGGAAGACGTTCATGGCGTTTCAGATCGCGTGCGAGGCCGCGAGGGCGCGGCCGGAGTCGAAAGTGTGCGTCATCGATTTCTCGCTGTACAGCGACATTAGCGCTTTGATGCTCGGCGGAAGCGCGCGCGAGGGGATCGGTGCGCCCATGCGCGGTCTGCAGACGTGCGTGGACATCACGGAGGCGGATAATCGCGCGGAAGGGCTGGTGCGCGCGCTGGAGGTGGCGGCGCAGGCGAGAGGGGAAGGGGACGAAGCGAGACGCGGCGAAAACGGCGGACGCGCGGGGCAGAGGAGCGTGTTCGGAACGTGGTTCTCGCGCGCGGGGAGCTCGGCGCAGTTGAAACACGAACCGCGAACGGATGTGGATTTGACGGATTTCATGATTCGTCCGCACGACGTGAACGAGGAAGTGCCGAAGAACTTGTATCTGGTCGCCGGCGCCGGCACGGTGAGTTGGAATAGCGAGACGACGGCGATGGCGACGGATGATGAGATGGAGATTCCTTTGTGGGCGCGCACGGGAGATGAGTGGGTTGGCGCTGGAGAAGTGTTTCGCGACGCCGTGCAGGCGTTGCCCGAGGCCTTTGACGCTATTTTTGTCGACACCGATCACTTGGCCGCGTGCGTGTTGACCAAGCTCGCGTTCGCCGCGATGGATTCCATCGTGATTCCTCTGAGTTACAACGACATGGATTTCAACCGCCTGTTCGCTGATATCACCGGTAATGGATTGTTCACCGATGTTTTGCGGACGATGGACGAGCAAGGGCAGCTCCGAGCGCGCGTGAAGAAGTTTATGTTTACGCGCGTCGGGAGCACGGCGAACGCTCCGCACAAGTCTCCGGGCGGCATCGCCTCGCCGTTCACTCCGACGAAAACGTCGACGGCTCAGATGGACGATATGGCGAGACAAATCTGGAGCGCGTGCGACCAGCCGCTGTACAAGGCGTTATTTGCAAACTTGGACGCTCTCGAAGCCGAGGGCGGGAACGTCGTGCAGTCCTTCATGACTGAATACTTTGGTATGTTCAAGCTCGTTCCAGAACTCGCCTCCCTGATCTCGACCATGAACGGTATCCCAGTGTGCGGCATGACCTCCAAGTCCTACACCGCCGCTAATGGTCTGACTGGCTCCACCGGCTCGGCGGTTTTGAACAGCTTGAAGGCTGAGCTCGCGGCGAGCACGCAAACCATCTTGGACGCGCGATACAACGCCGCGATTTCCTCCTCGTAATCCGAGCGGACGACGCAACCGTGAAGAATAAACACGCATAAACGAAAGTAGCCCGCGCGCCGCCGTACAGTCGGCGCGACTAGCGAACCATTGTAATCCACCAATTCCTGCATCGACCAGCCGCCGCGTCGTCGAGACGCGCCGCCCGCACACTTCGCCTGGCGCGCCGGTTCTTTCATGCGAGTCAAGCGCGCGCGCAAGGTGCGAAAGTACCTGCGCTACTACCGCTCCGCGCACGGTTTTCGCGAGCCGTACAAGGTGATTTGCGACGGAAACTTCATCGCCGCCTGCGAAAAGCTCAACCTCGGCGACGCCAAAGACGTCGTCGCCAAGTACTTGGGCTCCAACGCGAAGGACGTCAAGGTGTTCACGACGCGATGCGTGCAAGAGGAGCTGCGAAACATGGGCCCGGAGTACAAGGGGGCGTCGATGCAGACGAAGAAGTTGCACCTGGTGGGCGGCGGACCGGCGCCGGGAGAGGCGACGGCGGCGGCGTCCATCGTCGACGCGTGCGGGGCGAAGAACGAGGAACGATTCGTGGTGTGCACGCAAGACGATACATTGAAGGAGAAGTTGCGCGAGTGCGCGGGGGCGGTGCCGATTGTGTTCGCGCACACGAGTGGGTTGCAGATGGAGCCGCCGCCTGACGCGACGGCTGGGGGATTGACGTCGCAGCAGGAAGAGGTGCTGGGATTGAGCGCGGAGGAGCTGCGCGCGCTCGGGGTGGATGAACGCGAAGTGCGCGATGTGTACAAGGTTCGTACGAACGTCAAGTTCAAGAAGAAGTCGGGTGGGAAGAATCCGTTGAGTTGTTTGAAGAAGAAGCAAAAGGCGGCGCCGACGCCGACGCCGACGCAGGGTGGGGAGAAAAAGAAACGAGCTCGACGCAAGAAAAAGAATAGCGAATGATTCTCGCGAGTAGCAATCGCGTGGGATGAATGGGTAGTGTGTATATTACGAGAACTAAAACATGTTTGATCCTCCACGAACGCGAAAATCATTTCGCTATTAATCCGCATCCATGTCGGCCGGACCCTTGCCACTTTCGATCGTTGCTTTCGATTCCGTGATCGCCGCGCGCAGTTCTTCAAACATCTCCAACGCCGCTTCGTCGCCCCCGCGTTGACGCACTATCTCTTCGCCCTGTTCCAAGTGTTCCAACGCGACGTCAAACTCGAGCGCGCCGTGATGCGCGTACGCGAGCATGTACCAAACGTCAACGTTGTCGTCACGCTCGCGAAGAAGTTCACAGAGAATGTCGATAGCAATCTCGGTCGTGGTGTCCAGTTCAAGTAACAGCTTGGCGGTCTCGAACCTAAACTCAAAAGATACGTTGAACTCGTGTTGAAACTCTTCGGCGCCGTTTTCTTCGTCCTCGTCCCGATGCATCGCCCCTTGACGCCACATCTGTATGGATTCCTTCAAAATCTTCAGCGCTTCGTCGGTTTTTCCTTGTTCGTTTCTCAAGCTCGCTAACAGCTGCAAAGGCTCCGCCGAGACCGGATCGCTCGCTTTCGCGCGATTTATCAACTCCTCCACCTGAGCGCTCGTCTCCGCGTCCATCTCATCAGCCGTCCCGAGAATTTGCTCCGCCAGCGCACAACACGCCGAAGCGTGCGCACCTTGCGCGTCTTCATCACCCTTGTGCGCCTGTGCCTCTAATATCGCCAACCCTTGTCTCGTACACTTCGTCGCCGCCTCGCCGTCGTCCAGCAACTGCCCCAGATACATAAACTTTTCGTACCCTTCCGTCGGCGACAGCATCGCCGCTCGTTTCAGCGCCGCGATCGCCTCTTCTTGCGTTCCAAACTCCGCGAGCGTCATCGCCAGCGTCTCCGCCAGCGACGCATCATTCGGATGTTTCTTCGCCTCGGCGCGCAGCGTCGCGAGGCCCTCGTCGACGCGACCGTCCTCGATCGCCGCGTACGCCCCCTCGATCGCGCCCTCGATCGCGACGACGCGCGACGTCGTCGCCCCCCTCGGCGGTCCCGATTTCGCCTGTTTCGCCACTCCCGGCTTCGCCGCGCGCCGTCTCCCGCCTTGGCGCGCGCCCATGGTCGCGGTCGGAGCAATGGAACTCCGAATTCGATTTCGACTTCGCGTCGCCTCGCGCGCGTTCGACGGCGCCCCGCGCGCCGCCGCTCGACCCGCGCGCGACGCGCGCGCGCGCTCGACGCTCGCTCGCGCGCGACCGCGCGCGTGCGTGCGAGACGCGGTGCGACGCGCAATGCCGCCGACGCCGAGTGGCGGCGGCAGAATGACGCTCGCCGGCGTCGCGACCGCGCCGCGCGCGCTCGCGGACACGCGACGGGCGACGATGGCGAAGACGATCGTCGGCGCGCTCGCGCCGCTCGTCGCGGCGCGCGCGCGCGCGAGCGACGGCGTCGTGATCGTGGAAGAAACCGTCGGTCGCGGCGTCGAGGTGCTCGCCGGCGTCGACGTCGTCAAGGTGAATTACACCGTCGCGCTCGCGTCGAGCAAGGCGAGGGTCGACTCGGCAAAGTTTTTCGTCTTCGGCGTCGGCGCCGGAGAGGTGGTCGAAGGATTCGACGCGATCGTGGGCGGGGACGGGGCGACGCCGCCGATGCGCGTCGGCGGCGCGCGAAGAGCGGTGGTGCCGGCGGCGCTGGCGTACGGCGATCGCGGCGCGGGGTGCGATAAGACGGGAAATGCGTGTTCGATTCCGCCAGGGGAAGATTTAGAGTTCACCGTGGAGCTTTTAGAGGTCAAGTGACGCGGCGCGCGTTGCTTTGTAAATTACAGCGACTCAACGCGCGGAGAGACTGGCGCACGCTTTTTGCGCGGCGTCGTCGAGGTCTTCGGCGGTGACGATGGTCATCCCGGACGACTTGAGAATCTTGTTCCCAGCCTCGACGTTCGTTCCCTCTAATCGCACGATGAGCGGGACTTTGAGATCGACTTGCTTGGCCGCGGCGACGATGCCGGCGGCGATGACGTCGCACTTCATGATGCCGCCGAAAATGTTCACCAAGATGGCTTGAACTTTCGGGTCGGCGGTCAAAATCTTGAAAGCTTCGACGACTTGCTCTTCGCTCGCGTTCCCGCCGACGTCGAGGAAATTCGCGGGCGAACCTCCGTAGAGTTGGATGATGTCCATGGTCGCCATGGCCAAACCCGCTCCGTTCACCATGCATCCGATGTTGCCGTCCAATCCGATGTAGTTCAAGTCGAATTTGCTCGCCTGCACCTCGCGCGGATCTTCCTGCGATGTATCGCGAAGGGAGAACAACTCGCTCTGTCGATATTCGGCGTTGTCGTCGAAGTTTAACTTGGCGTCCGCGGCGACGACGCGTCCGTCTTGATCCTCCGCGAGCGGATTCACCTCGATCATCGTGCAGTCGGTCTTGGAGAACGTTTCGTACAACCCCATGAGTTGTTTCGCCGCCTCATCGACGTGTTTCAAAATTCCGAGTCGTTTCACCAGCTCGTCCGCCTGCGTCTTCGTCATCCCGCGCTCGATGTCCAACCGCATCTTAATAATCTTCTCCGGATGACTCTGCGCCAAGTCCTCGATCGACGTGCCGCCCTCCGCGCTCGCGATCACCAACGGTCCCGCGCTCGCCCTATCGAGCGTGATCGCGAAGTACATCTCCCGCGTCAGCGTCATTTTCTCCGCCACGTACACCACGTTCACCGGTTTCCCCGCCGGTCCGCTCTGTTTCGTCACCAACGTCCCCCCCAGCATCTTCGCCGCCGTCTCTCGCGCGCGCGTCTTCGCCACCGCGTGCACCCCTCCCTCGAACCCGCTCGCGAACGTCCCGAGTCCGCGCCCACCGGCGAGGATCTGCGACTTCACCACCACCTCGTCTCCGCGCATCGCGCGCGCGGCGTCGTCGACCTCGTCCAGCGTCCCGCACGCCGCGCCGATCGGCACGCGCACGCCAAACTTCTTCATGATTTCCGCGCCTTGGTACTCGTGCACGTGCAGCGCGCGCCGCGCGACGCGCGTCCACGGCGCGCGTTCGCGCGTCGCGCGTCGCGCGATCGCGATCGCGATCGCGCGCGACATCGTCGGCGCGCGAGGGAGTGACGCGCGATCGCGATCGCGCGGGCGTAACGACTTTGCACCGCGCGGGCGTCACTCGTCGACGCGCGCGCGCGATGGCGACGTCGGCGCGCGACGTCGGCGCGAGGGACGACTCGCGAGACGCGGTGACGGCGTTCGCGAGCGCGGGGGCGGCGTCGCTCGCGAGCGCGGTGTATTTCTGGAGGAAACGCGCGACGATGCCTTTTAAAATCAGCGCCGCGGCGACGTGGTTGACCGCGGGACCGGCGGCGGTGCTGTGGTACGCCCCGTCGCGGGCGTCGCTGGAGCGGGAGTTGGCGGAGAAGGCGGCGGCGCGAGGGGCGAGCGCGCGCGAGGACGCGATACGGCGCGACGGGGTCGCGGCGGCGAGGACGCTGTTGGAGAAGAGAGCGAGCGAGGAAAGCTAGGAGAAACTACGGGTGGGCTAGACTATTCGCGGCGCGCTGTTCGCCCGCCGCGCAGCGGGAACACGCGCAATCGAAGGCGTAGGAATTCGCGAGACGCGCGCGTCTGGCGTCGCGCGGAGAATCGGCGTCCACGTACGTTATCGTGAGCTCTTCGCCCGGAGCGATTTCGCGAAGCGCGCGAATCGTGAGCGACGAATCGCCGTTTTCCCAGTGCGTGTGACAGTTGGGCGCGCACGAGTGATTGAGTAGGGACACGTACTTGTATACCGCCGAACCCGACGCGGTGCCTTGCGTGATGGCGTCCAATCCGGCGGATAGGACGTCCTTGAAATCCGTCGTCGACGCCGCGGCGTCGACTGGAATTTCCACTCGGAACGAGTTTAAATGAAGACGGGACGTGATTCCGGCGTACCACGCGGGTGTGATGATATCTTTCCCCGCGTCGCCGAATGCTCGTCGCAACACATCGCACTCTTCGAGCCACTGCGCGGGCGGATTGGTTTCCACGTCGTTCGCCGCGCACAACCATTCCAGCGTGCTCTTGTTCAACGCTCCGCTGGCGATCATAGACGCCGCTCTGGCGGTGATCAAAGGAAATTTTAAACCACCATTCTTTTCGCAGTACGCTTCGAGCTCGCTCAAATCCACCCCGTGCGTCTTTTCGAAATCGCCGTACGCCAATCGACGCGCGTCGGCGCACGATTCGCACGTCGCCCCGCCCGCGGACGCCCGCAAGCACCACTCGCACCTCGATCGCGCGTTGTCCATGGTTCTGTGCCACATCAACGGTCTTTCCCGCGATATGACCGCCTCGTTCGCCGCCAGCGCGCGCGCGGCGTACGCCCCTCGCCCCGAACGCGCCGTCGCGCCGATGAAGAACGCATCCTCGGCCCCGTACGTGGGCACGCTTTTCGACGCATCCGTGCGATGCGAGCGCGCGTCCGACCGCCGCGCGCGCGCGCGAGAAGCTCTCGCGCACCGCCGCGCCGCCGCGCGCATGCGATCGCGCTCGGCGATGCGCTCTGCGGCGCCGCGCGCGCGAGCGTTGGATGACTGACAATGGATAACGCGGGAAACGAGACGGCACACCTCGACGCCGCGCTCGCGAGCGATCGCGCGCCGCGATGACCGTCGCGCGAACGATGCAAACCTCGCCCGTCGTCCGCGCGCGCGCGACGACGCTCGCGAAGCGCTCGAACCGACGCGCGGCGACGAAAACGATCGTCACGCGCGCGAGCGCGGGCGACGCCTGGGGACCGTGCTCGTGCCACGGCGGCGCGCATCTCTCGAGCGAGCGCAAGGCTGAGCTCGAGGCGGTGTGCGCGGCGATCGGACAGGCGGGGAAAGGGATCACGGCGTGCGATGAGGGACCGGGGACGATCGGGATGCGGTTCGAGAACGTGGGGGTGACGAATACGGAGGAAAACCGACGGGCGTATCGACAAATGTTGTTCGAAACGCCCGGGGCGAACAAGTACCTGAGCGCGGCTATTTTGGACCCGGAAACGTTGTATCAAAAGAGCACGACGAACGGGAAGCTGTTCCCGGAGGTGCTGAGCGAACTCGGCATCGTGCCGGGCGTGAAACCGCACTTGAAGGTGTACGCGCTGCCGGGCCAGAGCGGAGCGACGGTGATGCAAGGCTTGGACTCGCTCGCGGTGCGATTGCAAGAGTACAAAGACGCCGGGTGCAAATTCGCCAAATGGCGCTCGCCGTTGGAGATTGACTTGGCCACCGGTCAGCCGAGCGAGCTCACCATCGAGACGAACATGAAGGATTTGGCGCGATACGCGTTGATTTGCCAAGACGTCGGCTTGGTGCCGATCGTGGAGCCGGATATTTCTCTCAAGGGTGATCACGACCTTGAGACCGCGGTTCGCGTGAACGTCAAGGTGCAGAGCATGCTGTTCAAGTCGATGCTCGACCACGGCGTGTACATGGAAGGCGCGCTCCTCAAGTCCAACATGGTGAACCCGGGTAAGAAGTGCAAGACCAACTACACCGTGGACGAACTCGCGATTGCGAATCTGCAAGTCTTCCGTCGATGCTTCCCGACCGCCATGGTGAGCGCCAACTTCTTGTCCGGCGGCCAATCGCTCGAAGACGCCGCTGCTCGCCTCGATGCCATCAACAAGCACAAGTCCGCGAAGGATCCTTGGAACTTGTCTTTCTCCTGGTCTGCGGCGCTGCAGATGCCACTTTTCGAGCTTTGCCGAGGTAAGACTGAGCTTCCGCTCAAGGAGATGGGTGACTTGTACATCGCCGAATTGGAAAAGGCAGGCGCCGCCGCGCTCGGCCAATATTCGCGCAACGGCAAGGAGGGCGACCACTCCGCCAAGTAAGACGGCGTCGTACCACCACCGTCGCGAGTGATATCATATCATATCGAAAATCTCGCGTACGTCGCGCGTATCCCGTATTTTTAATACACGCATCCTCTACCTGCCTCTCGCACCGTCGCTCGCTCGACCAAAAAGCGCATCCAGCAGCGACCATCTTTATCCACGTCATTCACGCGCGCGAGCGGTGCAGGTCTGCGATCCAATCGCCTAACACGCGTGTCGCAATGTTCGCTCCGTCAATTTCGCGCGCGACGCCGTGTGTGGCGCTCGAGCGCGCCACGACAACGCGACGAACCACCCGCAGACGTCATCACAACACGCGCGCATCGACGCCCGATGACGCGTCCGCGCCGCCTGCGCTCGCGCGTTCGCGGCGCGACTTCGTTCGCGACGCTGTTTTACTGTCGACGCTCGGCGTTGGGCTCGCGGCGCGCGCGGATGCGGACGTCGACGTCGACGTCGCGCCCGCGGCGGCGACGAAGACGCCGTGCGTGCTGATAACCGGCGCCAATTCAGGCGTGGGGTACACGGCGGCGAAACAGATCGCCGCGCAGGGCAAGACAGTCGTTATCGCGTGCAGAAGCGTGCATAAGGCTGAGCAAGCGGCTCGAGAGTTGAAGGAAGACGTCGGCGCGAACGCGAAGGTGGTGACGCTGCCAGTCGGTTTGGAACTCACGGATTTGGCGAGCGTGCGCGAGTATGCGCTCGCGTTTTTAGATCGTTCGGATTTGGCACTCGAGGCATTGGTGTGTAACGCCGGGATCATGGCGGCGCCGTTGGAGCGCACCACGCAAGGACACGAATTGCACTTCGGTATTAACCATTTGGGACATTTTTTACTCGCCGACGCGCTGACGCCGGCGTTGAGAGAAACCAAAGGGCGCGTCGTGAGCGTATCGAGTTTGCTCTCGATGATTGGCGATTTCGCGTTGGACTTAGACGACTTAGATTGGAACAGACGCGAGTACGACCCTTGGTACGCGTACGGTGCGTCGAAGGCGCAAAACGTCTTGTTCGCCGACGAATTCGCTCGCCGCGAAGGCAAGAATGGTATCGTGGCGAACAGTTTGCACCCAGGAATCGTAACGACCAATTTAGTCCGTTATTCGGTGCCCGACTTGGTGCAGTCCAAGCGTGATTTGGCGAAAGAGCGCGAGAGCTTCGCGGGGCGACTCGCGGCGAAAGCTGGCATTCGCAACCCGGACGAAGGCGGCCGGACGTCCGTCTGGCTCGCCACTTCCGATGCCGCGGCGAAAGAAACCGGCAAGTTCTTCATTGATCCTGGTTTGGTTTACCCGGGTGCCACGCGCGCGCAACTCGTCGAAGCTGGCGACTGGTTCTTGTCGAGTGGTACCGAGTTTTTGGCGCCGCAGCTCGGGATGCCGGAAAAATTGTTTGAATGGCGCACCGAGGCTAACGCGACCGCGCTCTGGTCAAAGTCGCAAGAGATGGTGAGCAAGTACACAATCTAGTCTTCGCAATTAAATACAGCACATTGACGCCGCGCGTCTACCAACGTTCACGAAGCGTCAACCACCGCTGGTAATTCTTCATCGCTCTCCAACTCAAACGTTTGCACGCTCGTGTCGTTGAACGCGCCTTGCACGGCAAACGTATCCCCCGGATCAAGCAGTGATGCGCGAGCGATGGACGACGCCGCGATGACGTGCGAGGGTCGCTTCTTCTCGGGATCCGCGCTCTTCGCTCGCCATCGATCGGCGTACGTCTCAAACGTGTTCCCGACGCACACTAAATCTCTCAACGCGCCCACGCTCCAACGCGCGCGAACGACGTCTTCGTACAAGTGTCCCTCACAATGCGGCATGTAAAACACCACCAACTCATCCCTCGTCGACGAAGACGCCGACACGTACTCGTCGCACCTTTCCCGCGTCAACGTCTCGCATTCGTCGCCGTCGCCCGCGAGCACCTTTTCGTCCACAATCGTAAAGCACGGATCGTACGCCTTCAACCGCACGCGCGTCGCGTCGTCGTTCGACCGTTCGCGCAACCGCTCGCACGCGCGCGACGCGAACGCGAGCTGACACCTCGCCGCCGCGCTCGCGTCCGGCGACCCCAAACCCAACGCGAGCACCGTCACCGCCCGCCCGCGCGCGCGCGTCGCCGCCGCGTCGCGCACCGCGTCGACGGCGGCGTCCAGGCGCGACGCCGCGCGCACGTCCGCCGTCGCGCGTTCGACGCGCGTCGCGCACGCGGCGACGCGCGCGGCGAGTTCTTCCGCCGACAGCGCCGCTTCCTCGGCGCGCGCGTCGACGGCGCGGTTCGTCGCCGCCGCGCGCGCGGCGAGCGCGGCCTCGGCCCTGGCGCCGATCGCGCGCTTACCCGCGCGCGTCACCGGCGTCCAGGCGTCGTCGGGCGCCATCGCGCCGCCGCGACGTCGCGCGCGCGGTGTGACGTTTCGCGACGGCGCGCGCGCGTCGGCCGCGTCGCGCGACGGCGCGCCCGTAACTTTCGCGAGCTCGCGGCGCGCGACGCGCGCCGCTTGGCTTACGGGTACACTAAATACGCACTGTACCTGAAAGTGTCCGAACCCTAAATTTTTTTGTTTACGACGCGAACCGACGGTTTTGACGCGACACTCTCGAGGCGACGCTCGGGCGTTACGACGCACACGACGACGCGCGAGGACGACGACGACGACGACGCGCGAGGACGATGCGGGTGCACATCAAGCCCAGGCTGCAGCAGGAGAAGTGGAGCCTGTACTGGAAGACGTCGATGTCCACGAGAACGTTCGCGCTCGACGAATTCGACTTGGAGGTGAAGCACGACGAGACGACGGCGAAGGAGGTGAGGACGCGCGAAAACTTTGAAATGCGGCATTCGATGACGTTTCACGCGCGCAGGTGAAGGCGAGAGTGGCGGAGTTCATCGGGCTCCCGCCCGTGGAGACGTTGCATCGATTGGAAGAGTTCGTCGAGCCTTGGGAGTTGATGTGCGCGCGAGACGACGCGACGGCGACGGCGAAGACGCGACTCCGTCGATAGTCTCGCGAAACGTGACTGACTGCGTCGTGAATTGACCTGTGTTTCCGATTTAAAACAGTATGTATAACGGCCGCGAGCTCGATGACGGCAAAACGCTCGCCGCGTGCGGCGTTCCGGCCGAAGACGGCGTGAGCGTCGTCGTCGTACGCAAGCAGCTCGTCGCCGAAGGTTGGAAGCTACGATTTGAAGATAACGAAGACTCGGACACGGAAGACGACGATTTTTAAGCCATCGTAACGACGCGCGCGGATGTAACGTAACGTGATCATGAGAAGCGTGCGATTACATTGCGGGTTCCTCCGCGTCTTGCGTCTCGGGCGCCGATTTCGTGAACTCGGCCTCGAACGCCATGACTTGTGATTCCGCCGCTTGCACGGCTTCGCGGTCCATGAGCGCCAAGAATTCGTCCAACTTCCCGATCGCGCTCTTGCTCGCCTTGCTCGAAAACTTGGCGTACTCGGCGGCTTTGCCGCCTCCGACGGCGCCCATGTTCTCGAAATACTTCGAGTAGTTGACCTTTTCCATGTACTCCAAGAAATCGAACGCGATCTCGCGCGCCTTTTGCTCTTTACTCCCGCTCAAGTACGCCGCGGCTTTGAATAGATTATCCTTCACGTTGTTCGGCGGTCCCACGACGCGACTCACCGTCGAGTTCAACTCGTCCCACGCGCCGTCCTCCGCCAACGTCGCCGCCCTGCGCAGCAACTCCCGACTCCGCACCACGGGCACCAAATAAAAGAACAACGGTTTCACCGGCTCCGGGCTCTCGATCGAGATCTGACTCAGCCCCACGAACGCCGCCGTCAGCGCCGCGCCGACGATCGCTCGTCGCCGCACCGTCTTCTCCTCCTCCTCCGTCATCCCAGCCTCACCGACCCCACCCGCCTCGCTCGGCTGTTCGCGCACCAAGAACTCCATTCCATCTTTCAACCACGCGTCGCCCTCGCTCCTCGTTCCGAACAGCGTCTCTCGCTTTCCGACGCCGTCCACGCGCGCCTTGCCCGTCGTCCCGCGCGGCGTCTCGCGCGCCAGCTCGTCCACCGTCTTCACCGTCGCCGCGCCGCCGCTCTTCGCCTCCAGCGCCGCGCGCAGGCGCTCGCGATCCTCCTCCGCGCGTTTCAGCCGCTCGACGACGTCCGCGAGCGACGCCTCGCTCAGCGGCGCGTCGTCGCCGTCGTCGTCGCGCGACGTCGACGCGCGTCGCGATCGCCGCGCGTCGCCTCGTCGCGCGCGTCGCCTCGTCGCCGCGCGGACGCGCGACGACGCGCCGCGCGTCGTCGTCGTCGTCGCGCGCGCGCGCATGGCGTCGCGTCGCGTCGCGTCGCGGCGTCGCGCGTCGCCGTCTCGCGCGTCGTCACTTCGCGCGTCGATGCGACGCGCGGCGTCGACGCTTCGCTTCGCGGCGCGACGCGAGGCCTCGAGCGCGAGCGCGCGAAGGGTCGTCTCGGGATCGGCGTCGCGCGCGCGCGTCGGGACGGCGCGTCGCGCGCGCGCGCGCGCGGCGAGCATGCGCGCGCGCGTCGACGGCGGCGGCGGCGGCGAACGCGTCGCGGACGCGCGCGGCGAGGAGACGCGCGGCGAGGGCGCGAGCGCGAGCGAGGGCGGTAAAAAGCAAAAGCGCGACCCGGCGGCGTCGCTGGGCGTGACGGGGATGCGGAACTTTACGCTGAAGCACGGCGCGCTGCTCATGACGGAGGCGAGCGCGTTCGCGGATTTGAACCTGCAGGAGGCGAGTAAAAAGGTGAGAGGGGTGCGCGTGCGTCAGCACGTGAACCCGCTGACGAAGAGGTTTCAAACGCAGGCGCCGGCGCCGGCGTGGAGGGAGGTGTATAGGGACGCGGGGAAGCCGTTGACGATCGACGTGGGGTGCGCGGGCGGGCGGTTCGATTTGTTGTACGCGAAGCGGAATCCGGATAAGAACGTGCTGGGGTTGGACATCCGCGAACCGCTCGTCGAACGAGGGTTATCGTGGGGAGAGGCGTCGGGGGTGGTGGATAACGTGCACTTCGCGACGTGTAACGCGACGGTGTCCATCGGGGAGTGGATCAAGAGTTATCACGAGACGAGCGGCGCGACGGTGGACTTGGTGACCATTTTACACCCGGATCCGCACTTTAAGACGAAGCACAAGAAGCGTCGAATCGTGCAGGCGACGATGGTTCGGCAGCTGGCGAGGGAGATGCGCCCCGGTGCGCGCGTGTACTTGCAATCGGATGTGGAAGAGCTCACCGAGGACATGCGCGAGAAATTCGAGCGCTTTTCCGACGGGTGCTTCGATTTGGACCATGAGTTGTACGACGTCGACGACGTTCGCGCGAAGGCGACAGCGGCGGCCAACGAACCAGTGGATGATAACGACTCTGACGACGACGATGGGTGGCGATCGACGTGGGTGCACGGCGGATGGCTGAGCGAGAATCCAATCGGCATTCCTTCAGAACGCGAGGTGCAGACGCTCGGCGAAGGGCTTCCCGTGTACCGAGTCATGCTCCGTCGCACCGAGAAAGCCTGTGCAAACTAATTCGATGTTACAATAATTTCTTTCCTATACGTTACTGGTCGACCCTCTGCTCGCCGAAGTCGCCGCGCGTTGCCTCGAAGCTCGCGCTTCGATTAAACGCGAAGATGGCCCCGCCGCGCGCGGTTCGCTCGGCGCTCGCCGGGGACTGCTATTCGTCGAGAGACGCTGGATGTATCCAAACAATCCGCCGTTATTTGGCGCGCTCGAGCGGACGTATTCGCCACGCGAACTCATCGAACCGGACAGCGGTCTCGCGCTCAGCGGTCTGGAGCGATCGATTCGCGAACGATTCGAAGCCGGCGTCGTCGGCGTCGTCGGCACGATATCGAGCGCCACCGCACGCCGGCGCGCTGCAAGCGGGCGTGGTGTTTGTGCTTGCGCGCCCGTCACTTTTTCCACGGAATGCGTCCTTCCATGTCGTGGCGATGGTTCCAAACGACCGTCCGCGGGCTTCCACTTGTCGTCGTTTTGCGCGGAAATTCCACTCTGAAATTCCTTGCTCGCGCGAAGCGAGCTCTCGTTTTGCGTTCGCGATATGCTCGCGCGAGCGCTGTCGATGCGTATACCCTCACGAGTTGCGATGTCTTGCACTAGAGTCTTACTCAATCCAGCGTGGGCCATGACTTCCCAAAACCCACGAATCATCTCACGCTGCTCGCTGACTATTTGATCGCGAATGGCGAGCTGAAAGTGCAACTCCATGTTCTTCACCCCGACGAGCCTGTACTGTGAAAGAATTCGCAAGAAACTAGGCGATTTACCTTCAGCGATCGCGGCGTCTATGCGCGATTGAATGGCGACTCGAACGAGTTCATTCGCTTCTATGTCTTTTCGGTACTTTGCGCCGAGGGATTCATTCGCGCGAATGGTTTCATCGATGGCGTCGATGCGCCCGCGAAGATTCCGTCGTTCGACGTTGTTCGGGTTCTTTTCTGTGATTTCCACCAGCCTGCGTTTGAGCGCCGAACGCTCGTACACGTTTTGTGCGTTGATATCTTCGAGCTCAAACAGTGCCTTTTGAATATTAATGCGCTCCTCGACGTTTTCATTTATATCGTCGCTCAACGCATCCAACCAAGCCTCGGAGAAAGAACCACCCCCGCTCATTCTCGGCTGACTCGTGCTCGGCGTCGCCTCTTTATTCGCCAACTGTGTCTTCAAACGCGCGACTTTCGATTGCAAATCATCAATCACGTGTTGATAATCGCCGATGTGATGCCGCTCGCGAGTGATGACGACGTTTTGCGCCACGTTGGTCTTGATCTCCTTCGCCCGATTGGCATATTTCAAGGTATTGATGGTGTGGTTGTACTGTTCGCTCGAAGCACTCACGGTGGCTATCATCGCTGTTCGTGAATTTCCCGACAAACCATCCTTCAACAGACGGGTCAACTTGGAATTGCGGTATGGGATGTACATGCGGCCCTTCGCCTTCGAGTTGCTGTGACGTCCCAGAGCGTTGATGCAGTTTGCCAATGCCAGTAAGCTCTTGTTGATATTCGCACCGTCACGGAGTTTCTGTCCGCAGTTTTGCGTGTCCGACGCTCGCTCGCTCCCTGCCAAATCAACCAAGGAGAGCTTGCCGCATAAAACGTGTTTCTCTTTGCCCTTGGCGCTCTTCTCCCAACGCTTCACGCTAATCTCTAAGACTGCGTGAGAACGGCTACTCGTCGCGTTTGCTTCGGTGTGATCGATGCTACGACGCTCGTTACCTTCGTGCAAGAGTTTCGTGATGTCGTCCGGACCCTTGACTGCGATGCGCGTCAAGCCCATCGGAACTGGGCCGCGCTCGGGATCCTCGCGCAGTTCGAGCGGTGGGCTGTCAACGATGAGTAAATCGTAAATCAGCTCGTTGTACACCTCCAAGTACGAGCACTTGACTTCGAATTCGTAGCTCTCGCGCAATGACTTGATTTGATCGAATATGTCAACGAGTGAAAGAAACATCATTCCCGGTTCATCGTAGTTGCCGATCATCGTGTGCGTCTTGCCTGAACCCGTCGCGCCGTACGCGAACACGGTCGAGTTCATGCCGTTTACGACGCCCGATATCAAACCACGACCAGTAGCGTCGTAGACTTCCGCATTCGTCGCCGTGTCGTTGAAGGCGACGTCAAAGGTGTATCGCCGCGCCTTGCTCCGCCGTTGCACTTGGTCCAAGTATGCTTTCTCTTCGTCGGGGTCCATCACGACCACTGTGTCGCGATTGACGACGCGTAATATGCTCTTCTTGCGACCAATTCCAGATAAGGACTGCACCGAAGACGACAGTGCGTTCGTCGAGCTCGTTAAACGTGCGTTTGGCGTCGATACGGATGTAGCGCTACGCTCCGCGTTTTCGCCTCTCGCCGCGTTGTCCACCGATACTTCAACTGGTCTCGTTCGCACTGCGACAAGAAGCTTGGCCGTCTGCGCCGACGGACTCGTCACTGGTCGTCGAGCTTGCTTTTCGACTCCACGAAGCCGAGATGGTGGCACGCGGACGTATATAGAGTCATCAGAGGTCGACGTAGACGTGAGAGGTGTCTCAACTTGCGCACGCATCGAACCGTCGCGCGCAATAAGTCCACGCCGATCCACCGAGCGATGTTGTTATCAGCAAGTGTTTGTCGTTTGCGTAAAGCTCACGCGCGCGTGCGTCCAAGCTTGCATCGCATTGTGAAGCCACGCGCGGCAGTCAAACTCGGTCAACCGTGTTGACTTTTCGCCGCGACGACAAACTCACGCACACGTGGCAGCAAAATCACGCGCCCCGTGCGGGGAGGCCGGACGCGAATAAATAGTCAGCGTCTTAAAACGAAAGCGTTTGTAACTCGCGGTATAAACCCTGAAGCCGCCGTCGCCGCGCGTCCAACTCCGGCCGCCCGCTCGTCGTCGTCGCCGCCGCCGCTTCGCACTCCTCATCCGACGCGTCGTCCTCGTCGCATCGCGTTGCGTCGCGCGCACTCACCGACGCGGTCACACGTTCCTTCTCCACACACGCACCATCAGCTCGTTCACGCTTCAACCGCTCGACGTCTGCCGTCAGTCGCTCGACGTCCCTCGCGCGCGCCTCGCGTTCGGCGCGCAACGCCTCCCGCAGCGCGTCAACCTCTCCCCGCGTCGTCGTCATCGTCTCCGCGCTCACCAGCGTCGCGTTCCGCTGCACCGCATTCACGACGAGTTCCAATAATCGATCCACTCTGGCGTCCATGCGCCGCTCAAACGCCGCGTGATCGAACGTCGTCGTCGTCGACGCGCCGCCGCCGCCGCGCGTCTCCTCCCTCGCGTCCCCGCCCGCGTCCTCCACCCGCGCCCGCACGCGCTCGACCACGTCCAGCGCCCCTGAAATCATCTCTTGATCTTCCTCTCGCGCGCACTTGATGAGCTTGGCGAGCGCGTGCGTGCGCTGATGGCACTTTTCAACCGACATTTCAATCATTCGCAAGCGACGCTCGCGCGCGTCGTCTTCGCGCGCCTGCGCGTCTCGCGCGGCGCGCGCGCGGTCGTGGAGCTTATCTCGCGTCGTCGTCGTCGTCGTCGTCGTCGTCGTCGCGCGCGCCGCGTCGTCGACGCCGTCGGGACCTGCCGGCGTCATAGTGTGACGCGTTCGTCGCGCGATGGCGCCGCGCGACGTCCTCATCGCGACGTTCGCGAGCGTCACCGGGTGCGCGGACCTGCGGTACTGCTCGCGCGGGCTGAAGGTGCGCGCGAGGACGCGCGAGGACGCGCGAGGACGCGCGAGACGCGGATTAAAGATGACGATGGCGACGCGATGGTTTTCGAATTCAACGACGACGCGACGACGCGCGCGCGACGCGAGAGCGCGAGGACGCGAACGCTGACGAACGCCGCGACGATTCGATTGCAAACAGGCGTGTAACGACGATTTAGACGCGGCGGTGGACGCGTTCTACAACGGGACGCTGGACGCGCGCGCGGCGTCTCTCGACGACGACGACGACGACGAGATCGATCGAACGCGAGCGACGCGCGACGGCGCGAGCGGCGATCGCGTGGGCCGAAGAGGCGAGAACGCGGACGATGCGATGGTGATCAGCGACGGCGAAGGGACCATGGATGAGGATTCGGATGATTATTGGGACGACGACGGGTCGTCGCCGATCGATTTGATGGGCGAGGACGAGGACGACCCGAGTGACGCGCGGATCTTTGGAAATTCGGCCACGGTGAACGCGCGGATGGGACAAGATGCGTGGGGGGGAGATGCGAGAACTCGGGCGCGGATGGAGACGAGAGATCGACTTGGGTTCGGTGGTGCGGGGGCGTCGGCGTTCCAGGCTCGCGACGGCGGCGACATCGATTTACCGGACGGCATCGATCGCGAGGAGGCGCGAATGTTAGAGGCGGCCATGTTGGGTGTGGCGTACATTCCACCAGATAACGCAACGGCGAGTAGAATGGCAGATTACGGGCCGAGCGCGCCGGCGCCGGCGAGTGTTTTGAACGCGCGGTCGATCACGACGGAGACGGATCGAGCGTACGAAGAGTCGCTGCGGGCGGATCGAGAGAAAGAGGCGCAACGACGGGCGGAGAAAATCGCGAAGGAAATGATTGAGGCAGAAAAGGCACAGGCGGAGGCGCGAGAAAAAGCCGAAAGAGAGGCCGAGGAAGCGGCGCGCGCGAAAATCGCCGCCGACGCCGCCGAGGCGCTGCCGGACGAACCCAACATCGGGGACGACGACGTGGTGAACATTGCGTTTAGATTACCGGACGGTTCACGCGTGATGCGCCGATTTCTATCATCACACAGCGCACGAGCGCTGTTTTTGTTTATCGACGGTTACGAGAAGCTCCATGCTGGTAGTTCTCGGCTCGCTGTCGAGCCAGGGACGTACAGACTCGTCGCGCAACATCCTCGTCGGGTCATAGAAAGCGACGACGCGGGGACTATCGCGGAAGCGGGAATCACGCACAAGCAAGAGGCGCTGATGATTGACTTGCTCGGTTAGACTGTGAACGCGATTAGCTATGCATTTTTATTAAAGTTCATCGAACGATATGCATGCACTATGCTTCCTATTAATCTACTTTATCGCCGTGGCGGTTGAACACATCTCTCGGATTACTCCCCGGCATGACTCCGGGAGGTAACATGAACGATGTGATGGCCGCCACGATTGCGACTGTTGAATAGCCGATGAACACGATGTTGGTGTCGTGATACGATGCCCAATATGTCGTCACAAATGCCCCTCCCCGCGCGGCCATGTTCGCCCAACTGTGTCCCGTGGCGCGCACTTGCGTTGGATACGCCTCCGGAGAGATTAGCCAAGTGAGATTCCCTGCAATTGTCGCGCAAAGTCTCGCCAACATTGCAAAAACTACCATGATCACGTCGGGAACGTCTGTAATGATGACTGGGAACGTCAACGCGAAGCCAGCAAAGAAGAAACTCATCAACTTTGAGCGACTGTAAATTTGAACGCAAAATAACGCCAAAAAGTTTGCCAAGAGTTCTCCGGCGCAAGACGCAAAGAGCGCCCAGTACGGGTACTCCGTCGACATTTCGGTCGTCTTTTTGTTCTTACCGTCCGCGAGCACTAAGAACGCTCGCGGCAAATAGAGCACGATTCCATAATAGATGAAGGTTTGCGCAAAGCTCACGATCCAAACCATCACCGTGCGCGCCGAATTCCCATCCTTGAACAACAGCGTCACGTCCAGCGAGGCGTGCTCTTCCACCTCTAGCTCCATCTCTCCTAAGTCCACATCATTCATTTTTGCCGCTTTTGCAAGTATTTGCTCAGCCTCCTTGCGTCTGCCTTTGATGACGAGCCAGTTCGGGCTCTCGTCGACCCAATACAAACCGATGGAGCTCAAAAGCGGTGGAATCGCGCAGTACAAGCACAACATTCGCCAACCCTGACTCTCGAGCGTCGTCGCCGCTATCTGGAGCGTCATGAACGACCCGACCGTCCACCAAATCCACAATCCCATCATCACAACTCCCCGACTCGTGTTCGGACAAAACTCGCACAACAAATCGTACGGCACGCTGAAACCGCCGATGCCGACGCCGCACCCGAACCGAAACAATATCAACTGCGTCGACGATTGACTAAACGCCGAGGCGATCCCGAACGCAGTGACGAGGAACACACCCAACGCGAACGCCGGCCGTCGGCCCACGGCGTCGGCGATGAGCCCGAACAGCACGCACCCCGCGACTTCGCCCAGGAACACGCTCCCCGCGATGTCATCCGCCTTCGCGGCGCTCAGTCCCCACTCCCGCTTACATTCGATCGTCAAGAACGACAACAGATTTACCTCTATGCTCTCCGCCATGATGCACAGCCCGCAGACGCAGAACAGCCGCCACTGGTACGTCGACCAACCGAGCGCGTCTTTCATTTCCGCGACCGAGCGTTGCGTCGCCGACTGCGAATCGACGCGCGAGAGCGTCGCCGACCGCGGTTCGCTCGCCGAGCCGTCGGCGACGCCATCGTCGTCGTTCGTCGCGCCGGGGCGTTGCATGGCGCGACGCTCCGCGCGCGCGCGGCGATGGCGTCGGCGTAACACCCTGGCGCTAGGACGCAACCACGGTCAAACACGGATCACTCGTGACGAAACGCCGAAAAGGGCGCTTTTAACGCCGTCGACGCGACGCGTCGGTGACGACGCGGCGGTGGCGGGCGCGGGAAAGCGTGCGCTAACTCTAATGTGACCTACACGCGCGATTGGCGCTACCTATGACGACAGGGGGTCGTGGCGTCGACGCTACGCGCGTCGGGGGGCTCGGGACAGAGCATGTGTCCCATGATGGGGACGCATTTGTCTCGGCACGCCCCGTACGCGACGCCGCGGACGCGAAAGTCGCGCGGTCGAGACGCGCCGATCCATATTTCGGCGATCGACGTCGGAGTGATCCCGAGGGTGTGCGCCCAGGCTAAGAGTTTGGGCGCGGCGCAATCCGCGCACCCGCACGGAAGCGCGGCGACGGGCGGATGAAACACGTCGCGAAGCGGACGAACTTGTCCACCGAGGCTCGGTAATTTATAACCTTCCCAGATTTTATCCTGCAACGCGCGCGATAAGGCTTTGCGCTCGGACTTCATGTCGTCGATGCGAGCGCGCAAGCGCGCCAAGATTTCGAGTTTCGGCGCGACGGCGGCGTCGCGCGCTTTCTTCAACGTCGACATCGCTCGTTTCGACGCGCGACTCTCTTCATCCAGCGTTTCGACGATCGCATCGCTCGCCCCGTCCGCTCTGGCTCTTCGTCTCGCCTCTTTCGCGCGTTTCGCCTCCGCCGCGAGCGCTTTCGCCTCGTCGTCTCGCGCCGCCGTCGCCTCGCGCACCTCGGCGCGCGTCATCCTCTCCTCCATCTCCGCCTTCGCGATGCGCTCGCTCAGCGCCTTTATTTTCCCGTGTTCACTCTTGTAATACGCCGTATCGTGCGTCAGCTCCCCCACCGGCGGCGCCCATCCCTCGACTCTCCACTCGCCGAACAGTTGTCCGCTAAACGCCTTCAGCGTCACCCGCTCGCCCGTCGTCTTCCGCCTCCCCACCAGCGCGCCGATCATCTTCCCTCCCTCCGCCGTCTCTAAATATTTCGCATCGAACCGCGCGTCCGCGACCGTCGCGTCGTAATCCATCCTTCCGCTCGCCCGTATCCTCTCCGCGACGTCTCGCGCCGCCGCCTCCGCCTCCGCCGTCCTCGCCATGGCGTGTTCGCGTCCGCACCGCGCGCACGTCCCTCGACACGCGCGCGCGCGGTCGGTGTCGTCGTCGATCTCATCGCGCATCTTTCGCGCGTGTCGTTCCGCCGCGCGCGCGTTCGCGCGTCCCGCGGCGCGCGGTTCGTTCGTCGGTTCGTTCGTCGCGCGCGCGTTCGGTCGCGCCGTCGTCGCCGCGCGCGTCGCACGCGCGCGCCGGTCGCGCGCGCGCGTCGCCGACGCGTTCGCGAGCGCGCGCGCGCCGCGCGCGAGGCGCATCGCGCGGCAGCGCGCGCGCGCGACGGCGCGCGCGCGCGCGAGGGCGCGCGCGGCGACGGCGCCGACGCGCGCGCGGCGGCGCGAGGCGTCGAGCGCGCGCGCGCGCGACGACGCGCGGCGACGACGCGCGACGCCGAAGATTCGCGTCGACGGCGACCGCGGGGCGCGGACGCGCGCGCGCGCGACGACGCTCGCGTGGCGAGGCGCCGAACGCGCGCCCGAGGGCTCGACGACGCGGCGCGCGGCGGAGGCGTTCGTCGCGCGATGGGAAGCGGCGGGGGCGAGGGCGAGCGCGCTGCCGGCGGCGATGACGTCGATGCGGCCGGGAAAAGACGCGGAGGCGAAGCTGTCGGTGGAGAACGCGGTGTACGAGAGCGACGTGTTTCGTAAGATGCACTGCGAGCTGGCGTGGGGCGACGGTGGGTTCGAGGTGCTGCACGTGGTGATGTATCCGTGGGCGGAGCGCGCGGCGCCGGTGTTCGCGGCGGACGTCGTCGGCTTCGGCGGACGCGTGTCGCTGTGCATCGCCGACGTCGCGCCGGTGACGAAAGATTTGAGCCTGCCGAGATCTTACGTCGACGCGCTCGCGCCCGAGCTCGAACGCGCGCTCGGGGACGGGTTGACGCGACGCGAGCTCCCGGACTGGGGCCGCGCGATTCTCGGCCCGTTGTGCCTGTGCGTCGGTCCCAAAGTCGGCGACGACGCCCGAGCCGACGTCGACGCCTTCTTCCGCTACGCTTTCAAGCTTCACGACGCCAACTGCGCGCTCGCGAGCGCGCCCGAACTCATTCTTCCGAGCGATTCCTCCGTCGCGCTCGACGCCCAGGTTCGATTTTGCGAGCGTCAGCTCGAAAACGTCAAGACTCGCAGAGCGCTCGAGCGCGCCTTCGGCGTCGATCTCACCGATCGTTACATGCGTCAGGTCTTATTCGACGTCACCCCGTCCACGCCGCGCCGGCCGTCGTGACTCTCGCCGCGACGTTGTATTTATTACGCCCCTCCCCGTCTCGCCCGCGGCGTCTCGCGTTTATTTTCGTAACACCTTTCGCGATCCCACACATCGCGACGATGGCGTCGAGCGAGCGCACGCCCTTGCGCTCCGACCGCGAGTCCACGCGATCGGTGTTCGCGTTCTCACCGTCGCGCGCGCGCGGGCGCGACGCCGCCGAGCCGCGCGCGGCGACGGTCGACGTCGACCCGAGCGCGGACGCAACACCCTCCGCGAGCTACGCGCGCTGGCCGCGACGCCGAGGGTACTCGATCGCCGTCCTCTGGTTCGTCGCGCTGACGCTGTGCGGGGCGGTGTTGTACGCGGTCGAACCGTCGTCGAGCGCGGCGAGCGCGCCGGCGAGCGCGACGCCGGCGAGCGCGAGCGAGGAGACGACGAGACTGGCGACGACGACGAGCGGGACGACGGCGACGAGCGGAACGACGGCGGCGAGGACGACGACGGACGGCGCGACGGATGGAACGTTGACGTTTGCGCCGGCGACGAATGAGACGACGACGACGGACGGGACGACGACGGATGGGACGAGCGCGAGCGCGGCGACGCCGCTGACGGTGGATTGGGGCGAGGTGTTGCAGCCGGCGGGCGACGAACCGGCGACGACTGTTTCGTTGGATGGCGAGCCGACGCCGACGTTTTCGGCGACGCCGACGCCGCCATCGCCGGCACCGATACCACCGCCCGAACCGCCGGCACCGCCGCCGGCGTTGAGCCTGTTGACGAGACATTTATTCTCGCCGAGCGCGTTCGCGCTCGGCGTCGTCGAGCGCTGCGCGGCGTGGACGACGCCCGCTTCGTGCTTGGGAGATAAGGATCTGTACGGATGCACGTGGACGGGGGTGGCGTGTCAGGTAGGGTGCGCCACGTTTGAGAGTCAAATCGGGTGCGACACGCAGGGCAGTCTGTGCGCGTTCGATCAAGACGCCGGCGTGTGTTCGTTCGCGACGCACGGGTGCGCGGCGTACCGGGACATCGCGTCGTGCACCACGGCGGGCGGCGCGTGCGACTGGTCGGAAGGCACGTGTTTCGACATCGCGCGGGCGAACATCGTCTGCCACGCGACGTCACAGGAGGAGTGCAGAAGAGATCCAGCCGTGCCCATCGCGGAGCAGATACCGTGCACGTGGCACGTCGAGGAGACGATTGAAATCGCCGACGCGCGCGTGTACACGGGCGCAGACGCCGCGGCTCCGAACTCGACCGGCCTGTGCGTGGCCGAACGTCGTTGCGCCGTGTTCACGAACAGTCACGATTGCGCGCAGTTATCGCCGCGATGCGTGTTCAATTTCGACCAAGGCGCGTGCGTCTCCTCGAGGCGCGTGCGCGAACAGCACAGACTGTGTTCGCCCAACGCCGACGAGCGCCATCGCTCGTGCCGCGAAGACCCTCAAACGGGCGGCGCCACATTTTGCAACTTCAGTTTTGGCCCCGCCGCTGGTTTCTGTCAGCGTTGCGGCGCCTTCGCGAGCGCCGACGCGTGCGACGCCCTCTTCAGCGATCGCGGCGCGCGCCGCTGCCGCGCCAAGTGCTTTCCGGACGAACCCATCCCGGCGCGCCTTCGCGATCACACGACGTACGAATATCCCGCCGGATATCCGACGTACGAATATCCCGCCGGATATCCCACCAACGTCACGCGACGCTCGCCGTCGCTTTAGCGCCTCACTCTAGCCTTGTAGTCTGCGCGCGCGACTCGCGTTCGTCCTCGCCGCGCGACGCCGACGCCCCCGAACCGCGCGCGTCGCGTCCCTCGCCCCGCGGCGCGCGTTACACGTCGACGCGTCGACGCGCGGCGCGCCCGCGGGACGATGAAACGACGATCGAGCGAAGACGCGGCCGACGCGGACGCGAGCGAGACGCCGAGCGCGGGCAAACGCGCGCGCGCGACGACGGCGACGATCGCCGAGAATCCGACGGGCGACGACGACGTGCGTGGAGACGCGCGCGACGCGCGCGACGCGACGCGACGCGACGCGACGCGACGGCGCGATGGCCGCCGAACCGCGACGCGCGCGCGGGACGAACGCGCGACGACGACGACGGTCGGGAACGCGTCGCGTCGGATCGCGCGCGAGCGAAGGCGCGAACGGCGCGTTTAAAGAAGAGACGCGCGCGACGGATTCGACGCGCGCGCGGAACGCGGTGACTGACGACGCGCGCGAATGTGAACGTTGATGCATAGAAATCGAACGCGAAGTCGAACCGCAGGAGCTCGCGGACGTCGAACGCCGAGCCGGAGGCGGCGGCGGAGAAGGCGAACGGGAAACCCGCCGGCAAGGCGAAGACGAAGGCGAACGGAAACGGGAAGGGCGCGACGAAAGGAGGTGCGCGCGTCGACGATCGCGCGATTCGCGCGTTTTGAGTGATGATGCGTGACGGGGGACTGACGATAGGACGGTGTTTCGACGCGATCGTAGACGACGTGACGAGCGTTGACTATCGCGAGGGCGAGTCGCTCGCGGCGCACTTGAAGCTCGACGAGGGCGTGCTCGATGTGTGCATTCCCGCCGAGGCTACGTCGACCGCGAATCAGCACTTGCGCACGAGGCAGTTGTGGGGCACGGATGTTTACACGGCGGATTCCGATATCGTCGCCGTGCTCACGCACACTGGATATTATCGTCCGAGCGGCGTCATGCCGCCGAATCTCGGCGCGGTGCGCGCCGTCATTCGAGCGACGCCGCACCCGGAAGATGGCTATCCCTCGACGAGTCGTAACGGTATTCGATCGCGATCGTGGGGACACATCAAAGAAGGGTGCGGATTTGTCGTCGAGAGCGCGCGGGCGGTGACGAGCTCTGGCGTCGAAATCGACTTGACGCCGAACACGATGCGTCGCAAGGTTTCGCCAACGTTTTTCCCGATTGAGAAGGAGCACGTCGTGCACACGCGTAATTCTGCGGCTAACGCCACGGGTAAGAAGGGTTTGATTCGTGAAGTGACGATTCAGTACAATTTATGCAACGAACCGTGGATGAAGTACAGCGTCAGCCTCGTCGCAGATCAAGGCTTCAAGAGATCGCAGTGGACGTGCGCGCGACTTCGCCGGGAAGTCTTGTACGTCGAGACGCATCACAAGAGGTACGAGTTGAGCTGCGTGCCTGGAAAGGATGGTGAAGAGAGTAGATTCAGATGGGCCGCGAGTAAGAAGCCGCTCCCGCTTGATAAGACGCGCGAAGTGGGAGTGCCGTTGCCGAAGGCGCACGTCGACGTCGCCGCCGACGATTTGCGCTGGGACGAGATTCATTGGGGATCGAACTCGGTGATCATTCGCGACAAGGAGTACCAGCTCGCGCGCTTACAATACCTTCCGCGCGGTAAGTGAGGTCACTAGAAGAAATACACGCCCTTGAAAATACAATCTTATTAAAGTCTAGACTTCATCGCGACGAACCGAGTCGACCGCGCGGTCCTCGACCGAACGTCTCGTCAACCATCAAATCAACGTCACCGTACTCACTTCCCTCAGTGGTCCAGTCTTCGTTTACACCACCGACGATGACTTGCTTCAAACCGAAGTACTCGCGCGAAAACTGAATCAAAGAGTTTATCAAAACGTCAAACGCCATCTCGTCCGCGGTGCCCAGATCCACCCACACGCGGGCCCACTCCGCCTTGTACTCCACCTCTGACATTTCGTGGAACACGTGCGACGATGTATCGGTGCTAAATTCGTGCGCTTGTTCCATTGAATAGTCCATGAACGACACCGAATCAAAATTTTCACCCGCCTGCATGTTGTACGAGTTGAATCCGCCCAATTTTCCGAGCACAAACCACGCTTTAAACACTTCCTCAAACAACGGTTTTTCCATCTCCGCGATCGCGTTGTGCGACTCGACCCATATCCAGCAATTGAACGGGTTCACCTCGCGAAACCTCACGAGCGTCGGCACGGTAGATCCACTCCTCTCTTGATAAATCTTCGCCTTTTTCTGCTCAAACCGTTCTCGAATCTTCGCCTCGACCGCCTTCGGATCCCCATTCGCCCCCTCCAGCAACGCCGCGATCTCCGGATCGCGCGCCGATTCTTCCTTTAATATTTCCATCCATTTTTCATTCGCCGCCCTCGCGTCTTCGCCTTCTTCGTCCCCCGCGCGCGTCCCGCTCGCGCTCGCGCCGTCGCCGCGCGTCTCGCCTCGTCCTCCCGTCCGCCGTCGCGCCTCCCGTCGCGCCTCCCTCGCCGCGTCCGCGTCCTCGTCACTCCCGCGCGTCTCTCCTGCGCCCTCTCCCGCCGTCGCGCGCGTCCCGATCGCTCCCGCGCGTCGCCTCGCGCTCGCCCTCGCGCCGCCGCCGCCGCCCTCGCGTCGTCGTCGTCGTCGCGTCCCTCGCGCGTCGATCGCGCCGCGCGCGCGCGCGTTCGCCCGCGCCGCGCTCGCGCGCATCGTCGCCGACGCGCGCGTCGCGACGCGAGCCGTCGTCGCGCGTCGTCGTCGTGTGCGGCGCGCGAATCGCGTCGAGGGGAACGAAGCCGCGAGACCAATCGACATTCATTTAATCCGCGCGCGGCGCGTCACTTGTCGACGCGAGCGCGCCTCATCGCGCGTCCAACGCACGGCCTTCGACGAGGGCGTATTTTTCGTGATCTTTGCGACGCGACCATGCTGAGTCCGACGCGACGACGCGCGACGGTTGAGTCGACGACGTCGTTCGAGCACTGTCGAGCGGGGACGCCGACGGGACGAGCGCAGGTGCGCGCGCGCGACGGCGAGGCGAGGCGAGGCGCGCGCGCGCGGAATTCGCGTCGCGAAAACCGTTCGCGTCGCGCGCGGTGATAAGCGCGGTTCGACGCGCGCGCGGGACGCGCGGGACGCGCGGATGGCGATGGCGATGGCGATCGAGGGGATGGATGATCGTCGAGCGAATCGACGCGCGAGACTGACGATGTTGACGGTTCGATAGGTCGATCGATTCATCCCGAGCCGTAGCGCGTTGGATTTGGACGTGGCGCACTACAATTTGTCCCGAGAGGGCGGGGAATCGGAGGTGGATGATGCGGTAAAGGAGATCAAGTCTCCGGCGAAGGTGCGCGCGTCGACGCGCTCGAAGCGCGCGCGGACGAACGCGTGGAGTGAATGAATGAGTTCGTTGAGACTGACGACGAAATCGATCGCGCGATGATATGATGCACAGGAAGCGTATAAGAAAAGTCTTGCGGATAACTTCCACGTGGATAACGGAAGCGATTCGGCGAAGATTCTCGCGTTCAAGTCAAAGGCGCCGGCGCCGCCGAGCGGGTTGGAAAACTCGGCGCGCGGTGTCTACACGAACAACTCCGCGGGAGTGAAGGCGAAGAAGACGTTCCGTCAGATTCCCAGCGCTCCCGAACGCATCTTAGATGCGCCGGAGTTGATCGATGACTACTATTTGAACCTTATCGACTGGGGGTCGTCGAACCAAGTCGCGGTGGCGTTGGGGTGCACCGTGTACATGTGGAACGCGGATACTGGGGCTATCAACCAATTGTGCCAGACCAACCCGGATGACGAAGATGATTACATCACCTCCGTCAACTGGGGTGCGGACGGTAAGCACATTGCGGTGGGTACGAACAGTGCGGAGGTTCAAATTTGGGACGCGGCGCAGTGCAAGAAGGTGCGTACGTTGCGAGGTCACGCCGCGCGGGTGGGTGCGGTCTCGTGGAACGGTTCGCAGCTTGCAACGGGTAGTCGTGATAACAACATCATGATTCACGACGTTCGCATTCGCGAGCATTGCACCTCGACGCTCCAGGTTCACCAGCAAGAGGTTTGTGGCTTGAAGTGGAGCCCGAGTGGCAATCAGCTCGCGTCTGGCGGTAACGACAACTTGTTGCACATCTTTGATGCGAGCTCCATCGGCAATCAACAAGCGTTGCACAGATTAGATGCGCATCAAGCTGCCGTTAAGGCTCTCGCCTGGTGTCCGTTCCAGTCCAACTTGCTCGCTTCGGGCGGCGGTACCGCCGACCGTTGCATCAAGTTTTGGAACACGAACACCGGCGCCATGCTCAACTCTGTGGACACGCACTCGCAAGTGTGCTCGTTGCAGTGGAACACGCATGAGCGGGAGCTTTTGTCGTCGCACGGTTACAGCCAAAACCAGTTGTGTTTGTGGAAGTATCCGACGATGACCAAGATGGCCGAGTTGACGGGTCACCAAGCGCGAGTGCTTCACATGGCGCAGTCTCCGGACGGTACCACGGTGGTATCGGCGGCCGCGGATGAGACTTTGCGATTCTGGAAGTGCTTCGATAACGCTAGCGAGAAGACCAAGAAGGTGCGCGATTCCAATGACTCATCTGTTTTGCGCAGGTTCAATTTCCGCTAAGGCGAGGGCGGCTGTACCATCTGTATCCATCCATTCCCGCGCAATCCGACACCACCGAACGATTCCGTGCATGCAGATTCCCTCACCCATTATTTTCACTAGCAGTTGGTGACTGACTCTTCGACCACACACCGCGCTCGCTTTCGATTTTTATTGTGTTTTCACGGCTTACGTCTCGCCGCGGCGTCGTCTCGCCGCGACCGTCGCTCATCACCGTCGGCGCGGCGAACCACGACGACGTCGCACCGCGCGCGCCACGCCCAGGAAAAAGGAAAGAAAAACGAGGTCTTCATCGGTTTATGTACTACATTGGGTCCAAGGGTGTTTTCATCAACACCACCAGCGCTCAAGATTGTCGTCTCGCTCTCTCGTCTCACATTCCATGCATTCCGCGCTCAAAGTGTTCAATTTAAATCTCGTCCAGCGACAGGTGACCGTCATCCCTCCGCACACTCGCGCGCGCGCGCCGCGCCATGCTCGTGGGCGCGAATAATTTCCGTGCGTGATCGCGCGCGCGCGTTTCGCGATCACTCGTCGCGCTCGACCGCGCGCGCGTCGCGCGCGACCGCGACGGATCGACATTTGATTTTGAATGCGCTCGACGCGAGACTGACGCACCGCGCGCGCGAACGCGCGACTCGAACGACAGATTTCGCGTATAGCACGATCCGCGATGAAGGCGCGAACTGCCCCGTGCTCGTGTACGTGTCCACGGCGGACGTGGACGCGCTGTGCGCGTTTAGAACGCTGAAGCTGATGCTTCGGAGCGACAACGTGGCGTATTCGGTGTTCCCGGTGAGTGGATACGGCGAGTTGCAGCGGCTCGGGGAGGAAATCCCGGACGATGGGCAACAGCGAGCGATCGTGTTGATAAACTGTGGGGGCACGGAGGATGTGAAGACGGTGATGGGGTTGCGCGAGGGCGCGAGAGCGTACGTGTTCGATTCGCACAGGCCGTTGGATTTGGAGAACACGAGGGCGGATAATCAGGATGTGTTGGTGATGCGGGACGATAAGGAAGGAGAAGAGTCGTTTCCAGAGCCGGACTCGGAGGATGACAGCGACAGCGACGATGATGATGACGAAGATGACGACGCGGGGGCAAAAGGTGGAGAGTCGCCGAGGACGAGACGGTTGCGAAAGGCGGAAAAGCAGCGCGAAAGGGCGGCGTATTACGCGCGCGGGTCGTTCTACGGACGATCGAGTGGGATGGTGATGTATGACATAGCGTACAGAATGAGCAAGGATAGGTTGGAAAATTATTTACCGCTTTGGTTGGCGGTGTTGTCGATGACGGATCAGTACTTGCATCAAAGGTTGTCGCACGAGATGTACACTTCGTGCGTCATGGAGCTCGCAACTCGCGTGAGCGCGATGTCGAACGCCGATATGCCGACGACGCGGTCTTTAGAAGATGGCACTATCGTCAAGGCGTTCGACGAACGGCGTTTGCAGTACAATGAGGAGTTTAGATTTATGCTTTTACGCCACTGGACGCTGTACGAGTCAATGCTGCATAGCAATTACGTTGCGACGCAGTTGCAAACGTGGACGGAGCGTGGCCGAGCGAACTTGAACTCCCTCTTCGCGCATGTGGGGATCCCTTTGGACGTGGCGAAGCAAAAGTATTCGCACATGTCTCCGGCGCAAGTGAAACAATTTGAGGAAAGGTTGGATGAGTACGGCGCGTCGCACGGATTGGATAACGTCAAGTTTTGGTCGTTTCAGTATTCCCATGGCTATGCACTGAGAGTGTGTGCTGCGGATGTCGTGTACGGCGCGACAGCGTTGCTCGAAGGCATGCTTGACAGAGAAGAGGAGGATAGAACACCCGCGGATAACTTTTGGCGAGCATCGCAGGCGCTGTCGTTGGGCAATTGGGACGAGATGGAGGCGGGCATCAGCCACGCCATCCGATTGCAACAAGCTGTTATGCGACAAGGTGGGATCGCGCTCGCTTCTTCCGCGCACATTCGCACGACTGGGAGTTTGCGATGCTTTTCTTTGCTCGATCATGGATCGCCGGCGGATGTCAAATTGTTCATGCACCCGCTGTCGTTGTTGAAGCTCGCGTTGTTCGTGCAAGACGCACTTCGCGTGACAAAGAAACGGCTTCGGCCACTTGTCTGCATTGGTCCATCTGCGGAAGATGAATCCCTCGCGCTCATCGTCGGTGTCACCGCCAAGCCAAACACCGACGACGCCGCTGGCGGAAACTTCTTCACGCACTCGTTCAAAATGGCCGCTGAACGTATTCACGCGCGTTTCCGACACGACTCTTTCGAAGCCTCCGTGATACAAGTCGCTCGACGTGACTTGGGACCATTCATCGAGGCGCTATCTGACATTGACGCCGAGCGTCTGGCGCGTTTGCGAATGGCCGCCGCATAGGATGCAGAAGCTCGTTGGATGTTTTTGTGTTGTAATGAATCTCTGTTTTACAAACGCATTTTGGTTCTAGTCTTTATGCGATAGCCACGCGAGCATAAGCTTCAAGTCCGTTAGCATCAGTTGAAGCGCTTGCGTCCAGTTCTCGTCTCGATTAAACGTAAACGTCATCTTTTTTCCGTCCACCTTGTCGCCAGAAATTGGGTACGGCAGTTCAAACGGTGGATTCACGCCCTGGCGTACATCTCTCGCCCGCATGAATTCAGCTAACTCGGAGAGGCAGGTGAGAAATCCTATAACTGCTTTGTCGTACTTATGAGACGATATGATAGACACCGGCCCGAAAAGTTCGAACACGTTACCCTTGGCGTCGCACACTTTGGGAAAGCTACCCATCGGCTTGAGCGTGTATTGCGTAAACGTAAACTTGCAAATGCGCGCCATGGAGTGCAACAGCAAACACACCAGCCCAAACGCAGTATTGATTTCTTCCCATTCCACCACAGGCGCGGGGAGACGCCCGAGACGAAAGCCATTAATCGTGCCAAACGCACCGTCGCGCCAGATGTGAAACGCATCGTTGAACACGTTCGTCTTTTCCAAACGTTCGAGATGCGTTTGCGCTTGCTCCGTTCGCGCCACGATGGAATCTCTTTTTTCTAAGTGCGCGTTTAAATTCTTCTTAAACGCGTGGAACTCGCGCCAGTACGTATTCTCAGCCTCGTCCAAAGCCGCCGCTTTCTTGGCCAACTTGCTCCTCGCCGCGCGCGTTGACTCAAGCTCGATTTCCAACGCCCTCAATGTTTCCTCCGCTTCCCGCTCCGCCTTCTCCATGTCCCTCACGGCGTGCGAAATCACCTTTGTCACGCCACCACGCCCGCTCGTCCTGCCGTCGATCCCTCTGGACTCGCTCCGTTCCTCTTCCTCCTCCGCCTCGCGCAACGCCTCCAACGTCTCCTCGTACTCCGCGCACTCCGCCTCCGCCTCCTTCGTCCGCCTTTCAATCTCCGCCACCACGGACGACGAACACGCATCGCACAACGGATGATCCATATCGCTCAAATCACTCGCGATATCGAATATCCGCGCCATGACGCTCGCATCCGCGTCGCCTCCCTCGCCTCGCAGTTCGGCGCTCGGCAGCACCACGAACGACTCCCCCATCGTCCCTCCCTCGTGCGTCGTTCGTCCGCGCAGCGTCGCCGCCAGCGTCACAGGTGATGGCGCGCCGCTCGAAGATTTCGACGCGTCCGATTTTCTCGCGCGCAACGCGAGTTCGGGCGCTAAAACGACGAAAGATTCCTCCAACGTGGCGTTTCTGGACAGCGCTGGGACGTTGACGAATTCGAGCGCGCGCGCGCACGCGGCGCATCGGAAACGCACGGGCGCGGGCTCTGACGGTCGCGACGACGGTTGCGGTTGCGTCGGGCGCAGGGGCGATCGCGAGGGCGACGATGGATGCGACGCCATCGCGTCGTTCTGCCGAATGGTCGTTCGTCGGCTGATGGTTGGCGTTTGAAAAGAAGCGACGAGGGGCGACGACGACGTCATAAATTTCGTCTGTAAAACTGATCTACTCACTCAGCTAGCGCTAGTGGATGCTTCCTCCGCCTGGTCATCCTCGGTTGCTAATGAATCCCCCTGTGCGTCGCCGTCCAAGGCGTCGAAGATGGCGTCGACGTCCATCGACGCGAACGCGGCTTTGATGTCGTCGCGAGCGACGCCGTCGATGGCAGCCTTCATCGATTCGCGAAGCTCGTCGCGGGACGGCTCTCCGTTGAAGTTCTCTTCGACGTAAAGCTTGCGCGGCCAATCCGCGAGCACTGCCACAATCTGGTCTTGAACGTTGTACGTCTTGAGCTCGAAGCCGCGCGTGTTGTCGTGAATATCCGTACGCAGTTGCTTTCTCGTGGTGTGCTCAAACGACGGGATGCTGTCCAGCATGCGAGTCGCGCTCGCGACATCGCGATTAAGTAGATGCGCTCGGACCACGTGAACGTAATAAAAAGGCGTAATCGGCATCACGTCGGGCTCTCGCCACTTTGCTGGAATTTCGAGCTTCTCGGCGCCCCTGTGCGTGTGCGTGCCCGCCTCGATGGCGGCGTTGATGCGCTCCATTCGCTCAATACGGGATTGAAGCGTTGCTCGAATACTCGCGATATGCTCTTCGTTCGCCCACAACGCGTGCTCGGGCTCGCCAATCCTCGTGGCCCATTTCAAAAACTTGAAATACGTTCTGCTCGGAACGACGGCGCCGCTCTCTTTAAACGCGACGGCGTACTCTCGAGCGAGATCCATGTGCCTGTTATCGAGCGAGGCCCCGATCATCGTAGCCACGGTGAAGTCTTCCGTGCCGTAACTTTCGCGCACCGCTTCGTACACGCGATAGACGTACTCAAAAGGTCCAGTGTACGTGTTGAAAAATGCCTGCTTGGCCACCGTCCGCGTCAACTTTACGCCCAGCGACGCGTGGTTTTCAACCATCTCCACCGCGGCTTCGTGATCGTCAAATTTGCGAATTTCATTGAACAATTCCAACGCCACCTGTTCGCGCCAAACCATGTGCCCTCCCCACTGCGAACGGTTCGCCGCTTCCTCGGGCGTGTCCGTCGCGACGGGTTCGTACTTTGCCAACCGAATGCGGTGCATCTTCGCCATGAAAGCAAAAACCTCGCGAATATCCTCCTTGGTCTTAATCTTGGTGATCATGATGCGAACTTGTCTCGAGGACGTGGGGTAATCTCCGTCCGCCACGCTATCGGTGGCGATCTTAATCGCCTCGCTCACCGTCTCCGCGCACGCCAACGTCACGTCGAGTCTTCTCTTCACCAACGTCGACCGCAACAACGGCGGATCGTGCGGCACCTCGTCCGGAATATCGATCAACTTATGCGCGGTCTCGTGCTTGTTCGTTTTCGAGTCTCCGTCGACGTTCCCATCACCGTCCTCGCCGTCGTCGTCGCGTTCGCCTTCCCGTTCGCTCCCCGTCGCCGTCGCGAACGCGCGTCGTCCCGCCGTCGTCCACGTCGCGAACGTCCCTCTTCCCGCGCGCAGCGCCTCCCCCGCGCGTTCCGCGCGTCGACCCGTCCCTCGCTCGTCCGTTCGCGTCGCCCGCGCCTCGCGCGCGCCTCCGCGCGCCGTCGCCGTCGTCGTCGTCGCGAACCCTCCGTCGTCGCCCGTCGTCGTCGTCGCCTCGCGCGTCGTCCCCGCGCGCCCTCGCGCGCGCTCGCACAGCGCGCGCACCGAGCCGATGACGTCCTTGGCCGTCGACGCGCGTCGCAGCATCCTCGCCGTCGACGCGCGCGATCACGCGCGGCAGAGTGCGCCGTCGATCGCGAGCGATCGCGCCGCAGGGCGGCGAGAAACCCATAACTTCGACGGCGACGGCGGCGACGCGCGATGGTGGCCGAAACCTCGACGTAACTGTTTGCCAGGGTGAGCTTCGCTGGCGCGGAGTGCGGCCTTCAAAGCCGTAGCGGCTTAGCGGCCGAGTCGTTCGATTCGACCTCACTGGCGACGCGATTTTTGCCGACGCCGACGCCGACGACGGCGACGCGCGACGACGGCGCGCGCGCGCGCGGCCGACGCGTTCTTCGACGTCGCGCGCGCGAGCGTTTTTTGTTTTTTCACGGTGATAAATCGAATGTAGACTACATACATCTCGTATTCGAGCCACCTCGAATCCTATACATTCCCTATATGCGCGCCCATCACGCGTCGCCCGCCAACCGTCGCATCGCGCGCTCGACGCGCGTCGTCCACGTCGTCCACGCCGGGACGACGTGTTTCATCAGCAGTGGTTCCGTGTGTCTCGCGATGTACCTCCGGTACAGCCCCGTCGCGAGCGACACGGCGTAGACGACGTAGAGAAACGCCGCGAGCGTGACGACGGTGACGCCCGCGCCGGCGATCGGATGGCGGTCGAACCATCGGTCGACCCTGGCGGTGTAGTACGCGAGCGGATCGGCGCGTCGGTCGAGCGCGCGCGATTTTTTCCCGCGCGCGCTCGGGCGCCGGCGCCGAGGCGCGGTCGGCGCCATCCGCGTCGCGAAGTCGCGATTCGCGCCGACGGATGGAAAATTTTCGGGGGAACCAAACCGACACAGCGACGCGCGCGGCATTACGCGACGCGACGCGCGAGACGCGCGCGAGCGACGAGCGACGCGCGAGGGGGTAGATCACGCGACGCGTGTTCGTCGCGCGCGACGTCGAGCTGGGACGCGCGCGAGACGAACGCGAGCGGATTCGCGCGTCGGGCGAACGATCGAACGAACGTTGAGCGGCATGGCGACGACGGAACGCGGCGACGCCGACGCGCTGTGGCGCGCGATCAGCGCGGTGACCGCGGTGGGGGGTGCGCGTGAGAGCGATGCGTCGGAGACGCGCGCGACGGAGGCGCGGGATGGGACGGCGGGTGGGATGGGAGGGAAGATGAAGGACGCGCGCGCGCGAGGGGACGCCGTCGACGACGCGCGGCGGCCGAGCGCTCGCGCGAGCGGGGAGCGACGACGGGCGGTTTTGAGCGAGCCGGACGCGGTGCCGGTGGTGCGATTCGGCGCGGTCGACGTGGGAGGTACCGGGTGCGAGGGGTTGGATATCGTGAACGACACGGCGTTGACGCAAGAAGTCGCGTTCGCGGATTGCGAAGCGATCGCTCGAGACGGCTTCTCGCTCGATCGAGAGACGTTGACGATTCAACCCGGCACGACGGAGCGCGTACAGTTGACGTGGACGCCGCAGAGGGCGATGGCGGCGACGTACTGCGGGCAAATCTCGTTCGTGGTCGTCGCGGAGGCGCCGGTACCCATGCCCGAGGTGGAGATGAAGGCGCGCATTCGCGGCGTGGCCAAGGGCGAAGTTTTACGACCGTTGACGAATGAAGCGCCCGAGGAACGCGTGGCGAGCGCGACGAAACGTCCGCGAGATGCGAGGTTGGCGACGCGGCGGTCGCTCGCGACGTCGCCGCGCAAACTCGCGGGTGAGGATAAGTTGGCGTTGGACGCGATGCGTGCGAAGCAGCGTCGGCTGGAGGACGAACCGGCGACTTTGGCGCTCGCGCCGGTGGCGCGAGCGCTGCAACTTCAGCGAGAAGATTCGGCGTCGGGCGACGCCCACGAGGGTTCTACGAGTCGAAACGTGTCCGACGAGTTCCAAGCGGGAATATGGTTGCGTCAGCAAGAGCTCGCGTTCATTGCGTGGTTGAATCACACCATCGTCATCGACGACGTCGGCACGATGGGCGACGACTCGCCGTCTGCGAACCGAGGAGGGAACGCCTCGGCTCGCGAAGTGCGGCAAACTGTTCGAAACAAACTCACGTCATTGTACAGCTACGATGACGAGCTCGGGAGAGTCCTGAAAAAGACCTACAGACACGTTGACAACGCTCGATTCAGATTGAACACCGGACAGACGTTCATGGATAACGTCGCGCTCAAGGAGGAATTTGCGCGCGCGCTGTCGTGCTTCTCACCGTTTTGGTTGCAACTCGGCGTCGATGTGGTTGTCGGCGGAGGCATCGTGTGGAAGCGACGCGGCGATTTGCACGAGATTCAGAAGGAATGCATCGCCGCCTTGTTCCGTGATAGAGATTTGGAGATTGAATTTGGAACCGGGCACGTGCCCGGCGCGCCGCCGTTCGCACACGGATACGAAGAGGCGTTGAGCCGAAGCGTTCTCAAGCGCGTTTTACTGCTGGTGTTCATTCTCGATCGCGCAGCGATGAGTGGGTTACCCCCGAACACGCCATTACTTATGCGTCCTCACGCGGCGCTCAAACGAAGTGAAGACATACTTCGCACGGCGTTGCAAGGCTCGATGTACGGCGAAGGCGACGTCATTCGCAACTTGAGTCAATGTTCGTACAAGTTGCACTACAAACAAAATCCCATTCGTGAGTACGACTTTCAGTGCACGAACTTGGCTGTCGATTTGCGCGACGGCGTGCGTCTATGCCGACTCATGGAAGTTTTGAACGCCGACGTACTCTTCATGAGCTACGACGAAAAGAACAAGGAATGGAAGCGAAGTCTGTTGAGCGAGGTGCACTTCCCATGCGCATCCAGGGCTCACAGGGTGCAGAATGTCGAGGTTGCGCTGCGAGCGATCAAGGATCAACAAGTTGGCTTGCCTGGTACGTGGAGCCGAATCAAAGCTGAGGATATCGTCGATGGTCACCTCGAGCACACGATGGGGTTGTTGTGGGCGTTGATGATGCACTATTCGGCGCCGGGCTTGCTCCTGCCCAAGTCGTTGGACTCAGAGATCACTAGATTGGGCGGTAAAGTGCCAGATATCAAGCGTATCGAACGGCTGTCAGCGGCACGACGCGGTGATTCCGTCATAGAAGCGCCGCAGTGCGCCATGGAAGCGCGCCTATACGCCTGGGCGCGGGCTGCGTGCGCGACTCAAAACGTTGAGCTCAACAATCTCGGCGGCGCTTTCACCGATGGTCGCGCTCTGTGCGCTCTTATTCGCGCTTACGCGCCCATGATGATTCCAAAGCGTCGCATTGGTAATGCTCCGCTGAAGCTCGACGATGCGAATGCGGATACGGCAAAACACGCTCGGGAGTTGGCGCGTGACAACTTTGCTGCGGTTGCCAAGGCACTTCAAGCGCTCGGCGGCGTGCCGAACCCAACGTTTGATATACGATTTACCAGTGACGAAGGCCTGGACTCTCCTGATCCACGGGCAGTAAGTGGATACTTGCTGTTTCTCAGCGCGCGCTTGCTGTTATTGCGGCAGCAAGAAGTCGCTTGCGTCCGCATCCAACGCTGGTGGAGATGGAATCGTCCAAACCGACCCAAGTTTGCCGAAGTCGTTCGCAAGTGGAACGCGGCGTCGACGGTAATTGCATCGCACGTTCGCCGCGTACAGGCAGTGGACGCGGTAAATGCGCGAAAGAATGCAATCGTAAAGCTGCAATCTTTCCGACGCGCGTGCGTAGCGCGGCGAGAGTTCCTCAATATGAAGAATGCCGCGGTGAAGATTCAATCCTTCAAACGCATGCACACGGCGCGCCTGGAATTCCAAGACACAAAGTGGGCGGTGGAAAAGGTGCAAAAGATGCGACGAGGTTGCGCGCAAAGAAATCAGTTCTTGCGCAAAAAGCAAGCTGCGACTTTGATCCAAGGTTGGTACCGAACGGTTTGTGCGCGTAACGAATACGTGAACAAGACGTGCGCTGCGACCATTATACAGATGCACTGGAGGGCTTTTGCCGCGCGCGCCGAAGCAAAGCGCATCGTCGAAGCGCGAATGAAAATAATTCACAGCGCTGCAACGAAGATTCAAGCTGCGTTTCGAAAATGTATGATGCGCAAGCACTTCCTTCGCTTGCGTTGGTTCGTGATTTTATCGCAAGCGCGCGCTCGCGCCGCCGCCGCGCGCCGGACCTTTGTGGCGCAAAAGAAGGCTAGCGTGACAATCCAACGGCGTGTTCGACGATTTTTGGACTACAATGCGTACAAACGTCGTTCGCAAATGATAGAAAACGAGCGTCAGAAGAAAGCTGCGACGACGATTCAACGTCACTGGCGTGGATACAACACGCGCGACGGACTCGACAACATTCAATGGAAGACGTACTTCGTCACGTTGCTGCAAGCATACGTGCGACGTTGGCAAACTCGTCGCAAGTTCGTGAACGAAATTTTACCGCGTCAAAAAGAGCTCAAGTTGCAAGCGCGGAAGACGCAGATGCGTGCGCGAATGGCTCGTGAGCGCGAGGCGGCGACATGCATTCAAAAGTTCTGCCGCGGTCACCTCGCTAGAAAAACAGTGAGAAAGATGCGGCGCAAGGCGTCCAAGGCGAAACGAGCCGAGAAGGATGCCGCCGCGAATCTACTTCAAAAGGAAGAGAAATCTAGCGAGGAAATCACTCAGCGAAGTCGGCGTCCTGTGTCGGCGTTCACGAGAAAAGCTTTGCTCGAACAACACGTGGTGGTAATCCAAGCCTTCGTTCGCGGCTGGCTCGCGCGAAAGCACGCGGTGCATAAATTGGAGTGGCATCGCAAGAGAATCGCCGCCAAGGCGCAGCCTGTCAATCCTTTACACGCGCGCGCTGAACAAGCTGCGAATATGATCGCCGCACCGCACGCACGCGATGACTGCCTGCGTGGTTGCACGTTCTTCACCGAACACTGGAATCTGTCCAAGACGTGTCGAGGCATCGTCACCTCGCCTCGCGTGCTGCACGCGTTGATGCGCAACGTTCGACAGTGCAGCCGCTCGGCGTCACAAGTACCTTTGTTGACCGCGGCGTACGATTTGTTCGAGATCATCGCACGCGATAAGCACTACGCGAGTGCGTTGGAACAATGCCCCGACAGTGTGATGACCATGACGGAGCATCTGCAACAGTACCGCGACAGGCCGACGCTTTTGGAATCCGCGGTGAACACGATGGTGGCGTTGTTTGAAAACTCGTCCAACAAGCGGTCTTTGGTAAGCGAAAAGTTTTTGACGCGCGTCGAAAAAATGAGAGATATCATCGACAGCAATCGCATCGTGCACAGACGTCGGGCGATGACTTTTGCGCAGCAAGGAAGATACAAGGAAGAAACCGAAGCGCGCGACGCGTTGGTCAAGACGGAGCAAACGCTCGCGTGCTTGAAAAAGTTGACTCGTACGTTGACGTAATAAAGTTGTAAAATCACATCTCGACTACTACAAGCTCTTCTTTCGATGGCATCACCCTCTGATGCGCATGGTGAACGGAATGCGCAGATACACGCGAACGAAATCTAACAAACACAGCACCGCCATGCCGCTCCCCATCGCTTCCCAAAACACTTGCGACATCGGCATCGCCTTCGTCTCGTCCACGCGCAGGAACATTGGGAACGACACCAAGAAGTAAATTCCATAAAATGCCGATCCGAGCGTGTACGCCATGTGCCGATCGGCGAAGGAGTAATACGGGAATCCGCAAATGGTTAAACTCTCCATGAACGCCGTCGAGTACGCCATCGCGCCCACCGCCGCGCACTCGAATCCGAAACGCCAAGCGTCGTTCACGTACCCCGTTCGAATCCGTCGCAACGCCGCGTTCGACAACACGTGGTAAAACATGAAATACGCGTGCGTCATGAGATACATCGAGATCGGCACGTCGTTCAAGCGGTGCGCGTCGAACGTGTACTCCGCCTTGAGCACCGCGTAAAAGTAGTGCGTGTACCAGTAATTTCCGATAAAGCTGAACACCGCGATCCACACGTTCGCCTTCACGATGTAACGCTCGCTCAGCGCTTTCCCTCGATCGCTCGCGCTCGGGCGCATCAGCGGCGCGACGATCGCCGGCGCCGCGCACGCGCCGCAATACGCCAGGTACCCCCCACGCCCGAACGACTCGTACGCCCGCGTCGCGATCACCACCCCCACGCTCGCGATCCAGCACGCCGAGTACTTCAGGCAAAACATCTCCCCCTCCGCCTTGCTCGCGCGCGTCTTCGCGCACGCGAACCACCGCGCGCCGCTCGTCGCCGCCGTCGTCGTCGTCCGCCGCCTCGTCGTCTTCACCGGCGTCAGCGTCGCGTACGACGCCAGGATCGTCGCCAGGATCGCGGTGAATATCACCGCCATGTCCGTCCACACGTCCCCGGTCGTCATCGCGCGCGTCGTCGCGATCGCGCGTCGCTCTGGCGTCTCGGCGTCGTCACTCTGGCGCGTCTCGATCGTCGACGCGATGAGCGGCAAGGCGCTCGCGAGCGACAGCGAAGACGACGACGTCGCCGTCCCGGCGAAGCGCGTCAACGACGTCGACGCCGCCGACGCGCCGCCGGCGAAGAAGGTGCGCCGCGCGCGACGCCGCGACGCGCGAACGACGGACCGACTGACGCTTTTTAAATCAGACGGCGACGAAACCGACGACGAGCGACGCGCGCGAGGGCAAGAAGCCCGCGCGCGAGGACGACGACGACGACGACGATAGCGACGCGGATTCGGTCGACAGCGAGTGCGTGGACGATCTGTCGGGGGACGAGGTGGACGCGTCGAACATCATAGAGGGCGGTCGACGCGCCAGGCGCGGACGACCGACGACGTTCACGGCGGAGATGTACGCCAAGGCGGGGCCGGCGTTCGGCAGCGATTCGGACGATGAGTGAGCGCGCGCGAGGTGAAACGCTAGCGATGTGATCGAACGAACGAACGAAACGGTAAACGACACACCATGGCGCGCGGAGACGGCGCCGCCGCGGCGCTGTTTCGCCGCATCATCCGCGCCGCGCGCGCGCTCGATCGCGTCGAGGCGAGGGACGCCGTCGTCGAAGCGCGCGCGGCGTTTCGAGCGCGCGCCGACGTCAGCGGCGCCGCGCTCGAGGACGCGCTCGAACGGGGCGAGCAAAGACTAGCGCTGGCTTCACATTATGGCATCGCGTACGAACGCATAGCGCACGCGAAACTCGCGGGAGGCGGGAATAAAGACGTCGAGGTGCCGTCGACGAAGGCGTTTAACACCGCCGTCGCGCGAGCGCAGTTCCCGGTGAACCCGGCGAACGCGGCGGCGCGGGCGAAGGCGCGGGCGAGACGAGGGGCGGTGGCGAACGCCGAGCGACGGACGAACGAATGAATCGAGCGTGGGAATCTATCTATGCCTATGATCTAGCCCTAGCAACCTAGCTGTTTTACTGCGATGACCATAGCGATCGCGTGCCGTAGTTTTTCGTCTCTCGGTACGCGGGCGCGGTGTAGAGAAATTGCAACACCGGTCGATTGGCGAGCGAGTCGTTCGCCATGCCGCGGTGGAGTAAGCGGTAGTCGTACGCCACGCTTTGACCCGCGTCGAGAATTCCATCGAAGGAGAGTCGTAAGATCAAGCTCGCGTCGCCAAAACCGATGAGTTTACTCGTCTTGTGACTGCGCATGAAGAACTGCGTAAAACCGGTTTCGCGCGATAAATCGATCAACGGCATGAAGACGCAGACGCCGTACGGCGGTGCGTGACCGCATCCCGTGCGGACGTCGCACTCGACGTCGAGATGTCGACCGTCTGCGTGCCACTCTTGATTTTTCGCGCCGGGTCTGGAATACACCACCGACACGTGCACGTTCCAACCGTTCGGCATGAGCGCGTCGACGAGCGCGCGCCACGGCGCGTCGTCGCGCGCGAGCGCGCGAAGCGTCGCCCACTCCTCGAGTTCTAAATCTACTAGAGCATCGAATCGCTCGCCTCCACGCGAACCAATCTCTCGAAACGCGAATCGATCGCGCCCGTACACTATATCCCCGAACGATTCCTCGAACCTCCGCTCGACGCGTTCCACGAATCGCTCCGTCGCCTCGCGAATTTCCCGCGTCGTCTCTTCGTCCACCGCTTTCAAGCACGTCGCCACGCCCGCGTCTGCGAACGCCGCCACGCGCTCTTCATCCGTCCTGTCCTTCCGTCCCCAATCGAGCGTCTCTTTCGTCACCGCATCGATCGATCCCAGCGGCACGTATCCCGGCGCCGTCATCGTCGTCGTCGCCTCGGCGTCCCAACCGCGCGTCGCCATCCACGCCCGCACCCGCCGTTCCAGCCGCGCGTCCTCGCTCGAGCACGCGCGACACCGCCACGCGATCGTGACGTCCATCGCGCGCGCGTCGTCGTCGTCGTCGGCGCTCGCGCGCGCGCGCTCGAGCTCGACGACGCGCGCGTCGCGTTTCGCCGTCCATCGCAGCGCGGCGAGGTGCGCGGCGAGCGCGTCGTCGTCGCGCGCGCGCGTCGTCACGCGCAGGACGTGCGTGGAGAGCGCGCGATCGTCGTCGTACAGCGCCTCGTCGCTCGCCTCGTCGTCGTCGTCGTCGTCAGTCATGACGATGACTCGAGACGCGACGCCGAGTGGCGGCACTGCGCGCCGCGCGCACGGAAGGAACGATGAGCGATCAGGCGGTGTTGCTGCTCCGGAAGCAGCTCAAAGGTGCGACGCGCGCGACGCGACGCGCGCGACGCGGATTCGGGCGCGACGCGCGACGCGACGACGGCGCGAGCGATGGGATTTCGACCGATCGCTGGCGGCGGTGTCGCGCGTCTGTTTCGGCGCGCACGCGCGGGAGACTGACGCGAACGCGTCGCGAACGCGAGCAGAGCTTTCGAGAAACCCGATCGAGGGGTTCTCCGCGGGTTTGGTGGATGATTGCAACGTGTTCGAGTGGCAAGTCACGGTCATGGGACCGCCCGAGACGCTGTACGAGGGCGGGTTCTTTACGTGTAACATGTCGTTTCCGAAAGATTATCCGAATAAGCCGCCGACGGTGAAGTTCGTGAGCGAGATGTGGCATCCGAACGTGTACGCCGATGGACGGGTGTGCATATCGATCTTACACTCGCCTGGGAATGATCCCAACGGGTACGAGGACGCGAGCGAGCGATGGAGTCCGGTGCAGACGGTGGAGACGATTATGTTGAGCGTGATTTCTATGCTTTCCGATCCGAACGATGAGAGCCCGGCGAACGTAGACGCGGCCAAGGAGTGGCGTGATGATTATCCGGCGTTCAAGAAGCGTGTGGCGCGATGTGTGCGAAGGAGTCAAGAGGAGTAATCGCGCGGTTGATTCGGCGCCGATGCGAAAAATCGGTGACTCAGTAGACAAACAACTCAGCAAATAGCGAGAGCCCAACGGCGCTCTATAGATAGAAGCTCGATGATGACGATGCTGAAGCAGCTCCAAGAACGACGGCGACGACGACGACGACGGCGACGACGACGACGACAGATTTATTTGTAATACGACGCACTGGAATTTGTTATGGAAGTGTTGCACGCCGTTTGCACGTCATAAAGAATGTGCCACTAAAGTGACAGTCATTTTGATCCGACGCGCACATCGCGCGCGCGAACGCGCGCTAATCACTGGAGTTTTTTTATGGATATTGCATGATGTTTTAGTTTAAATGGCGAGTTTCGCGAACGCTTCGGCGGCGGCGACGGCATCTGGAACAGCGTCGACGTTCGGTCCTTGACCTTGCGCCAAACCACCCTTACCGCCGCCACCCTTACCACCGAGCGGGCCGCACGACGCCGCAAGCCAGCCCTTGACGTCGATGCCGACATCCGGAGGCACGCTGCAGTAAACGAACTCTTTACCCTTGCAGTTCGCCAAGAGTGTGCACGCGATACCTTCGGCGAAAGCGACCGCCGCCGCTTCCTTCATAGCGCCAGCATCAGTACCGTCCGCCAGGGTGGCGACAAAGTACTTTGCACCCGCAGACTTTGTCGCGGCGGTTTTTTCTTGAACGTCTACGATGGCTTGCGCCTTGGCCGCCGCGGCGGCTTCCTTTTGCGCGTCCAGGACTCGCTTGACTTGACTAGTGACAGCGGCACGAATTTCCTCGCGCTGAATGACGGGAAGAACTTCAGTGTCGACGACGTTTTTCAACACACCCAGTTGTTTGTCGAGCGCTTCGCCGGACAACGAATCGCAACTCTTCACCAGAGCGAGAACGTCCGCAGCGCGCGCGAGCGCCGCTTTAGCCCCTTCGCGCGTCGCCCCGGTGATGCGACGAATACCCTTTGCGATACCACTTTCTTCAAGAATGACGAATTGCTCCGCGAAATCGGTCGACGCCAAGTGGGTGCCGCCACAGAACTCTATGGAGTAGTTTTTCCACTTGTCATCCGACGGGTTGGCGAGCAAGTCGTCGATGCTCGGACCTACAGACACCACACGAACGGGGTCGGGGTACACCTCACCGAACACCGCGCGTAAACCGTTGATAGTCATCGCCTTGTCTAACGCTACCTCGCGTTTGTCTACTGCGAGCTTTGATTTGATTTGCTCGTTCACGATGGCCTCGATTTCAGCAATTTGTTTCGTCGTCGCCCCCTTGTTGTGAGAAAAATCGAATCGCAACTTTTCTTCATCTACTAACGAACCTTTTTGATCGACACCATCACCCATCACCTTGCGCAACGCATAATTGAGCACGTGCGTCATCGTGTGGTTGGGCATGATGTTATCTCGACGGTCATAATCGACTGCGCACTTCGCGGCATCGCCAACACTCACTGTGCCGGATACGTCGCCGGTGTGCATCACGTACGCCGCAGCAACCTTGACATCCGATACGGACATCGAGCCACTCGGGGTGGTAATCAAACCCGAGTCACACACTTGACCACCCGACTCGGCGTAAAACGTCGTTGCGTCCATGAAGAACCCGTAAGGTCCTTCGGCGTCGGAGGTGGATTTTATGAATCCGCTTGGCGACATGATGGCGGTGACGGTGCTTTCGAGCGTCGGTCGTCCGCTTGCGTACTTTTCTTCATCCTTCGTGATTGCCACACCATTGTTTTGCAACCACGCAGTGGCTTCCGCTTCGAACAGCAACTGCACACCTCCAGACTTCTTACCGCCGGCGCGAGACTTTTCTTGCGCTTCGGCAAACGCCTGCGCGAAACCTTCATTGTCGAGCGTAAAACCGTTCTCCTCGGCCATAAGCTCCGTAAGATCATTCGGGAAACCATACGATTCCCACAACAAGAACGCTTCCGGACCAGAAATCACTGTTCTACCTTCTTGCTTAGCCGCCGCGAGAACCTTGCCGAATTGGTCGATACCCTTTTGGAGCGTTCGGCCGAACGACTCCTCTTCGTCGGCGATGATTTCGGTAATGTGCGTTTGCTTGGCGACGAGTTCTGGGAATACAGCTCCAAGCTGCTGAATCAAACACGGGACGAGTTTGTGAAAGAAACCTTGCTTTGCACCGAGCTTCTCACGTCCGAAGCGGACCGCTCGGCGAAGGACGCGACGCAACACGTAGTTGCGGCCATCTGACCCGGGAGCCGCGCCATCGGCGATGGCGATGGACAATGTGCGAATATGATCAGCGACAACGCGGTAAGCCATGTCTTTCTCCCCGACGTCCTCCTTGCCGAGAAGGCCAGTGTAGGGTGCGGCACCACTGATGCGCTGAATCTCCTTGAAGATGGGCATAAAGACATCCGTATCGTAATTGCTCATCTTGTTTTGTAAGATCGACGTCAGACGCTCGAAACCCATACCGGTGTCGACATGCTTCGAGGGAAGCGATTTGAGAACACCGCCCTCTTCGCGATTGTACTGAATGAACACGACGTTCCAGATTTCGAGGCAGTTCGGGTCATCCATGTTCACCAAGGAGGCCGCGTCTCTGCCACCGATGCGATCATAGTGAATCTCAGTGCATGGACCGCACGGGCCGACGTCGCCCATCTCCCAGAAGTTGTCCGCGCACCCAAATGGCATGACGCGAGACTCCGGAAGATACTTCAACCAAATTGCCTTGGCCTCTAAGTCGGGTTGCAAGCCTTGCGACTCGTCACCGCCAAAGTACGTCGCATACAAGCGATCGGGCGCGAGACCGTACACATTCGTGAGAAGATCCCACGCCATACCGATGGCTTCTTCCTTGAAGTAATCGCCGAAAGACCAGTTACCCAACATCTCAAAGAAGGTGTGATGGTACGTGTCTTTTCCAACATCGTCCAAATCGTTGTGCTTCCCGCCTGCGCGAATGCACTTTTGCGTATTCGTCGCCCTGGTGAGCTTGGCAAACGCCGTCTTCGGATCAGCCTTGCCCAGGAAAATCGGTTTGTATTGATTCATGCCCGCGTTTGCGAAGAGAAGCGTGGGGTCGTTGACAGGCACCGCTGGCGATGACGGCCAGTTCACGTGGCCCTGCTTTTCGATGAAGTAGTTGACGAAGGTATCTCTGACGCGCGAGGACGGCCATTCTTCTACGTACTTGACCGGCCGCGGCAACTCCTTCGGTCCACTAGGATCGTACGTCGCGGCTTGCTCGCACACCGGCATCGTACCCACGGATTCAAGCCATTCTTGCGTCGCGTACACGGTCTCGATCCATCGCAAAAGCTTCGGGTAGTTGGCTTGCCATTCGCTTCGCGGGACGAGGTAGCAGTACACGTTGCTCAAGCCGCTCGCGCCGACGATATCAGCGAGCGAAAGCGCGTTATCTACCAAGAACACAGCATCGTGCGCCGATAAGTACGCCTCCACGGCCGCCATGAACCCAGCCACGATCTTTTTCGCCTCGCTCTCCTTCTTTTCATCGTACACGATTCCCCGAGCGGCGCCGATGCCCACAATCGGATACAACCACTGCGGTCCGCACACGTCCACGACGTTGAAAGAATCCATCCAACCATCAATTCTCGCTCGTGTCCACGCATCATTGGGGTAAATGCTCCCTCCCGTAGCCCCAGTGCTCGCCAAATACCTCGCGATCGCGTTACTTTCAAACGCCGCGCTCCCGCGCTCGACGTTTTCCACGCACGGCACCTTTCCAAACGGGTTCTTTTCCTTCAAGTACGCCGCGCTCTTGTTCGTCGTCCCCATCACGCACTCCGCTTGCTCCAGCGTTTCATCCTTCACGCCAGCGAACCGCGCCGCCGCCGCGATTCGATGCGACCGCGTCGTGCTTCCGTACAGTTTGAGTCCCATCGCGCCAAAAACTTTGCCACGGATCGAGAGCAATCACCGTCGTTCCCTCGCGCGCGCGGCGCGTTCGCGGGCGTCGGTCGTGGACTTTCGCGTTCGAGTGCGTTCGCTTCGCGTCCGTTCGCTCGCGCGCGGACGATCGGCGTGCGCGACGCGCGTGGGAGTGACGTTCCATTCGCCGACGCGTCGAGGCGGCGGCTTTCGCCCTATCCACGAAAGAAAGACCTGAAACCACGCGGGTGCGAAAACCAAAAACGCGGGCGGGCGAGAAGGCGAATCGAGGTTTTAATGCACGTTCATACATAATGCTGTAGGTATTCTCAAGCGCGAAGACCGAGCGAAGAAGTTTGACTAGGAGCGCGAGGCGAACGAACCGAGCGCGGTGCTACGCCGCAGGGCGGCGCGAGGTCGACGCGATGCTCACGAGACGCGGCGCTCAGCCAGAGATGGGAAACTTCGGCACCTTGACGTTCCAACCGCGTTCGTCGGGAAGCTTACCTTGTTGGATGCCGGTGAGCTCATCGTACATCGCTTGCGACGTTGGGCCGACCTTACCGTCGCAAAACTTGACGGTTTTACCCTTGTACTCCACCGACCCGACCGGGGCGACGACGACGGCGGTGCCGGTGCAAAAGCACTCGTCCGCGTTCATGACCTCATCGATGGAGACGTTGCGCTCTTCCACGGTGAAACCTCGCGCGGCGGCGAGTTCGCAGATGGACTTGCGCGTGATCCCGGGAAGAATCGTGCCCTGCAACGACGGCGTGGAGATGGTTTTCCCCTTGACGCAGAAAAAGTTGCACGAGCTCACCTCCTCGATGTACTTGTTTTCCTTCGCGTCCAAGTACATGACGTCGGAGAAACCTCGCTTCTTCGCTTCTAATTGCACCTTGAGCACAGGGGAGTAGTTTCCGATGCACTTCGTGCTCCCGCTTCCCCCGGGCGCGGCTCGATGGTACGTCTCCTCCACCGTCAAGTCGATGGGCGTGAGCTGCCCGCCCTTGAAGTACGACGCCACGGGCGAGCAGTACACCAAGAACGTGTAGCTCGGGGCCGGCCCAAGGCCCAAAATCGCCCCCGTCCCGATCAACAGCGGTCGCAAATACAACGAACCCATGCCCACGGGCGGGACGTACTCCGCGTTCGCGCTCACCGTCCTCAACACCGCGTCTCGAAACAAATCCCTCGGCACCGCCGGCATGGACATCCGTCCCGCCCCCTCCTCGCATCGCTTCGCGTTCTCGTCCGGCCTGAACACCAACAGCTCGCCCTCGCTCGTTCGGAACGCCTTCATGCCCTCGAACACGCCCTGACCGTAATTCAACACCGCCGACGACGGGCTCAGGCTCAGGTCGCCGTACGGCACCACGCCCTCGACGACCCACTCCCCCCCGAGCTCGCACGTCGCCTTGAACATGTACGCCGTCGTCGTCAGCCCGAACCCCATCGCGTGCCAATCGATCGCTCCCGACGCCTCCGCGTGCGCCGCGTCGCTCGACGCGCTCACCGCGCACCGCGTCGGCCGTCGTCCCGCAACCCTCGTCGTCGTCGCGCGCGCCCGCGCCGTCGTCGCCGTCGCCGTCGTCCTCGCGCGCGTCGCGCGCGCCGACGTCGCGCGCATCGTCGCGTGCGTCGTCGCCGGCATCGTCGTCGCCGTCGTCGCGCGCGACTGTGGCGCGCGCGCGGCGTCGCGCGCCGACGATCGCGCGACGCGCGACGCGCGCGCGGCCGAACGCGCGCGCCATCGAGGACGGGGTTCGATAGCGACGCGCAGGGTTCAGCCGCGCGCGCGCGCGCGCGACGGCCGGCGTCGAGTCAACGCCGGCACGCGCGACGATCGACGCGCGCGTCGAATCGAATCGACGGCGGCGCGCGCGACACACGACGACGACGACGACGACGACGCGCGCGCGATGAAGATCGACGAGGTGCCGAGCCTGGCGAAGAAATCGCGCGTCGCCGCGCACACGCACATCAAGGTGCGCGCGAGCGCGCGCGAGCGCGCGAGCGCGCGCGACGACGACGACGACGCGCGACGACGCAATCCGATCGAACGATGGAACGACGACGCGACGAACGACGACGCGGGACGCGCGCGACGAACGGACGATTGACGAGACGCGCGGACGGGCGAACGACGCAGGGACTGGGGCTGAAGGAATCGGGCGAAGCGGCGGAGACGGCGGCGGGATGGATCGGGCAAGAGAACGCGCGGGAGGCGTGCGGATTGTGCGCGGACATGATCCGGGAGAAGAAGATGGCGGGAAGGGCGCTGTTGATGACGGGAGCGCCGGGGACGGGGAAGACGGCGCTCGCGCTCGGGATCTCGCAGGAGCTCGGGACGCGGGTGCCGTTCTGTCCGATGGTCGGGAGCGAGGTGTACAGCTCGGAGATTAAAAAGACGGAGGTGTTGATGGAGAACTTTCGACGCGCCATCGGGTTGCGGATTAAGGAAGTGAAGGAGGTGTACGAGGGTGAGGTGGTGGAGATGACGCCCGAGGAGACGGAGAGCACCAGTGGGGGGTACGGTAAGGTGATTTCCCACGTCGTCGTCGGGTTGAAATCGGTGAAAGGGACGAAGCAACTGAAGTTGGACCCGGCGATTTACGAGGCGTTGCAGCAAGAAAAAGTGCAAACCGGGGACGTCATTTACATCGAAGCGAACAGTGGTAGCGTGAAACGTGTCGGGCGATGTGATGCGTACGCGACGGAGTTTGATCTCGAGGCGGAGGAGTACGTGCCTTTGCCCAAAGGTGACGTGCACAAGAGAAAAGAAATCGTGCAAGACGTGACGCTGCACGATTTGGACGCGGCGAACGCCAAGCCAGTCGGCGGTCACGACATCGTCGCCGTGATGAACCAGTTGAGCAAGGGCAAAAAGACTGAGATCACCGAAAAGCTTCGGCACGAGATCAACAAGGTTGTGAATGGGTACATCGATCAAGGGATCGCTGAACTCGTTCCCGGCGTACTTTTCATCGACGAAGTACACATGCTCGACATCGAGTGCTTCGCGTACTTGAACAAGGCGCTCGAGTCTTCTCTCGCGCCGATCGTCATTTTGGCCACTAACCGTGGTATTTGCACCGTGAAGGGTACGGATATACAAGCCCCGCACGGGATCCCAACGGATTTGCTCGATCGGTTGATGATTGTACGGACGATGACGTACACCGTCGAAGAAATGGTCCGCATTCTCGCCGTTCGAGCGCAGGTGGAAGGACTCGACATCGATGAGGAATCTCTCGCGCATTTGGCCGACGTTGGTGACAGAACATCCCTGCGGCATGCCATGCAACTGCTTTCGCCGGCATTCGTCGTCGCAAAGACAAACGGTCGTGAAAAAGTCGTCCTTGCCGATTTGCAAGAGTGTGAAGACTTATTCATCGACGCCAAGGCGAGCGCCAAGTTGTTGAGCGAACAGGCTGACAAATACTTGGCCTAATTATTAGTTTTTAGTAATACAAAGATCAGATGGATATCGATAAGGATTTTCTTTTCGCTTGCCACATTTCGGTTTTGTTGTGCCGGGTCTTGGTTTATCATTCTCGGATCGTCAAGCGATGATATCGCTTTGCAAAGCTTCGTTACTAGCGCCACCGCTACCGTCACCGCTACCATCGCCGCTACTGTTATCGTCGGGTGAAGCGTCGGACACTTTGCCAAAAGTTTTGGGACGCAAACGCTCGGCATCTTGGGCGTCGAGAAACGTCGAGCATCCGTCCTCCAAAAGGTCGGATTGCTGCTGCCACATTTGCTTCGAGCACATATTATTCCGCAAATTTCGAATCAGTAAAAGAGCAGTCTCCCTGTCGATGGCCGTCATATTTTCCAATGGCGTCGTGTGCGACAATCTCAAAGCGTGTTCTGGCTCTGTTCGCGCTTCGTTCACTTTGAACAAATCTGCGAGAAAACCGTAGACGGTAGCGAAATCTGGGGTGTTCGTGCTATTTTGTAGCGGTGGTGGCACGCCCGGAGCGCGTTTCGGCGCTACGGGTAGCGAGCCATCCGGTTCCACTTGCAGCCGTAAACGCATCGCTTGCGACATGCCTGGCACGTAGTTGACGGCGCGCTCACCGTCTGCATGATTGCTTTTTTTGTGTCTCGGTGGCGGCATCTGGTCTCCTTGACCAGACTTCATCAGCTTCAGGAAGTGTTTTTGCGCGTGTGATCTGATCTGCACAACGTCCTTTGATCCGACGTATTCCTCGATTCGTTTCCAGTCGCGGCTATACAACTCCAGCGCTCGCAAAAATCTCTGATGTTCCTTCGGCGTCCACGACACACGCGCCCGAGTCTGCGTGTACGGTTTACGAGGTTTCTTTTTTCCATCCGCACTCGCTCCGCGCGTCGCCGACTTTCGCTTCGACATCTTGTTCGTGTCGCGCGCCACCTTGTCCACGGCGGCTTGCACCATCTCCTTGGTGACGATCGGTGGCGACGTCGTCGGCCCGGGGTCCGCCTGCGCCTCCGCGTGCCCTGGCGCCGCCACCAATGCACCGTGCTTCATCTTCCGCGTCGCGCCGATCGCGTCCTCGGTCGATCGGGTGCCGACGCGTCGAGCGGGTGCCGACGCGTCGAGCCGATCCGATCCGACGATCGAGCCACTCGACACCGTCACCGCGCGCGCGCGCCCGACCCTCTTTCGCGTCCGCGCGCGTCGCGCGACGCGCTCGCGTCGTTCGAGCGCGCGTCTCGCCCGACGCGTCGGTGCCGCGCCGCGGTGCGTCGAGCGACCGCGTGTGACGCTTCGGTCGCGACGCGTCCGAGCGCTGGAGCGCGCGTTCGCCCGCACTTCGCGCCGCGCCTCGCAGCATGGCCACGGTGGCCATCGCGCCCGACGTCCAGACGCACCCCACGGCGACGGCGGTGACGCTGGCGCTGAAGATGGCGCCGATCGCGACGTACTTGGCGTGCGAACTCGTCAATTCGGACGGTTTCGTCGCAAATTTCGTGGCGTGCGTCCTCGCGCTCGCGGTCGATTTTTGGTGGTGCAAGAACGTCAGCGGACGCTTGCTCGTCGGTCTGCGGTATTGGAACGAGATAGACGACGCCGGGGAGTCGCGGTGGCGGTTCGAGGCGAGGGACGACGAGGGCATGGCGCGCGTGAGCGCGAACGAGAAGCGACTCTTCTGGACGACGCTGTACGGAGGCGCCATCGCGTGGGCCGCGCTGCTCGTCGGCGCCATCGCGTCGTTCGAATTGAACTACGCGTTGATCCCGTTGGTGGCGCTGTGCTTGGCGATGACGAATTTGGTGGGGTACTTTAAGTGTTCGAAGGACGCGCAGAGTCAGTTGAATGGATTCGCGCGAAGGCAAGTCGCGAGCGCGTTGTTTTCGGGCGTCGGGTCCTCGGCCTCGTAGATCGAGGGTTTCGTTCATGTAGATATTTTAGGAGTTGTAACGCGCGCGATTCGCGCGATTCTCGCGTTCGTCTTGAGCCGCACGACGTTTTGATCCTCGCGAGAGCGTCGTCGCGCCGCGCGAGATTCAACCAGTCATCGACATTCCGAACCGGTGCGGCATCATACGGCGACGCGTCGTCACCCGATCGCGTCGGAGGCGAGACTTGCGGTTATTCCGGAGTCGACGCGCGATGTCGCGCGCCGCGGGCGCGTCCGCGCCGTCCACGGCGAGCTCGCACGTTGCGTTCAGTGGCTGGCTGACCAAGCGCGGAGGAAAGGATTTATACGGTAAAGCCACGTGGCGCCTGCGATATTTCGTGCTTCGACGACCGAGACACGCGAAAGAGCGGGCGTGCGTGCGGTACTTCGCCAACGAACCCGCGGACGGGGCGGAGAGCGCGGCGAAAGGGGAGTTTGCGATTAACGGACAGAGTGCGGTGCGAATCTTGGATTCCGATGAAACGTTCGCGGAATTCGGGCTCAAAGCGCACAAGTATGCCGGGAAGCGGATGTTTGCGTTTCAGACGATGCCGGGGCAGGGCGGGAAGAGCGCGGCGCTTGTCGTGGAGGCGGAGGATCTGACGACGATGCAACGGTGGGTGACGGCGATTAGCGAAGCAATCACTCGGGCAAGAAGTTTGGAGAATGAAGCGGCGAGTAAAACCGGTTTGGCGGTGTTAAACGCGCAAGTCGATGGCGATGAAAACGATGTTTTACGAGGGAAGAACTTTCGGGGGACGCTTGAATTGGCGGGACTTTGCGGACCGCTCGGCGACGGCGCGCTCCCCGTGCATTTGGACGCGTGCTGGGAGAATTTGACCTTTGTTGATCTCATGGCGGATTCGTGCTTGAACGAAAAGCTCGGCAAGATGCGACGATCGAAATACGTGCGCGAGACGTTGACGAGCTTGGTCGACAGTGCGATCACGATTGGACGGTGCTTGGGGGCGTCGCCGATTCCCATGAGCGGGCCAGAGTCTAACGCGATGAGCACGATTCGTCGAGCTCTTGATGATATGCTCGCACTCGCTCGCTTGATGCCAGTCGGTACGAAAGACAATAATATTTTTGTTTCGTTTCTTGCGGCGCTGTTGGATCGCGTTCGTCAGCTTCGACCAGGTGAACTGATCATGTGTCCGGGAGGTTGGGCAAACGAAGAAGGCGGCGCTGCGGTGATTTACACCATTCACCGTCTCCCCGCACACTTCGTTGTGAGCTTGACCAACTGCGGCGACGGTGTGGAGTTTCATCCTATTCAAGCTGATCCTGCGAAAGATGCTTTCAAGTATATTCATACCATTCAGTTGATGGACGTTCCGATAGCCGTCGCGATGGACTCCTCGGCGTGGGCGCTGCTGTTCCGCCCGTTGATTTTCCCTCAAGACGCCGCCAGTGCGAAAGACATGATTTACAACAAGCTCCTTCCCATGATGAATGGTCGTCCTCTACTCGCTTCGGTCACCCCCAAACCACTGCGCACTGTTAAGTTTGCGAAACAGCCAAGAGGACGCGATTCAAGCGGCGTCTTTACCGCACTCGAAGCCGCTCGATGCGGTCTCGCTAGTTTAGGTTGCCCGCCGAATCGTGCAGATGCGTTGGTGAACCTTGGAGTAAGGTTTGTCATGCTTGAAGAGGCCAAGCGCGATTTGGAGCGCGTGAACATGATCGGTGCAAGCGCTCTGGTTACGTTGCAAGCGGCGTGTAGAACGGTTGCGGAATACGCGGCGAATCATGCCGACTTGTGCGTCGAGGCAGAAGAAGCAAGTAATGGTGAGCCACCGAAGAAAACGACAATGCCCCGAGAAACGCTGGCGCAGATGTTGCGCTCAGTTGAATCGGTGATTCTGCGGACAAAGGCCCTGCACGGCGCAACGACACTACCGCCGGCATTGCAACCGCCGAAGGTACCGATCACGGCGTGCGCTTTACCACTCTTCAACCGCCTCGCCAGCGAAGGTAACGTAGATTCGTTAGCAGGTGCAGCTAGAACGCCACCGATTTTGAGGCCAGTCGAACTCACATTGGTGCCGGATGCCGTGGCGAAGCTAGAAGACGTACCCAAGGCGTTGAGAAACGCGCTGCATTGCTGCACGATTCTCGCAAACCAAGCGGATTTGATGCCAAACTCTTACGCCTTGCGCGTGAGCTTGCTCGTGCACTTGTTTGTACATGTCCTGCCGGCACCTTTACCTATTACGCACCCTGAGAGACATACGAAATGCTTTTGGGCATCGGTGAACACCACCTATGAGCTCCAAGCTGAAATTTTGAGGAGTCTAAATTTGTTGCTGCGGCACTTTTCCGCCGCAGCGCTTTCAATCAGCGTCACGCAGACTTTCGATGCAGCGCGTTTACTCACCATTGCCAATTTCGCGGCAATCGCGGATGCGACGCTTCGTCTTAAAGTAGCAGACGCGCCGTCTGCGTTCATGCAACACTACGCCGGATACGCCGAAGGTCCGATTTCGGCGTTTGGTTTTGAAATCGGTCCGTTCGCCGTTGAGGCAGAGTACTTGCGTTTCCACTGCCCAGAACGTACCATTAGGTTGACTCAGACGCTGGATTACTTTCATAGCTTGAAGAAAACGATCGAGAGCGATCACATGATTTACCGTTGGGAGAATGAAGCCGCGGGTGGGATGTCGTTTGGCGTCGGCGAGGCGAGACTCATCGATCAAGTCTGTTTGCAAATGGGTATCGGCCGAGAAGATCCAGAGTACTTGGCAAAGTATCACAGTGGCGAGTTGCGTGAGTTTGCCGATAGCTATCCGGAAATGAGTGCACTTCGAGATATCATTTTCATGTTCAAGTTACTCATGGCGCCGACGTCAGACGACCTTCCAGAGCTCGCACGTTGGAAGCCCATCGACGCTGCGTTGGATTGGAGTGTGGCGCGACGCGAAAGTTCGCGTAGTTACTTTGACTTGGAAGTGCGGGCTTTCGGTCGTGCTTTGACTATTCAGCCTTGGAAAGAACCAGAGGTAGAACAGGGCACGTCTAAGACAGGTTGGCGTAACATTTTTGGCGGTGGATTTTTCGCAAGAATGCAAGATCGCCGGCCGCGATGCCCACCTTCGGGCGCCAATCCCAGCAACCTGGCTGGTCAGCGAGTCGACACCGAAGAAGACGTCCTTCATTTGCGCGAGGTACCAACGTTTGACAATCTGCTTAAACCAAGCGAGTCGGAGCTGCTCCTGACTTACTTGACCGCTCCCATGATTCGTTTGCCGCTCGTGATGAAGCTGTTCGCAGAACCGACACGCGTGCGCGGGTTGACGCACAACGACATTCAGAGTGTTTTAGACGCTGTGATTTTCGAGCCCGGACCTTGGGCGCCTCCAGAGCCGACGACAATACCAAAGGAAATACCTGCAACAACGCGAGCGCATATGGCAACGCCGACTGGTTTACTCGTGCACGAGCTCATCAACTGTCCGGCGCCTCTCGCGGATAGCGCCGAAGAGCTGTTGGCGTTGAGTTTGGAATTAGATACCGGGCGTCACGACGCACCGAGCGCACAAGGGGTGTTGTTCGCGTGTAGGATGCTCACTAGACTGCTGGCGTTCGTAGATAGCATCCTCAAGGCAAATTCGCTCGATTCGGAATTCACGACATCCACTGGCTTGACGCGAGGGCTGGATTGTTCGTCGGCGTCTTTGTCGGCACTCGCGGACGTCAAAGTCCGCATCACCAAAGCACTCAAGGAGAGATGTCGACCAGTGATTCAGCGATGGTTACGTCACGCGGTGAAGAAAAATGCAATTCGTGCGGCTTGCGCACTTCACGCACATCTCGCGTACATGTACTACTGGACGCCTCGAGTAGAAATAGACAAACAAGCGGCCCTCATTATTCTCACGGCACAGCAGTACATTTTCGTGAACTACCACTTCACAGATACACCGGATGGAAGCGAGACGAGCAATAGAAAGTTGGCGGACACGGGGAGTATGAGCGGTGTCGATACTGGTCTCGGCTTTGCGCCGACGGAGATTTTTGACCTGTTCCAGCGAAAGCGACGGAGCATTCTGGAATGGGCGGCGGCGAATCCGCAAGACGCTAATAGCATTCTGGAGAACGTCGTCGAGACGCTCACTACTAAGAAGACAGATGGCTCGAACTCACCAACGAACGTGTTGGATGCAGAGGACACGTTTAGCGCGAAGCGTGCGTGGCGCCGTGCACCAGGTGCGGGTGGTGCTGGTAGATTTGTCAGCTACGTGTCGGATATCCCATTCGCAGATCTCGTCGAGAGGGACAAACGGGCCGCGGCGCTTTTACTTCAAAACCATCGTCACTACGGAGAGTGGCTTCTGGAGACGACGCTGCAGTCTTTCGATATGGAAATTAATGCTCAGCTCGGCGAATTCACCGTTCGAAAGAACCGATTGCGTCATTTAGAAGCTAGTATTCGTGAAATGCCGGACTTCGTCGCAGCGCTGGGACCAGTGCTCGCCAAGCGCGGGATTGAGCCGTCGCACTTCCAAGAACTCAGCAAAGGGGACGAGCTCGTGATCGGCGATTCGGGGGATGTCGTTCACTGTGCGGAGGTAAAGAATACGGAGCATCGTACATGGATGCGTCTCGTGGGTCTCAATCATGATATTCAGTTGTGGGATCGAGATCCAAGACCGCCGCTGAACGAATTTACGCGACCGCTCGTTAGCCGCGTGCAGACAAAGTCACAAGCATTAGAACTTTTGGGTCGTGCAGTCGGTGCTGGTGGTCTCGCAAGCTGCGAGCAATGGATTCTTTCTATTCTTGATCCCATCATCAAGGGTCCGGGCGCGGGATATCTGCACGGTGTCGAGCTCTTTTTACCCAAAAATACAATTCACGGGTCCATAGCTCGCCTCGCCGGCACTGGCGCGCCTGAGAATGCGGTGAGCGAACCTTGGAGTTTTTGGAAGCGAAAGACTGTGAGCACATCCAATGACGATCAACGTCGCGTGGAAGAGGCCAAGCAGCTCTTGACGGAGGTAATGATCGTTAGAGAACCTCCTCTGGTACAAGTTTTCCGCGTGGAATCGTACGGTCGACGTTGGCGACGTTCGTTAGTGTTCGCATCAAATGCTTCTTTCTGCCTCGCAGATATCGATCCCGATGGTCAACCAATTCTAAAGGATGAAAATGAACGATTTTTACTATCTGCCGCGCGTCTAGGCTCGCGAGCTCCGAGTTTAGTCGTCACGAGACTCTTGAATGGCTTCATCGGACGCGAGTCGTTTGTTCCGGCGCGACATTTGCGTGGCTTACTGCCCCAGGTTTTGCTCGAAGAGTACCAGTTTTGGCGAAGCGAAACTACTGGTGATTTATTTGGTACCGCGAATGAAAGTGCTTCGCACCCGAATACTATGATCCATGTGCGATTGGGCTATGAAAACAATTTACTGCTCGATGGAGGATTTCCCGTAGATACTCGCGCCATCGTGCGAAGACTTCCAACAATGGGTGCTGATGGGATTTCGCGTCTCCCCCCGCTAGATGGTTCGTACGTCGATGGTCAGCTTACATTAGTAGATCTTCTGTATGCGCCCTCGCTGGCGGGTGAACAAGGGCGCGCTCTACTCGCGCTCACCAAGTCTCTCGCCGCCGTCGAAGGATTGGCACATTCGCTTGTCTGGTCATCAAAACCTGGGCTCGAAAGTGGGCCGAATGAGCACATCGCGGGTGTGTGCGATATATCGCGTGTTGAACTTCCAAGACTTGGTGTTTCGTTCAATGCGATAGAGTCAGGTGGTGCTATTCGCTTGGAGTGTGAGGAACACGCCGGGTTGTTTTTAGCGCAAAGACGCAACGCCGCGCTCGAGATTCTGCTTACCGGGCTGCCGCATGCGCTTCTTCTCGAAGCTCGAGACGGTGCACTGTCTGTGCTATTATCGGCGAGCGCAATACCTCGACCCGCGGCGACTGCGTCGGACTTCGCGCATGGAGCGAGCACGGGACTCGGCTCAGATCTCATAATCGATCGTTGGAGCACGCAGTGGGTGGAAAACATAGGCAGCACAAAGCACTATGTGTATCCTGTGCATCCTTCGCATGCGACAATCAGTGCAACGTCGATGCCAGCCGCTCTATATCTCGCAATCCTGCGATTCATAGGTCGCGATTATCTCGCCGTGCTCAGACTTGCGGAACTCTGTGTGTCAGAAGCGGTGCCCACGCCAGAGGAAGCGCAGCTGTGGGACGCGCTCGCGCATGCGTGCTCTTTGGATCCAAGCCCCGACGCCACAGCAGTTCGCGTGAAGCTTATGTTGATGGTAAAAGACACTCCAATCGAACCCCGACTCGCGCTGAAGTGGCCACCCGTGGCGGATGTACTGAATTACGTCAATTGCTGGTCGTACATCAGCGCAAATTGTCGCCTCACTGGACATGAAGAGCTCACCGCGATCGAAAGCTTGGTTACGGAGACCATGGCAAAGAAGAAAACTTCCAAGTTCAAGGCTGTCATTAGTTTCATGTTCCCCGGCTCCAAGAAGGCGAGCGCGGCGGATATGAGTATGGATCCAACGAAGACCCCAGAGTTGTTGAATCGTGCGGCGTACTTGAGGCAGCTCGTGGGCGGAATCGCGCGCATGAGCGCCGGATCTACGCCGACGAGTTCTGGATTCCCTCTAGTATATCCAGTGGCGCCAGAATATGACAGATTCGATACCGTGGACGACCTGACTTGCTTGTCCGATAAGGTAACGGGTGAAGGACCTCTGGGCAAACTCGCGGGTCTGATTCAAACGTACAATCGTCCAGATGACGTGAGCGTCAACGGTAGTCAGGCGCTCGCTTTGATCGGCCAATGGATCGACAAGGAAAAGTTCAATCTCGACGGTAACTTGGGATTCCCGTTATTCTTTGAGCTCATGACTGGAACCCTGCCGCTGCGCGTTCTTCCTGGTGATTCTCCCCATCGTTGGGGTTGCGTTCTCCTTCGTTTTGTGCCAAACGAGCAATCGATGAAGTGCGGTACACTCATGAGTACGTTACGCGTACTTGCTTCCAGCCCCAACATCGCGCAGGATTGTCCTAAAATGGAAGAACAGAGCGTTGGTCAACGGTTTAGTTCAATGTTTACTTCGGACGGTGCGATAGGTATGTTACTTCGCAAAGTACGACCGTACCTGCAACAGCGAAAAGAGGAATTCCCCGGTCGCATATCTTGGACGGGCAAGGAGTACTTGACGCAGAGCATATACGAGTCTGACGTGCAGACTTGGGCGCGTACGATTGCTACTGGCGGCAGATGGGCGCTGACTCGATTCATGAATACATCGTGCTCTGAGCGCGAGTTCTCTCTCAAGTCGAGCGATAGCGCTGAGATGGCTGGTGGTACCACGTGGAGTGGGAAAACACTCCAGCACGTGGATCTGGAGATGCTCGTGAAGCGCCCACTCGGTGTCCTTGATTTGAACAAGTATGTCGTTCCTCTTACGGAAGATAGAGCCGATGAACTCGCGGAATCCGTCGCGCTCGGCGGTGTCGGTGGTTTGCCGTTTGACGTCAGCCAGCATCCAGCGGCTACGACGTCCGTCGCTAGACAGATGCTCAATCGTTTGCGCGCCGACGTAACCGGAGCATCAGACAAAGCTAAGGCGCGACGCATGAATGGTGATTTTAGTGCGGTGACGTTGAAGGGTTTCTCCCCCAGTGATACTGCCGCGATCGCATCTGAAGCGGGTGCAGGCCGCGCCGGTCATGCCGCGGGGACCGCCCGTGCGGTTCTACGTGAATTGCTAGAAGGAATTCGTCGTGTCACCGCCGACGATAAGGCGGCCGCATCTGAGGCTATGTCAGCTGCACTTGCTACGGCGAATGGTTTACGAAAAGACGTCGAGTCTGGGACAAAGATGTTACGTCTCGGATTGCAGCGCCGCGCAGGGGCTTGGGCCGAGGTGACATTTGAAGATTTGGTTGAGTGTTTGACGTGCGAAGGCGGCGAACACATTTTATCCCGTTTGTCTCCAGATGTGACCGCAAAGCAAATAGTTGATGCGTTATATTTGACGTCGCAAGCGTTGCTGCTCACGCTTCGCGCGACGCTAGCCGCGAAAGCGGCGGGTATGGTGGCTGACACGCTCATAGCGTTGACGAATTGTGCAAAGACAGCGGCTATTGACGGTATTGATTCTGTCGATCGAGACTTGAGGCTCAAAGCTCTGGCAATCGCGGAGTTGATTTCAGTGGAACGACATTACTTCCAGGCGGACACTGCGAATCCATTCAGCAAGGCAACGCGCTTGATCTTTGATCCTCGTTTGCTAGTCTACGAGTACAGTCAGAGCATCGTGCTGCGCAAGCGCCAAGTCGAGCTGACTCGAGATTTCGTTGACACGGCTGAGAACGGTGGCGGCCAGTGCGCACAGATGCTCATGGGTGAAGGTAAAACAACTGTGGTGTGTCCATTACTGGGCTTCGTTCTCGCCAAGAGCAGCTCTGTCGTCGTCCAAGTAGTCCCTCACGCACTTCTCGAGTTTTCGCGAAGCACTTTGCGCAAGGCGTACTCAGGAGTCATCAGACGTTCGGTCGTTACCCTCGAGTTCAACCGATACACATCCCTCGCCGATGGCTCAATACTCGCAACTTTAAGGAAAGCGAAAGAGAATCGAGCCATCGTCATCTCGTCACCGACAAGCATCAAGTCTCTCGCGCTTAAATTTTTGGAAGTCTGCCACCTGCTCGATCAATCGTACATCGCTGACCGTGATGGCAAGACCGGTGGTATGCTCGCACAAGGAGCTGATTTAGTCAGTCGCGTTTTTGGTGGCGCTAAAAGTCGGAGTGAACGTGTTGCTGAGGCTGGTGGGTTAACCATCGAAGAAATAAACACATTGCGCTCAGAGGCAACGGCGGCCGCGGAAATTTTTGAAATTTTCCAAACTGGCACGCTTATTTTGGACGAAGTCGACTTGATTCTTCATCCTTTGAAATCCGAACTCAACTGGCCAATGGGTCGACGTATTCCGCTCGACTTCAGCAAGGCTGCGTCAGGCGACGGTTTGAGATGGAAGCTTCCATATTACATCCTTGACGCCATCTTCGCAGTCACGTACGGGCGCTCGACGGCTTCGGAGGCTGAAGGTTCGCAAGAGGCAATCGATCTGCTCGACGGTATACGCGCCGCGGTTCGAACGGCGATCGAATCGAAACAATTGCAGACATCACCGCATCTAGCGTTGCTCGATAAGTCTTGGTATCAAGATATCTTGCGTCCGCTCTTGGCGCAGTGGACGAGCATTTGGCTGCGTGCTCATGGCGCGTTGCGTGGCATGTCAGAGGCACTCATTATGGCGTATCTTCTGCGGGGACCGGGCGCGGCTGAAGCAAAAGCGCAGCTGAATCGTGAATGTGAAGACGAGGCTGTGAAGATGACCAACCTCGCGCGAGATTGGCTTTGCTCTCTGTTGCCTCACATGCTCGCGAAGATTAATCGCGTAACGTTTGGTTTGTTACAGCCCGCGGACGTATCGCTACTCGAAGAAGTGACGGGATCGCGTCTGCCGAAAACCCGTAGACTTTTGGCAGTTCCTTTCGTGGGTAAGGATATTCCGAGTCGAACGAATGAGTTCTCACATCCAGATGTCGTTCTCGGGTTGACAATTTGCGCATACCGCCTCGAGGGTTTGCGCCGTGCCGACTTCAAGCAAATGCTTCGAATCTTAATGGAAGAGTACGATAACGAGGCCGGTCCTCCTCAGAAGCGACCGGCTGCTCGTAGGTGGGCGGACTGGGTGCGTACGACTGGGAAGCGAGTGCGAGGTGAAGCGCGCGCTGAGGCAGCGCTCGCCGCAAGACGACGCGGCGTTTCGCAGCAAACCGGAACTACAAATGTCGGGGATACCCGCGGATTGGCGTGGCTCGAAGACGACACCGCAGGTCTGCAAGACGACGAGGTTTGGCCTTTGCAGCTTATCGATCTCAGAGATCACGATCAGGTTGAAGAAATCTACCAACTTCTGCGAAGGACGCCGCCGTGTATCGAGTATTATCTCGACGAATTTGTCTTCCCTGAAACGGCGCAGCATCAAGATTTGAAACTGAGCGCCACTGGCCAAGAACTCGGTGGTGATGTGTTGTTCCCCAACCGACTCGGTTTTAGCGGTACCCCGAGCGACTTACTGCCGCTCGAGCTCGGTGCTCCGCGATACGAATCCGGCTCTGACGCCAAGATGCTGGCATACTTGACGGATCCGGAAACCGCAGCGACGATGCCTTTGGACGTTGATTGGAACGTGCAGACTCTCCTCACCCGTATTGCGACGGTAGACCCACCGATACGTGCGCTCATCGATACGGGTGCGCTTGTCACGGGCATGTCCAACCTCGATGTCTCGAGATTCTTACTCGAGAAGGGTCTGAAATGGGCTGAAGGATGTGTGTTCCTCGACGAAAATGATCGACAGATGATTCTCATGCGCAAAGGATGGGAAGTCATTCCTCTTCAACGCGTCGCCGCAATGCCTTTGACGAAACGATTTACGTTCTATGATCAAGTTCATACGACCGGTATGGACATCAAACAGGCCGCGGCGTCGCAGGCAGCCATCACCCTCGGTAAAGACATGTGTCTTCGCGATTATGCGCAGGGTGCTTGGCGCATGCGCGGTTTGGGCAAGGGTCAGACGCTAAAGGTGATTGTGATTCCGGAGGTTGCGAGACTCATCTCGCACGAAGTTGCCAAAGGAGGTGGACAGATCCCATCGACGCGCGATGCTGAACTCGCGACAATGTCGGCCGAAGCGGTCGAGAAGCGTAAGTTACGAGACATCACGGCTTGGCTCGTCGTGAACAGTATGCGAAGTGAGAATATTCAAGCCGGTTTGCTCGCAGAGCAACGCGCGGCGAATATCTGGAGAAAGCATTCATACAGGAAGCTTGTGTCATCGCCCACTGCACCGGGAACACCAAAGGCGGAGGGTATGATTCACGCGTGCCTTGACGTCTTCCGAGATCGCGTGTCGTACGTCGTGGCGAATGTCATTCCTCAAAGTGTATCGCCTTCAGAGAAGTTAGCGAGGAGCGTACAGCAGTTCGGACATTTGCTCGACGATAGTCCTCGCGCAAAAGAGCAATTACGATTGATCGTGAACGACGTGAAGCAAATGGAGGAGACGACGAATGCGGCGTTGAAGCGGATTCGCGCTGGCACACACATGGCTCCAGATGCGGCGGAGTCCGGTGATCAAGGTTTGGCTGGTGGTTTGGAGCACGCCTTGGACCTCGAGCAAGTTCAAGAGAATGAGGAAGAACAAGAAAATGAGCAAGAACAAGAGCAAGAGAAGGAAGAAGAACGTGAGGAAGAAATCATCGAGGAAGCCCCAGATGGCTTGAAGTACGTGCGCGACGACGAGAAACAGCCGTCGTGGAGTTACGAGTCTTTGTGCAAAAGTCCAAGCTCAATGGCTCAAGGTTTCTACCCACTCAAAACGTTCAAGATACATAAAGGTGTCGGCAAGACTACAGCACCTTTGGATTTCCCGGAGTATCTATATCTATCGAAAAATTACTTCCGTGAAGGATGGGCGCTCAACGGCCATCGACGCTTGAAGAATCTCACCGTCGTGCTGGACTGGGTACCGGATAGCAGCGCTTTATCGACCGACGCCGGTGGTAGCGTCGCGGCGGGTACGTTCACAGCAGACCAGGAGTCAGCGCTACGAACTGCGTTCGATATGTTTGACTCTTCCGGAAACGGTCGTTTGACAGAGTCCGACCTCCGAGAGGTTTTGCGTGAGATCGACGCTTGCGTAGAAGACGATGAGCTTCGTCTTCAACAGTTGGCGCGTGAGGTTGCTGCAGAATCACGCACGTTCAATACCGGGGGTAAGTCATCTGGGACGTCTTTCGAGGAGTTAAAGCGCGTCCTTCGTTCGAAGAACATTTACTCATTGCAACGTGGGCGATACTACGTCGCGTTGTCTCTGGCTGAAGCCGAGTCGCTGCGCGTTGTCATGCATCTCACGAAGGGTAGTAAAGCGAGTGACGGCAAACTGATTCCATCCAAACTCACCGAAGCTGCGTTGCGAATCGGTGGCGGTACGCTCATCGATAACACGTCGAGATTTACGCCCGCACAGGTGTTTCAAGGTGCGACGGCCGAGCAATGTTTCAGATTTCTCGACAGTCAGCTGGATTTCGAAGACCGCGAAGTTTCATTGCTGCTTCGTGCGCTCCAAGGGTCGTCGTGCGATAAGCGAGCGCAATTTTTCGTGTCTGTTCGGGCGTGCAGGCGGCGCGCTAAAATTCCATGGGCGTCGTCGCCACTCGCCAAGGTTCTCACTACGGTGGATGAATTCCATTTACTCGCGTCGAGAGCACTCGTCGCTCGTGTACGTACGGCGCTCAAGTCCAAACGTATGCGTCTTTTAGATGCGTTCCGGGCTTTTGACGGAGATAACATTGGAAAGCTTACGTATGAAGCGTTATATGGTGGCTTGTCGTGGCTCGGCCTTTCGCTCACGTCGGCTCAAATGCTCGAGCTGGCTGCGCGTGTGGACAAGACGCACGACGGCTACATCAGTCGAGAAGAGTTCGAGGAAGCTTTCGGGCCAGATGACGATTGGGTTTTAGATGGCGATTTCCACGAACAGGTTCCCATACCGACTCTAGCTCCCTCGGTGCCAGTGCCGACGTCTCAGCTTGCGCAAGTGAGCTTGATGGATATTCTCGGCGACGTTGGAAGCGACGAGGGGTCGAAATCGTCGAGTAAGGATCTTGTCGCTCCTGAGATACAGTCGCCATCGAAGGTAATGAGCACGGAAAATTTGAGCATCGATGACGGTACAGGACTTGGTGACTGGGGCGCGCTCGGAATGGCGGCGACTTTACCAGTTGTTGCGAAGAAGAACCCGCCTCTCGCCAAGGAACAGCCCAAGCCAAGCGCGAACGATCCGTTTGGTTTGGGTCCTCCAGCCGGCGCGTCGTCAACCGCGTTCGATGATTGGTTGTCTGGCGGTTCGGGCAACATGCTTGGCGGTGGCTCGTTGAACGATCCCCTCGGCACTCAAGCAAACCCAAATGCCGCAGACGGCTGGGAAGGCAACGACATGATTCAGCTCGACACCTCGACTGGTACCATCGCCGCGCCGGCGCGAGATAAAATCCAGGCAAGAGCTCTTGTGGATCCGGCAAAGGAAGCTGAAGAGCGCAGGCACCGCCAAGTCGATTCCAAGTTGACGAGCTCGGCTCTTAATGGGTTCCAAGTAGCCGTCGTGCACCAAAAATCGTTCCAAAAAGTTTGGACGAGCGACGGCACTGGAAGCCGTTCGACTGGAAGCGTGTGGCAAGCAAACTTGGGTAAATCGACGCTGAAGAAAAAGACTGAGCGCATTTCGCTCGGTCACTACGCTTCGCCACACTTTTCGCAACCGAAACCTGCGCCATTTGCTGTCGAAGTGACCGACATAAATGCGTTCGCGCTCACTGGTTCGAACTATATGCCACGAGTGTTGGATCGCTTGTTCCCACATCCGAGCCGGTTCAGACAGGTTTGGGGACAAGAATGGAAAGGAACGGCGGTGTATGCGTGGACTCCCGTGCCGCCACCTGGATGCGTAGCCATTGGTATGGTGTTGACGTCTATCCCGCAGGCACCGGACGTGTCCACCATGCGATGCATTCCAGAGAAATGGGCAATAAAGCCAACGATGGAACCCCAACTCGTGTGGACGAATGAAGGCAGTGGTGGTCGTCCGGCGAGTATTTGGTTGGTGAACTCGCTCGGTTTGTTGTACGTGAATGTCGGGCACAATCCTCCTCCGGCGAGAGATGTTTGGGACATCAAACGAGGTCAGCTCACCGCGGACCAGGTGCTTCAGTATCAGGCGTCGGCGCCGCAAACGTCCTACGGCGGAACAGGAATTTCGAGCGACAGCTTTGACGGACCGACGTACAACCCTCCGCGGCCTCCACCCCCGAGCGGCAACAGCGGTGGATCAAACGCTTTGCCCGCGGGATTAGGATCGCTGATTTAGAAAGCGTCCAAGCGCGCGTGTTGAATACATACAAGAACTGCGAATCTTTTACAACCGTTTTGCCCCTCGTCATTCTTGATAAATAAAACGCCTATTAGTTGTGGAACATCGGCGAAAGTGGCGCGCGGTCTCGGCTTCGGCCAGCCGACGAGCGCCTGGGAGATGGCTCGTACGCCTTCGAGCCTCTCATAGGATTCGGCGAATATTGCGCGAATTGCGCCTTGGCTTCGGCGATGCCCTCACTCAAATCGTGGCTCGCTCGAAGGATTTCGTCCTGCGCCGCCATCTCGCGCGCAGCTGCGCTGTGGAACGTCGTCCCACCAACGGCTGCCTTCGCGGCGGCTTGCGTTGCAGGAGAGTTACCGCTCGATGCCTCGAGCTGCGAGTGGATCGATGCAAACTTGGACTGTATGTGCTCCATTTGCTCGAGCTCGCTCTCAAGCTTGTGACGACGAGACTCGAGCGCGCTTCGGACGCTCTTGACGTCGAAGACGGAGTCGAGACTAATCTCAAACGCGTCTTCCATCTCGTTGCGCAAAAAACTATTGAAGTCGTTCAGCAGAGGCATAAGGAAGAAGCAGTTGAACTTGAGCTCGACCGACTGAACGATGTGTGCGCGAATACCGGAGAAGATTTGACGAACCAACATGTCAACAATATCCACCGTGACCGACTTCATCGTTCTGTTCCAGAGCGTGTTTTCAACCAAATCCGTGAGCTTGCAGTTCTTCAACTCCTTATCCGACATCACGAGCTCGCCACCGGAGCGGCGCTTTTCGTCTTTCGCGTCATGTTCGCCTTCATGCGGCGCCAAGACGTTTCGTAGACCAGCCTTGTTTCCAGAGTGCAACGACCAAGTGACGAACTGAGTCGTAGACTTGAGGTCTTCGTGGCACTTTTCTTGGCATTCCTTGACTCGGTCGTCCACGAATCGAGCGAAAGTGCCGCCAATCTTCTTCAAGAAGACTTCGTGCCCGTTCAAAATTCGTCCCTCCTTTTGCAAAAGGTACATGGCCACAGGCAAAGTTCGTCGCGCGATGTGAGACAGACGGAAGCCGAGTTGGTGCACGAAGGGCTCAAACGTTTCTCGAGCCCGAGCGATGGCAATGACGCACGCAGTGCGCGTGTAATTGACACCGTTGTGGATTTCATCAACACCGCACGAGTTGACGATATCTTCTCGGCTCACCGGCGGGCACTCCACGGCGTTGACGATTAAGCGGAACTCTTCGAGGGCTCGATGGTATTGCGCGCCACCGAAGAGCCGCATATCGGCGTTTGGCACGGGTTGCTGCGGCATGCAAGGTCGACCGTCCGCGTTCACGAACGCGCCGCCACGAATGTGCTCGTGCGCGAGAGACTCGCCAAAGATGCGCGGCGGCGCGGCGAGCGTACCTCGGACAATCTCCGGAATCTTTTCCAAAAAGTGCTGATAAAAGGCGCGACCCTTCTCCTTGAGGTGATCTTGGTTCAAGTCCGCCAACTCTTGCACGGTTTCAGAGAGCTTGCTCGTGGCGATGCGATGCTCGCGTTCGAGCACGGGAACAATCGTGGGAACGTTCTCCAAGTATCGCTGCTGCAACAATCGCTCGAGGAAAAATCGCAGTTGGCTCACGCCGATGCGGCCGCGCTCGTGCGAAGACAGGTGACGATCCAAGCGGCGCTCGAGTTCGGCGATATCGTGTTGCTCGCGCTCGAGAACGGCCTCCCGATAGTGATCGTTCGAGCGATACTTCGAATCTCGTGCGAGTCCAACGCGGCCAGAGGGCACGGAGGAAAAGAACGGACCACCACCCAAGACGGTCGGCTCGAGTAGACGCGCCGGCGGGTGCAAGAACATTTCGACGTCTTGCGAGTGAGAAAATTGCGGGATTCGCGTGTCGAACTTGGTGCTCACCACGACGGTACGTCGCAGCTCGGGATCGGCTTCGAGAACCAATCGCCGAGTGGTGGCGTTGGACCAATCTGAGCTGTCTTCCAGGCACAAGATGATGTAGTCTCGCTGGTGCATCTTTTGCTTGACTAAATCCTCCACCAAGCGCGCAGACTGTTGCAAACCAGAAAACTTTCGGCCCGGCGCGGCGGAGATCAAACCGGGGGTATCGATGATGGTGAGGTTCGGGCAATACTTATACTCGATCTTCACGACGATGTCCTTCGCCCAAAACCCGTTCTCGTTTTCCAATCGTCTGTTTTCGCCTTCAATGTGCGCCTGCAACTCGGGAAGCGAGAGCTCGTCCTCGCGCCCAAGATTGTCGTCCTTCATCAAAAAGCACCTCGGCTCCACGGCGGAAGGGTTGTACTTCATGTTGATCGCGATTGGACGCCTCGTCTTCGTTCCACCACCGACGTGGTTGAACTGGAACCCCATCAACGCCTCCACGAGCGCCGACTTTCCATCCGTCTGGTGTCCGACGACGAGAATCGCCGGCGAATCAAACGGCTTATCAAACTCTTGCGCCATCGTGTGCAACTGCGAATACGCCTCGTACAACCGCTCGTTCGCCTTGTTAAAGAACCGCTTGGGAGATGCCCGTCCATCGTCTTGACTCGAATCCACCGCTTGTCCGTGCGCCCAATACGCCGGCTTCGCCGCCGTCCCCGGCGCCGCGCGTCGCTCCGTCTCCCGCTCGTACCTCGCACCCCCGTACGAAGATTCGCGCGCCTGCGTGTGAACCACCGCGCATCATTCGTCAGTCTCGTTCTCCGTCCTCGAATCACCCGCGCGCGTCTCCGACCTCGCGTCTCCGCGCCCGTCCGCCCGAATCCTCTGAATTCGACCGTTTAAAAACCGTTTCGAAATCCCGCGTCGCCCTCGACCCGTTCGCGCGCGCGCGCGCGACGTCCCGCGCACCTCCTCCCGTCGCGCCGACGCTCGATCGACGACGTTCACGCTCGCCTCCCCGAACGCCTTCTGCAACCACCGCTCGGCGGACGCCCCCGACGCCGCGGGCGAGTGTCGCGCCGACGACCCCGGCGGGCTCATCGCGTTTGAATCTCCGATCGCCTCTCGCGCGCGTTCGCGGTCGCGTCCGACGCGCGTCGCGTCGCGCTCGCGGGTCGACGCGCGCGGTAAAAACTCGCGCGTCGTTTCGCTCGCTCGCGGCGCGCGGCGAGCGGTCGCGCGGGACGGTGTGCGGCGCGGGCGCGCGGCCGCGGCGCGCGTCTCACGGGGGTCAACGCGGGACGGGGTTTTATACCAAGGCGCGCGCGTCGTGACTGTGACTGTTTGCCCACACGACGCACGACGTCGCGACCGCGTTATCCGAATCGCGCGCGCGCGCGGTCGCACTCCGCGGCGACGAGACGATGTTCGCGGTGCAGCGCGCGCCCGCGCGCGCGCTCGCGAAGAGCGCGCGCGGCGACAGGTGCGCGGCGCGGCGCGGCGCAGCGCGCGACGCGCGACGCGCGAACGCGAGACGCGAGACGCGACGATCGAACGGCGAGGTCAAAAGCGTCGCGCGACGGGACGGCGACGGCGCGGCGACGACGCGCGAGGCGAGGGGCGAAGAAAAAACGACGAGCGAGGACTGACGAAAGGCGACTCGACGACGCAGACGCGCGAGAAGCGCGCGACGAAGCGCGGTGGTGCGCGCGGCGGAGAAGTCGTACGACTACGACTTGGTGATCATCGGCGCGGGCGTCGGCGGACACGGCGCGGCGATGCACGCGGTGTCGCGAGGGATGAAGACGGCGATCATCGAGGGCGATGTGATCGGAGGGACGTGTGTGAATCGAGGGTGCGTGCCGTCGAAGGCGCTGCTCGCGGCGTCTGGACGCGTGCGGGAGATGCGCAACGCGGAGCACTTGCGCTCGCTCGGTATCCAGTTGGATCCGAGCGCGGTGAGCTTTGATCGTCAAGGCATCGCCGATCACGCCACGAATTTGGCGTCGACGATCCGGGGTAACTTGGAACGTTCGTTGATCGGGCTTGGGGTTGAAATTTTGACCGGGGCGGCGAAGATTGAGGACAACCACACAGTTTCCTACGGCGCGCCGGGCACGGTCACCGGGGGGAGAGTGACGGCGAAGAACATCATCATCGCCACCGGTTCCACGCCGTTCGTGCCGCCGGGCATCGAAGTCGACCACAAGACGGTGTTCACCTCCGATGCGGGTTTGAAGCTCGACTGGGTCCCGGAATGGGTCGCCATAATCGGTTCCGGTTACATCGGTTTGGAATTCTCCGACGTGTACACCGCGCTCGGCTCCGACGTCACCTTCATCGAAGCCATGCCTAACATCATGCCGGGTTTCGACAAGGAGATCGCTAAGATGGCGGAACGTATTTTGATTACCCCGCGTAACATCGACTACGTCACCAACGTGTTGGCGACCAAGGTCACGCCGGGTATCCCGGGCGAAAAGCCGGTGACGATTGAGCTCACCGACTTCAAGACGAAGGAAGTCGTCGACACTATGGAAGTCGACGCCGTCTTGGTTGCCACCGGTCGTTCTCCGTACACCGCTGGCTTGAACGTCGAAAGCATCGGCGTCGAGCTCCAACGCGGCTTTATCCCGGTCAACGAAAAGATGCAAGTGTTGGACAAGGATGGCAAGGTTGTCGAGGGCATGTGGTGCATCGGCGACGCCAATGGTAAGATGATGTTGGCGCACGCGGCGAGCGCCCAGGGTATTAGCGCGATCGAGAACATGCACGGTAACGAGCACGTCCTCAACCACCTCTCCGTTCCGGCCGCATGCTTCACTCACCCCGAAGTGTCCTTCGTCGGTTTGACTGAGGAGCAGGCTCGCGCCAAGGGTGAGGAGGAAGGCTTCGAAGTCGCCGTCCGCAAGACGTCGTTCAAGGCCAACTCCAAGGCGCTCGCTGAGAAGGAAGGTGAGGGTATGGCTAAGTTGATTTACAACCCGAAGACGAACGAGATCTTGGGTATGTGGATCATGGGCTTGCACGCCGCGGATTTGATTCACGAAGCGTCCAACGCCATCTCCACAGGCGCCACTTTGGACGACTTGAAGTTCACCGTGCACGCCCACCCGACGCTTTCCGAAGTCATCGAATCTCTCTTGCGAGGCTCGGACGGGCACTAAGTATGTCGAGTTGTGAATACCAATACAAAATTCATTATTACAATCAGTAGAAGTCCTTCAACTGCTCACGCAATTTATCTATGTCGCCGTAAATGTCGACGTCCTCCGATTCGAGCGCCACGCTAATCGTGCGATTGGGCGTCAACGTCCCCGGTGCGCCCGGTTGATTTTCAGCCATGGGCCGACCAAAGTGTATGTGCCACAACGCTCGTCCAGCGTCGCTCTCAGAGAGCCACTCGGCGATCTCCTTTACGCGGTCCTTTTGCGCTTGATTCATAAACGGTTCGGCGTCCTGAGAGGGAACAAAGTCAGTCACCAATGTCGATCGCGCGCGGTAAGTTCGCGAAAAATACATCAACATCGCCTAGCATCGTCTCATTCAATGGTATTCATTTCTCTTCAATGACTTTCAGATCCGAAAGATGGTGTTTTTGAAGGTGTATAATCATCGACGACGCTCGGTCGAAGGCGCGGACAAAAAAACGTTTGCGCAAACAGACCACTCACCGTAAGCTTTGCAAAAGTCTCGATCGTTTCCCCCGACGGTACCGAGCCAAACTCTTTCATGTATCCGAACACATCACACGTCGCGTCGTACGCCTTCTCCTCCAATCGTCGCGTCGCCAACGCGACGAACCAATTACTCGTCAGCACCTCGTCGCCGCGCTCGCGTCCGCCCGCCTTGACAAACTCCACAATCTCCCTCGCCAGATCCCACTGCTCCATCCGCCCCACCCCCACGAGCACGCTCTTATATCCATCCAGCTCCATGTTTCCCTTGACCTTATTCAGCAGGACGTCCGCCTTCAATCCTCGTCGATGATTTCTCAGCAGCGCCAGCATGAGCTCGCTCAAAAACTTTTCATCCAGCGGCTTTTTCCCGACGCTGTACGTTCCTCCCTCGTCGCGCGCGTCCGCGTACTCGCGCCACCGCTCCGCCGCTGGTTCGGTCTTGGCCCACCTCGCGTAATCGTCCTCGCTCGCCGTCTCCGCGACGGCGTCGATGTCGTCGAATCCGCGTCGGCGCGCGCGCGACGCGCGCCGGCGGCGGCGCGTGGAATCGCGACGATGCGCGCGCGCGCGCGCCGGCGCGGACACCGCGCGCGAGATCGCGACGCGCATGACGTCGCGCGGCGTCGCTCGCGAGCGATGCGCGCGCGTCGGCGTCGCGCGCGCGAGTGACGAATCACACCGAACGAAATCAAATCAAATCAAATCGACGACGTCGTTACAGTTGCGCAGTCGCGCCGTCGCGCTCGTCAGAGGAAAAAGGATTGAAGAAAACCGCGAACGTCTGGAATCGAGCGCTCGCGCGTCGTGGAGTCGTCGGAATCGAGGGAAATGTCCGTGGTCTCGCGCGCGCGAGCCCAGGCGTAGAGCTTGCGATCGAGCCAATCGGCCTCCTGGGCGTCGGCGTGGGCGCGAACGACGGCGTCGACGGCGGCGGCTTCGGCGCGGGAGTAATCGCTCACGTGACGCATGGACGCCTCGAGCGATGCGGTGGTGGCTTCGCTCGGGACGCTGAAAAACGCCGTGACGGCGTGAACCACCGCTTTGGGGTGCTCCAAGGTGAAGAACCAGTCGAAGTTGCGCAGGAGGAGGTCGGCGGTGGTCGAGAAAACATCCGGCAAAGACGCGGTTTCGCTCGTTAAACGCGCGGGTAGAATGGACGTCGCGTCCTTCGTACCCGCGTTTGCGAGCAGAAAACGGGCCTGTGCGTTCGATGCGAGAGGCTCGGATGCATTTCTCGCGACGACGTCGCTCATATCGCGAAGAAGAGGTTCTCGCATCACCGTGAACGACTTCAGCTCGCATCGACGAAGCTTGGCGCGTTTGCGCAGCGACGCCAGCCTTTCCTCCATACCTAACAACCCCGATCGACCGACGTGATGAGCGATGACGTGATTTCCGGGGTTGAGAACGCGATCTGTCACGCGTTTCCAGTGCTCATCTTCGTCGAGCGCTTGTAATTGTGCGAGATCCGATCCCTCCTTCGCGTACTTTGAGCGCTCGAATCGTTGAACGTCTACGCCGAGACGCGAAAAGAAGGTAAGCAACGTTCCGCCGCCCGTGCGAGGAATGTGGTAAAAGTACAGAATCTTGCACGATCTTTGGCCACCCAGCAGTGGTGTAGCGGCGTCTTCACTGCTATTGCTGTAGTAACGCCGACGCAAAATATTCAGCCCCTCGAGTGACGCCTTACTTGAAAGCGACGACGCAACGCCGATCTCACGAGTCGCCCGTGAGTCGCCTTGACCGTTTTGGAAAACATGATCGCCGTAATCCGCGATAAAATCGGCGTTGCTAATCAAGTCATCCCTCCACATTGCCTCGACGCGCTGCAAATGCTCGTGACGACTCTTCTTCGGCGTGCCCCCAGGTGTTGGGCCTTTCTCCTTGACGTGACGAGTCGCCTGCGTCGTGGAAGAACGCTCCTTCACCGGTCGATCCGCCTTCGACTTTCCGCGCATCATCATTTTTCTATGTCCCACCGCGGCCGTGTCCGCCTCTTGTCTCTCCTTCAAAGCTGCGCGCGCTCGGCGCAAGGACCGCAACAACTTTTCCGTCCCGCCGACGTCGCCGTCGTCGTCGCGACCCCCACCCAAATGCGCCACTCGCATCACGCCCGCTTCATCATCTTTGACGTACTCCATGACATCTTCCAAGAACTCCGTGCCGTTCTCGCCGCCGATATCGTAAACGCGCTGCGGCCGTCCCTCGAGCTCGCTTCTAATCGCGTTGCCGATCGCCCGAGCGCGAAAACTATCAACCAGCTCCATCGTCCCTCTCGCCTCGCTCGCGCCGACGCCGAGCGACGTGAGCGGCGAACGCGCGCTCGACGTCCGCGCCGATCGCGCCGGCGCGCCGTCGCCGCGTTCGCGCGCACCGTCGAGAACCATCGCGTAACACCCAAGCGTTAGGAGCACCAAACCACCGACCGAGCGAAACGTCGCGCTCGTCGCGCGCGCGCGCGTCGCGCGCGCGTCGTCATCGCGCGCGTCGTCGCTTCGCGCCAAGAGCGCGGTGTCGTCGCGCGGCGCGCCGCCGGCGGCGACGACCGCCATGACGCGTCGCCGAGTGACGCCAGTGCGCGCCGACCGCGGCGGCGCGTCGACGTCGAGCGGCGGCGAGCGCGCGTCGACGTCGCGAGCGCGTTGCGTTCGAGCGGTCGACGACGCCATGGCGTCGACGGCGCGCGTGCGGCGTCGCGCGAGCGTCATCTTGACGATGACGCTCGCGCTGATGACTGTCCGCGCGGACGCGAAATCGCAAATCACGCGCACGCTGCGCATGCGAACCGCGGACGCGCGCGCGCTGACGAGAGACACGTATTTGTACGTCCCGATTCGAGTCCCCGAAGGCGCGTGGCACGTGGTGAAGTACGAGCCGAGCGCGAAGCAGGAGATCGTCCATCACATGCTCCTGTACGGGTGCCGAGACGCGGCGGCGAGCGGATTGGATAAGGTGGTCGGTGGGATGTACAGCTCTGGTTCGCACGTCGCGACGTGCGGAGATGGAACGTCGCAGGCGCTGTTGTACGGATGGGGAAAGAACGCGCCGCCGATGCACATGCCTGAAGACGTCGGATTTCGCGTCGGCGAAGGCGCGTTTCGAGTGTTGGTGCTGGAGGTGCACTATTTGGAAAAGCAGAGCGCGGGCGCGGTGGGGAAGAGCGGGCTGGACGTCATCTTGGCCAGTGGGCGGCCGAAGATGAGCGCGTCGGTGTTGGCGTGGGCGAGTTATTTCTCGTTGCAGCCGGGAAAGAAGGACGAGCTCGTAGCGGCGACGTGCGCGTACGAGCAATCGCGAGAGCTCAAGGCGTTTGGGTTCCGCGTGCACACGCACGATCGTGGGACGATCGTGCGTTTAGATAGACTAGTGGGTGGGGATCCGGGTAAGCCCGTGCGCGTGCTCGAGCGCGATCCGCAGTTACCGCAAGAGTTTGAGTTGCTGTCAGAAAAGGGGACGTCGTTGACGGTGTCAGCGGGCGACGCTTTGCGGGTGACGTGTAGTTTTGACACGACCAACGAGACCGCGGTCGTGAATGCGGGATTTGGGGCGTCGCACGAGATGTGTAACATGTACGTCATGGTGTACAGCGATGAGCCGCAATATCTGTCGTGCCTCGGATCGAACGACGGCTCGATGGGGAAATTCGCGCTCGAAGTCGGCGACGCAAAGCAACCGATCGAGGACATGGATGCGGTGCGCGCGCGCGTGGTGCCGTCGCGCGTGAAATGGCCGGCACTCGGTGGGATCGGTGGAATTCAAGCAACGAGCGATGGTGAGTACGTTTGGATGACGAACCGCGGACCAAACGTGTGGGAAGCCGGCTCCTCGTTGAGCGAGGCAAAGACCATCCAAGAGGACGCCATAGTGCGCATGAACCTGTTCACCGGGGCGATCGATAGAGCTTTTGGCGCAAACGCGCACGTGATGCCCCACGGTATACGCATCGCTCCCGATGGGTCTATTTGGGTCACCGACACCGCGCTTCACCAAGTGTTTCAGTACTCGCCCGACTCTGGCGAGCGAGTGCGCGCTTTCGGACAAGCGGGCGTGAAACGTGGGGGCGGTGAGGGATTCTGTGCCCCAGCGGACGTTTTAGTTTTAGAAGACGGTTCATTCATCGTCGCAGACGGATATGGACTGTGTCCGAACAGAATCGCTCGCTTCGGCGCCGACGGCGCGTACGCGGGCGATTTCGACCTCGGCTCCGCCGGCAAAGTGAGCGTGGCGCACCAGCTCGCGTACTCTCAAGTTCGTAGAGAAATCGCCTTGGCCGACCGCGAAAACTCTCGAGTCATTCTGTTCGACTACGCAGGTAAGTTCAAGCAGGCGGTCGATTTGTCCGAGCATGGATTCGCGTACGGGTTAGCGTGGATGGGGAGTTCTCTCGAAGGCTTAGGTGGATACTACGCCTTGTGTTGGACCCGCGACGCGCCGAATCCCAAAACATCTCTCGTGCGCATCTTCTGGACCGGCGACAATGCGCCCGTGACGCACGTTTGGGACTTGAACGCCATGGGCGTCATTTTCAAATCGCCGCACGTACTCGCCGCGCAGAGCAGCAAGAACGGCGGTACCGCGTCTTGGGGCGCGGGATTGACTCTACACATCGGCTCCACGACGTCGACGATCGGCAAAAATTACCAGCGCCTTTGGCTCGGGTTAAACGAGCCGCGCGCGCTCGAACCACCGTCGCGCTCGGCCTCCGCGGCGCGAGGCGTCGCGCCTCCGCGCCTCCGCGCGCCCGCCGTCCTCATCGCCCATCCCATCGCCGCCATCCTCTGCGCCGGTCTCGCCGTGATCGCCCTCGCGCACGCCCGTCGTCACCGCGCTCCACCGGCGCCCTCCCGGCCGTGGCCGCGCGACGTGGAATCCGTCGCGTTTCGAGACTTTGCCGCCGACGACGACTCCGACGACGACGACTCCGACGCGCCGCCGCGCGATTCCGCCCCCATCCCGCCCCACCGCCGCGGCTTAAAACTCGCAAAGGATTAATCCAACGCACATCGCCCGTTCCAACGCCTCGCCGTCGTCGATTCGCGTCCTCGACGTCCCGCGCGTCTCGCGGAAAACCTCGGGTAATCCACCGTTCGCGACTCGACGTCGCACCCCCCCCATGTCCGTCGGTCGCGACGCCTTGACGTCACACCGCGCCTCGACCGCTCACGACATGTCCGCGTTCACGATCTCCGCCGCCGCCGCCCGCGTCAACGCCGCCCCGGCGTTCGCCAACAAGGCCTCCAAGGTACGCCTCGTTCGCCTCGACGCGCCGACGCGACGCGCGTCGCGCGCCGACGCGCGCGCGCCGTCGCGAACGTCGACGGCGCAGCCCTAACCCCGAAGGACCGGCGGCGACGCGCGCGGACCGCGCGACGCGCGCGGACGCGCGCGATGGCCGCCGCGACGCGCGCGCGCGATGGGATAAAATACGCACGACGCATTCGCGGCGCGTCGGGCGACCGACGCGTCGCGCGGAGACGCGACGACGGGAATCCGACGACTGACCCCGCACCACGATGTCGCGCGCGCAGCCGACGTCCGTTCGCCCGACCGCGGCGAAGCGCACGTCCGTCGTCCTCGCGTCGGCGAAGACGGATGCGATCATCGAAGAGATGAAGACGCTCACGGTACGTGCGGCGCGCGCGATCGCGCGAGGACGCGGCGTGGGAGGCGCGATGATGATGACGCGACGCGCGGACGACCCTACGCGATAAGGGTCTGGGGAAACCCTGAAAACGGAGCTCGCGCGGACGCTCGGGAAGGCGCGTGGAACGCGGGAAAGATGGCGCGATGCGACGCGGAACGAAGACTGACGATAAAATCGTGATCGTTCTCTCGCGCGTAGCTCCTTGAAGCGTCCGAGCTCGTCGCTCAAATCGAAGAAGTGTTCGGCGTCGACGCCTCCGCTCCGGCGGGCGGCATGATGATGGCCGCCGGCCCGGCTGCCGGTGGCGAAGCCGCCGAAGAAAAGACCGAGTTCGACCTTGTCATTGACAACGTTGACGCCGATAAGCGCATCGCGATCATTAAGGTTGTGCGTGGCCTCACCGACTTGGGCTTGAAGGAAGCGAAGGATGCCGTCACCAACGTGCCGTTCACCATCCTCGCGGGCAAGACGAAGGGTGAAGTCGAAGAAGCCAAGAAGGCGCTCGAAGAAGGCGGTGCCAAGTGCTCCATCAAGTAAATTCGTTGATATCAGCATGCCTCTAATTCTTTCGGTAGGAAGAGGAGCCGCGTAGATTCTGCGATATAGTCGATAGGAGAAGGAATGGCCCTTTTGCAAAACACATAACACATATTTCTTGATGATTTTACTACGCCGCGCTAAAGCTAATTCGCACCGCCGTCGACCTCGTCCTCGAGCTCGTATCTCAACTCCTCGATTGCGTCGTTGATTTCCCCAAACGCGCGCTCGAGGGTCTGCGTCGCCTCGCCGACGGCGTTCGAGTACTCCTCCTCCGTCGGCTCGGGACCATCCTTCGCGCACGCGCATCCGATCGCACACGCCGCCGGATCGCAATCCTCCGTGCGCGCCCATGACGGTTTCAAATTCATAGTCGTCTCCGCCGCCGCGCGTTCGCCGCCTCGTTGCCACGACCACGCCTCTCTTGCCGCGGCTCTTCGCAGCACTTGCAGCGCCGCCGTCATCTCCAATCGCACGCGTTCGTTCTGTTGAATCACGCGCACGAGCATCGCCGCTGACGTGCGATCGAGTCGTTTCAATCCCTCTTCTATGCCTAAAATCTGCATCAACGAACGAGCGCTCGCGCGGTCATCGTCAGTCGCTCGAGTCGAGTCGCGCCGCGGCGACGCCGGCGCCGTCCCGCTCGCGCCGCGGGGCGAGGTGACCTCCCAGTCGCGCGCGTGCGCCGCACCTTTTCGCTGTAACCCCGCATGTCGTCCGTCGTGCGCTTGGTTTCGAGCACGAACGCGTCCTCGGACGTCGTCCCGGCGAGCATCGACGCGTACGCGCCGTTCCACCGCTCGTAGCTCGAGCTCCTCGCGCGTTGCTGCTCGAAGAAAGACTCCAGCAGCGCGCGCGCCGAACCCGAGGCGGGCTCAATCGGGGCGGAGAACACGCGCCCGGTGGCGGTCATCGGCGACGCGGCGTGCGTCGACATGACGGAGGCGCGCGCGTGTGTGGGGGCTCGGACGGCTTTGCGAGCGAGGAGCGAGCGAGTCAATAACATTTCAAAACCTTTTAAACTCCTTATCTGTACACCGTCATATCGTGCATATCATGCACGTATCGATCATATTATTTACTTCTTCACGCGCTTGCTGCACGTCGTGCCCGCCTCCTTGCATTTGGAACACGCGCTACGACCGCCGGCGGGGACCGCAAAGTGACCGGCCTCGTGCGTCTCGAGCACCGTGCGCAACTCGATGACGTCCTTGTGCGCACAGTCGTAGTAAATGAACCCACTGCCTTCCTTTTGTAACCACGCCACCTCGAGGGGGCACTTCGCGTTCGACTGTCGCACTTTCGTCACCTCGCCGTACCACGTCTCGTTCCCTTCGCCGCGAACCTCGACCTCCATCCCGACCGCGAAGTCCGACGTCTTCAACGGATCGTTCGCGCTTCGCTTCGGTTTCACCGTTTTCTTCGCCTTGACCTTCTTCGCCTTCGCCTTCGCCTTCGCCTTCGCCTTCGTCTTCGTCTTCGTCGTCGCCGTCGCCTTCGTCGTCGCCTTCGCCGTCTTCTTCTTCGTCCTTTCCACCGGCGTCGCCGGCGCGCTGCCCGTGATCGCCGTCAACTGCGCCGCGATCTTCGCGATCTCCGCCCTCCTCGCCGCCGTCTCGACCTCGCGCCGCGCCTCCGCCTCCTCGTCGCGTCGCGTCGCGCTCGCGAGCATCCGTCGCAACGTCTCCAATTTCGCCTCGTCCGCCATCGTCGCGTCGTTCGCGCGCGCGCGCGCGCGAGATCGACGACGACGCGAGGTCGTCGTCGCGCGCGTCGTCGCCGCGTCGTCGACCGCGTCGTCGCCCGCGCGCGCGTCGAGTCGCGACGGGCGCCGCGCGATGCCGTCGCGCCGCACGATGCCGCGCGCGGCGCCGTCGTCGTCGTCGAGCGCGTCGTCGTCGAGCGACGATGGCGACGACGACGGCGTCGACGACACGCTGGCCGCGATGTCCGACGACGCGATCAACGCGCGCGTCGCGCCGTCGTTTTACGCGCTGACGCGAAGCATCGACCGCGAGGACCGACGCGCGTTTCATCGCGTGCACTCGATCGCGCGCGACGCCGCGTTCGTGGAGGCGCAGGGCGAGCGGTTTTTGCGCGATTCGACGCGCGCGGCGTTCGCGAACGCGCGCGCGGGAGCGTGGTACGCGGGGGGGGGGAGGTTCGCGTACGAGACGTGCTACTTTAAGAGCACCGACGGACACAATAATAACTGGACGATGTCGGCGACGAGGTTGAATCGACGCGTGGCGATGGCGTGCGCGGCGGGGAGGGGAGGGATGATCGTGGACGCGACGCGGAGCGCGGTGAAACGGTTTCCGGATGCGCTGTCGAAGACGGTGCCGATTTGGTGCGACGCGTTGAACAGGGCGTGCGCGAGGGCGAAGCGGGACGCGGGAGCGGCGGACGCGGACGATCGCGCGTGGTTCGAGGGACCGCATTTGCCGGAGTGGGTGGCGGAACACGAGCGGAACAGCATACGCGCGCTCGTGCCGGAGTTTGAGGCGAGTTTGAAGTCTACGGGATGGGACGTCGGCGAGCTCGCGGCGATTTTGGAAAAGCCGTTTCGATGCGTGTGGGTGAGTCGGGGCGAAGACGGCGCCGAACTCTCGCTCGAGTCGCTCGCCGAGGCGGACTTTACTCCGCTTATACTCGTCACGGCGAGCGCGCCGCTGCATTGGCGCGGTGAGCGGCGGGTCGGGGTGAACGGGCACAGTTTCGCGTACGTTCCGGGAGCCGCGGACGACGAGGAGAGTTGGTCGCGTGGACTCACGGCTGACATGTTTCACGAACACCGCGATGCTTTGCTCCACGCTTCTGAGCGCGACATTGACAACATCATCGCGCGCATCGTCGACGGTCGAATCGGGAAGCCGCGCGAGTTGGATCCTCGGTCTCGACTCGCGCCGCGAGGGTGTGCGCCGATGGACAGCCGCGCAGCGGAGGAGGCGAATCGTTCGAACGGTGCGATTTGCGCCGGCGGCATGCGAGAGCTTTCGCCAGAATGCGGCATCGGTCGATGCTCGATCGCGTCGTTCGCCGTGTACGATCGCGCTGACATGGAAAAACTCGCGGACGCATTTCTTCACGTCGGGGAAACCGTCGTGGATCCGAGCAAGGCGTGCTCGACTGCGTTTCTGCACGTTCCAGCGAGAAAAGCGAAAGTGAGCCGAACAGATCTCATGAAAGCACTGCCTCGATGCATCGACTTCGCTCGTCGGACGTTCGAAACGCCAGGCGCACGTCTGTGCGTCACGTGCGACGACGGCGTCGACCACTCTGTCGCCGTCGCCGTGGCGCTTTGCATCGCCATGGGACCGTCGCCGTGTTCAAACGCGGACTTAGACAAAGACGACGTGCGCAAACAACTAGCGGCGGTATCGAAAACCCATCCCGACGCCAGACCGACGCGCGCGTCGCTCAAACAAGTGTACAATTTCTTTCTTCATAGCGAGGTAGCCGATTAGCGAGTAGCGAGGATTAGTTTAGCTAAAATCTATTGCAACGACACGAGCGAGGTCTCTAAACGCACAGTCTGTACGTGACGTACCGCCCCGCGGTCTCACTCGGCCTGATGATGCGCACGACTTGTCCGCGACGCATTCCGTAATACCGCGCGATCGGATCGTGCATCTGAATTCGTGGCAACTGCGTATCCTTCACCTTGTACCGATCCAGCAGCGTCCTCTTCTGATCGTCGCTCAGCAAAATATGTTCCGGCACCAACACGTGATCGATGATGTTCACCAACAACTCCGTCTCTTGGAACTGTTCGATGTAAAACTTTTGCGTCTGACACTCCAGCAACGACTGCTTCGCGAACGGCGTCAGCGACGCCTGCACCACGATGATCGCTCGAAACACATTTTCATCCTTCATGCGCTTCGCCAGATCCTTAATCGTCTTCACACCAACCTTTTCCTCGTCCGGGAAGAACACGAAGATATTTTCCGAGGGATCGTCGCGTTTCGGCGCCAGGATCGTCAGGCTCTCTCGCTTTGGCTCTTCGCCGAAATCCTCCGTGAACGAATCGATATCTCTCTCGAGCTCTTTCGCGCTCACGAGGTATCCACGCGCTGCGAGCATTTTGTGAATCGTCTTGCGCACGCGGAACAACCGCGTTCGCTTATCGTTGCTCATCGTCGCGCGCGTTTAGGTCGTTCAAAGTTTGCAAATCGCCGATGGAGATCCCTGACGGCGGATCGAAATCGTCGACGTGCGCGCGCGCTCGGGATGGCGAGCGCGTGTGACGGCGACGGGACGCGTCGACGTGCGTTCGTGCGTGCGCGCGCGAGAGTGCGGGCGACGCGAGGCGCGATGTGGGGACGCGGCGTCGCGTTTTCAGTTCGGCGGCTCGAGCGCGGGTTTAGGCGGCATGGAAGCTTAGCCGACGCGACGCGCTACAATTTTACGTCTAATCGAGGGATTCGGGTGGTGATTGCCGACGAGCGCGCGTCGTCGAGCGCGATTGGGTCGTCCGCGATGCGCTCGAGCGCTGTTAAGGCGCGAGCTTTGCAATCAGCGGCGGCGGCGACGGCGAAGGAAGCCGCGGCGCGAACGTCGACGTCGCAGTCGGCGCGATGGCGCCGCGCGGCGATGGCGGTGAAATGCTCTAAAGCGGTGGACAGAGGGGAGTTTTCGGCGTATGCGATGGCGACGGGGGTGTCTCGGAGAGAAGTGGCGACGAGGGCACCGGCGACGAGGGCGGAACGGCGGAGATGGGGTTGGTCGGAGTCTGCCAACGCGGGAGTGACGGCGAATTCAAGCACCGCGCGGCCGATCAACGGTCCATCGGTCGCGTTCTTGGCGTGCTTGGCGCACTGACCGAGTGTGTAGAGAATATGTCCGTTCACCATGGCGTCCAGGCCATCGGGGTTGTATTCTGGCGCGGACTGACGCTCGAGCCTTTGCGCCGCCGCGCGCAAGAGCGGCGCGACGAAGCACTCGCCTATGAGATGACTTCGCGTCGGCGCCGATGTCGCACCTTTCGCTTGCATCTCCATGGATTTCGGCGCAAACCTTCGCTCGATACCCACGCGAGCAGTCGAACGAGTCGACGCCGAAGCATCGAGCAGGTGCTCGGCTTTTGACGGCGACGCGAGCTCCGTCATCGCCATGTCCAACGCGCTCAGCGTGTCCATAACTTGGGACGCGTCGCATTTCTCCGACAACGCGTGGTCGATAATTGTTGGGCCTGCGAGACCAGGGGTCACCGTGAGCACCGAAGCTAAGCCTTGGCGCCGCGCGCGGTCGAGTGGGTCGGAGTCCGGCGTGGGCGGTTGCGCGTGCAAAATGGTGACAGCGAGATCCGCGGCGCACGACGCCAATTCGTGCGGCTGGCGCATGACGATATCGGAAACTGCGTGCACCGCACCTTCAGCTGCGTCCGCAATATCGATATCGGTCTGCCGAGTCGACGCATCGCCCGAACGCGCCTGCCTCAAGGCGCCGATGCACTCTCGTAAAGTTTGCGGCTTCGGCAGCGACGCGATTCGCGCTTCAGTCAAACTCGCTGGATCACGAGAACGAAGCGTCGCGTCGTCATCACTATCCATATCATACGGTACGAGCTCGTCATCGGAATAGTCATCGCTATCGGAGGCATCCGAGTCGCTCTCGTCGCGGCGAAGGCTCCACATATCGACAACTTCGTCCGGGTCTTCGACTTTAATCTGAAACCCAGACGAACCGGTTAGATTGACGTTGGCGGCGATGGATTCTTTTTCATCGTCGCCGCCGCCGCCGCCGTCGTCATCATTGCAGACGACGAAGACGTCGTCTTGAACGATCGACTCTATGGTCTGTTCCCATTCCGATTCCTCGTCCGATGACGCGTCGACGTCGTCGCCGTCATCGACGAGTCGCAAAGGCTTGCTCGCGTCCATCTTCAGCGAAAGTTCCAAGGCGACTTTGCTCGCGTGTCTGCGCGGACGCAATGATGGCGAATCGAGACGCGCGCTCACGCCTTTCAATAACATTTGCGTCGGCTTTCCTCGCATAGCGTCCCACTCTTCGCTCGGCAACGCCGCAAGAATTGCTCGAACGCTCGACGTGAGCGTCCGTTGTAGCTCGACGGACGCCTCACGCACGAAACCTTCCCCGGACCAAGTATCCAAGAGTGCGAATATATTCGCATCGCTCGCCGCTTTGACGCGCGTGGCGTCGGCGCCTCGACGAATGGGTCGCAGAATCGTCAACCGTAAGAGCGCCGGCAGCGCGGCGCGCGGCGCGCTCTTTCGCAATAGCAACGTTTCGCACAGCGCGAATCGCGTGGCTTCGCACGCCCAATACCTATCGCGTAGCAACACGCGCAAAACTAAATCTAGAGTTCGCCAGCTGCAGTTCACGCTCGACTCGTGACCGTCGCATTCGGCGAAGAGTTCTGAAATCCATCGACACGCGGCGTGCGCGTCGCTAACCTCATTCATCATGGTCGTCGCCCAGGCCAACGACGCCGGCACTTCATCGCCCTCGACGATCGCGCGTATCGCATCCACACCGAGCTCGCGCACGCGCGGCGCGAGCTCGCGCAGCGTGGCTCGGGCCACCGCGCGCGCGGCGCCGCGGCGACACATTCTACTCGCCGTCGCCGCCGCGCTCGCCGGCGCGTCCTCGCCGGCGTTCAACACCTGCCGAGCCAACTCCGCCTCGTACGCCTCTACACTGCGAAACACTGGTATATCAAACCGCCGATCGAGCCGATCGAACGCTCGCAGCGCGACGTCCAGCGTCTCTTTCGCCGCGCGCGCGTCCGCCGTCGTCCCCGCCGCCATCCGCGTCAACCTTCCCACGACCCCTCGTCGCACGAGCTCGACGTAATACGTCACCGCGCTCCGCACGATCGCGTCATCATCGCTTCCCGCGCGCGTCGCGCCCCGCGTCGTCGCCATCGCGTCGACGCACGCGCGCGCCGCGCCCGCGCCCGCGCGTTCGTCCTCATCCGCCTCCTCCCACGAGAACCACGCGTCGACGCACGCGCGCCGATCGTCCTCGCGCATGCTCTCGTACCACAATCCGCGTCCGCATCGCAGCGCGCACGCGCACGCGTCCTCGTGCGCGCGAACGTCCGCGTCGACGACGTCCTCGTCGACGACGTTTTCGTCTTCGTTCGCGCGTTCCGACCGCTCGCGCGCGCGCGCGCGCGCGAACGCCCGTCGCAGCGCCCGCGACGCGTCGACGAACGCGTCTCGCGCGCGCGCTTCGACGCACGCGTCGAGCGCGCGCTCGAGCGCGCCCGAGCGCGCCATGAAGTGTCGCGAAGTTCGTTCGGCGTCGCGACAACGCGACGCCATGGCGAGCGACGACGCGAAGGCGGCGAAGAAGGCGAAGAAGGCGAAGAAGGAGAAGAAGGAAAAGAAATCCAAGCGCGCGCGCGAGGACGAGGAGGCGCGCGCGACGGAGCGCGGTGAGGAGAAGAAACGCTCGAAACGCGACGCCGGCGGCGGCGGTGCGAACGAGGAAAAACCGACGACGACGGACGACGAGGCGACGGAACAGCGCGACGGGAAGAGCGATGCGGCGAAGAAAGACGCGCCGGCGCCGGGGACGTTTCCGACGTCGTCCACGCACGTGTACATGGGGAACCTGGCGTGGACCATCGACGAGGCGGCGCTCGGCGAGGCGTTCGCCGACTGCGGAGAAATCGTGAGCGTGAATTGGTTCGAAGAGAAAGCCACGGGGAAGTTTTTAGGGGCTGGAGTGGTTGAGTTTAAAACCGCGGAGGCGGCGGCGGCGGCGGTGGCGGCGACGGGGCGGTTGGTGCATAAACGCGAGACGCCGGTGCGATTTTGGGAAAAGCGCGGCAACACGGCGGAGGAGCGAGCGGCGGCCAAGGCGGCGGGCGGGGGCGGGCGCGCGGAGATCAAGCCCATGGGGGAGAAGCCTGAGGGATGTTACACGCTGTTCATGGGGAATTTGAACTTTCAGATCGACGACGATACGATTTATAAATTCTTCATGGACGGCGCGGGCGTCGGTCCGCACACCATTCGTTGGCTCACGAACAAAGAGACCGGGGAATTCCGCGGCGTGGGATTCGCAGATTTCTCGGGCGCCGAGATCGACGCGGCGGCGAAGTTACACGGGGAGAAGTGCATGGGTCGGCCGATTCGTCTCGATTGGCAGGCGCCGAGCAATCGCGGTTGAGTAATAAAATCTACGCGTCTCTTACAAAGACTTCTATAAAACTAACTAGCGCGCGACTCGCCGCCCTGCGCGTAGGCGCGGTCGTGCGGACAACTCGGGATGGGCAGGGGCAGGAAAGGGAACGGCGCAACCGAGGTTTCACTCAGCGCCGGTCCCAAGGCGCGCGATCTGAACTGCTTCAATCTCTCTCGTTCGGGCGACCAATCGTACGCCGCCGCGAACGGCACGCAGTGCCACGGGAAATTGGCGCTGGCTTGCCTCAAAGACTCGTACGCGTCCACGGTGTGATCGCGAGGCACTCGGTGCAAACACGCTAGAGCTTGAAACGCGGGCAAGTACAGCAGAGAGCCGAAGAACATGCGCCGAGCGGCTGGAAACGACGGCGCCGCGTAAAACGCCGCCGCCGCGGCGACGAGCGGCGCGCCGAGCGCGAGCGTCTCGTACGCGAACGGCGACGTCGTCACCCCCATCGCGCACGCTAACACGCCGAGTGGGAGCAGTGCCAACGAGTTTCTCACCGCCACGCCCGCGACGCGACGTCCCGTTTTGTCAAACATTGGATGCGACAACATGCGATACCCCCCGTTGACGTAGTCGTCCTTCCCCATGTACGCCAACGCCATAAAATGCGGCATCTGCCACAAATACAGCGCCGACGCCAACACGAACGCCCCTGGATCCAACGTCCCGAGCTCGTTCGCGGCCGCCCAACCCATGAGCGGGGGAATCGCCCCCACGACCGCCCCCACCCACGTGTTCAGAAAGTGCACCCGCTTGAGCGCCGTGTACGCCCCCGCGTACAGCGCGATGTTCCCCGCCCCCAGCGCCGTCGTCGTCTCGTTCGTCGCGATCGCTAAAACACCCACCCCACTCACCGCGCACGCGCCCGCGAACGCCATCGCGACCCCGGCGCCGCACCTTCCGCTCGGCAACGGCCGACCCGCCGTGCGTCGCATCGTCCCGTCCGGCGCCCGCTCCACCACCTGATTCAGCGCGTTCGCGCTCGCGCTGCACAGCATCGTCCCCGCGCACGTCGCCGCTAATTTTCCCGCGTCCATGCTCGTCGGCGAGCCGAGCACGAACCCCGCCGCCGCCGTGCTCACGACGAACGCGCTCAGGCGAAACTTGCTCAAATCGCGCGCCGTCTCCAGCAGCGCGCGCGCCGTGCGCGGCGTCGTCCACGTCGGCGCGAGCGTCGACGCGCGCGTCGACGCCGTCGCCGTCGCCGTCGCCGTCGCCGTCGCCGCGCTCGACGCGAACGCGCGCGGCGCGTCGAGCGCGCGCCGCGCCGAGCGCGAGCGCGCGCGCGCGCGCGGCGCGCATGACGACGCGACGACGAGTGCGACACTCGGCGACGCGCGCGCGACTCGACATGGCGCTCGCGGCGCGCGCGACGACGACGCGCGGCGACGCGGGACGCGCGGTGACGCGACGACGACGCGCGTCCATCGCGCGCGCGCGCGAGACGACGCGCGCGAGCGACGCGCGCGACGGCGGCGCGACGGCGGGGACGATGCCGACGGGGACGAAGGTGGCGCTCGACGACGCGCGCGCGGCGTGCGTCGCGCTCGCGCTCGAGGAGGCGGACGCGGTCGGGAAGATCACGCTCACGGGACCGGGGCGAGGGACGGCGGCGGAGGCGCATCGAAGGGTGGAGTTTCGATGGGTGACGATTCGGGGGCGGACGGCGCTGCAGCGGACGCGGTACGACGAACGACAGGCGTTCACGAGTAATCACGCGATCGAGGGCGAAGGAGGGCTCGTTTCGAAGAGCGCGAGCGGGGATGAGGACGCGATCGGGGCGAGGGAGGCGCTGGAGGAGGCGCTGAGGGCGGGATATAAACATTGGCGCGTCGAACACGCGCGCGGCGGTTACAACGTGACGGCGAACGCGAAGAAGGCTCGGGCGACGATTTCTAGGGACAACGCGAGTAAGGGGACGCTGATAGACGGTAGTGCGAGAACGCAGACGATCGTCGTCGGCCCACAAGGGCACGACCGCGAGAAGTCGAGGTTACTGACGGGGGAGGACCCGTTTTTGCGATACGTCGGCGTCGTCGCCAAGGATGGAACCATCAAGGCGAGCAAGCGGGACAAGTACAAGCAAGTGGAGGAGTTTCTGAAGATTTTGAACGTTGCTTACGACACCGCGACGTCGGCGGGACACATGAAGGGCGGCGATGAGACTCGCCCGCTTCGTGTGTGCGATTTAGGATGCGGGAACGCGTATCTCACGTTTGGGGCGTACTCGCTCTTGAGCTCGAAGAGACGCGTGCCTACAAACGTAGTGGGCGTCGACGTGAAGCGCCAAGCGCGCGAACATAACTCGCGGGTGGCCAAAGAGCTAGGTTGGGATGCGTCGATGAGATTCATTGAAGGCACGATCGCCGACGCCGACGTGACTTTCGTAGACGGTTCAGAGGAGGACGCGTTCACCGACGTAGTGCTCGCTTTGCACGCGTGCGACACGGCGACGGATGAGTCCATCGTTCGAACGGTGCGTTGGTGCGCTCCACTGGCGCTCATCGCGCCGTGCTGTCATCACGATCTCCAAGTGCGTTTGAAAAGCGCACCTCATGTTGCTTTCCCGCCGATGGCGAGGCACGGCATCCTCAGCGAACGTCTCGGTGACGTTCTCACGGACGCATTCAGAGCTCACATTTTGCGACTGCTGGGATATCGCGTCGACGTCATGGAATTCGTAGGAGGGGAGCACACGCCTCGAAATACTCTCATTCGAGCGATCCGCACGAACGCGTCGGCGTCGAAGGCGGCGTGGGAAGAGTATGATCACATGTGTTCAACGTGGGGCGTCACGCCTTTTCTCGCGGACGCCCTCGCCGAGGAGTTGGCGGTGGCGCGTCGCGCGATCTGAGTGTAAATCTTGTTGTAAATTTACCTTCGCTAGATTAGTACCTACACCCGCTCGCCGAGAACCGTGCCGGATACGGTCCTCCGAAATCTTCGTTGATCGCCCGTGATCGACGCTTGCCCGAACGCGCGAGGCGTCGTCTCGCCATCCATGTTCCAAGAACGCGGCGAGATGTGATCTGTGTCCGACTCGTTCGCGCCTCTAAACGCACCTAATCCCTGCTCGAAGGTAGCCTTGGACTTGGCGATGTCTTGGATGCTCTGCATCAAGTTCGCACCGAATTGCATGTTGTCCTTACCGCGTTCGCGCTTGTTGAAGCTCACAATGAACCATATGAAAATCACGCTGATGACGACGTTGATGACGACAACGAAACCTAGACCGGCGACGGTGCCGAAGTGACCGATGACGTACACGCACAACGCGGCATCTCCGCCCAGGAGCGCAATTGTAAGAAGCAGACGGACGGTGTTGAAGAGGAAAATACGTATGACGAGTTCCTTTACGAAGTCGACTATGCCGCTCCAGTTTGATTCCTGTACCGCCTGTCCCATCTCCGCATCATCCGTCTCGTGTCTCGCCGCCTCGACCTCGGATACAATTTTTGCGTGTTCCCATTCCTCGTCCGTCATTCCGGGCTCGCGCTTTAGCTCGTGAGTGTCCGTAGCCCCTAGAGGGCCGACTCCGAGCACGTGCGCGATGCCTTCGGGAATCATGCTCGCCCAGTTTGACGACCCTGACGCTCGATGTAATCCGCCCGACGTTTTGACGTCGTGCTCGCCACTATGACTGCGCGAATGATCAGGTGCATGACGCGTCGATTGTTGCGGACTCGCCACGGTTTCTAAAACTTTCGACAAAATTGCGGCGGACGCCGGCGAGCCGCCGCTGCCGCGAGAGTCTCGCTGACCCCCGCTGCTGGCGCCCGTCAAGTACTCCAAACCAGCCTGAACGATCGGTGCGTCTAAAAAGCCATGTGCCGAACCTTGCGACAATCGTCGCTCGCTCGCCGATCCCAAGCTCCGTCGACGTTGCGTCTCGCCCCCGCTCGCCCGCCTTCGTCTGTCCAAATCCGGGCTCTCCAGGCTCGCCCGCGTCATCTTATCGAACATCTTCCGCATCAGCGTCTTGAATTCTTCCAGCGTAAACATTCCGAGATCATCATCCGCGTTCGACGCGTCGACCGCGTCTTTGACGCACCGCGTCCACATGTTTGAAGCCCAACCTAAATCCACGCGGTCGCCGCGTTCCTCGAGCAACGCGCCGACGACGCTCACGCAATCACCCGCGAATTCCATCGCTTGCTCCGACGTGATCCCTCGCACCCCTCGCGCGTCCATCGCTCGAAACACGAGCTCGACCTTCGTCTCGAAACTCCCCTTACACAGCACTCCCAACAAAATCAACAATCGCGTCGTCTTCGCCGCGCGTCCCTGGTCGTCGCTCCCCTCGTCGTCCACCATCACCGACTCCAGCGCCGTCTCCCGCACGCACTCGCTCATCACCAATCCAAACCGTCCCAGCGCGTCTCCGAACGCGCCCACCGGCGTCGTCGCCGCCATTCTCGCGTCGCGCGCGCGTCCCGCGAAGCCTTGAATTTCCTCCACGAGCTCCTCGATCGGCGTTTTCGCCCACGCCGACGCCGCGTGGATCTCGCCGAGCGCGCCCAGGACGAGCAGGTGGTCCATCGCGTTCGCCGACATCGCCCTCGCGTCGCCTCGCGCGCGCGACTGCCGCGTCGACGCGTCGCTCGCGACGATGTCGAGGCGTCGGCGGCGGTCGGTAACATCAATCACACACGGACCAACACGCGGCGTTTCAAATTTTCAAACCGCCGCGCCCGCGACGGCGCGCGGCGCGGCACGGCGCGACGCGGCGCGGCGACGGCGACGGCGATGTCGAGCAAAAATAAACCGTGCTACAAGTGCGGACAGGGCGGACACTGGGCGAAGGACTGCACGGTGCCGCGCGAGCGATGGATTTCAAAAGAGGCGAGCGACGCGCTGAAAACGCGCGAGGACGGCGCGACGACGACGACGACGGACGACGTCGAGGGCGGCGCGCGCGGCGAGGGCTCGGGCGATGATCGCGGCGCGCGCGCGGAGAAGCGGAAGTCGAGCGCCGGGACGACGCGGCGACCGAAGTTTAGCGTGCACGATCACTTGCTCGGGCCGAACGGGCTCGGGGCGATGTACAGAGAGTTCCCGGAGAAGTTTGCCGCGCGGTCGAAGGGCGAGGGACACGAGGAACACGATATGAATTTGTTGGCGACGATGTACAAGGAGTGGGCGGTGAAGATGTACCCGTACGCGCCGGCGGAGGAGACGCTGGCGAGGGTGGACAAGTTGCAAAGCGACAAGAGCGTGAAGATGGCGGTGCGGGAGTTTAACGAATTAGATTTCGGCGGCGGTGTCGGCGAGGCCGTGGATGCGATGGAGCGCGGGGAAAACGCGGGTGAAGGCGGCGAAGACATCGATTTCCCGGACGACGACGACGACGAGGCGCCGGCGACGGCGACGGTCGCCGACGACGTCGATTTCCCAGACGACGACGTCGATTTCCCGGACGACGATGGATTTGAGGAGCAAGATTACGTGTTTGACGACGATGAAGACGAGGACGCCGCGCGCGCGATGCAGGAGGCGGAGGCGAGCGGCGACGACGATGATGATGAAGAAGAAGACGAAGCCGTGCAAGGTAAGCGCGGCAAAAAGATCAAGGGCGCGACGGATTCGACGAAGAATGCGTTCGAAAAGCTGGCGAAGAAATTAGGAAAAGACGTTCCGGTCGCGAACGGCGAAGAGCTGAACCCGAACTCGATGCTCTCGCCTCAACGGAAAATATTGCGCGTACGACCGAAGATTTTGGACGCATCGAGCGACGAAGAAAACGAACCGCCGAGTGAGCCCGCGCGACGACGACGCGCCGTGCACGGTATGGACGATGATGAGGATGAGTAATTGTAAAAGCGCGCTTCTTTCAATATTTCAACTTACATACGCGACTACGCCTTGGTCTTCTCGCGAACCGACGACGAGGACAGCACTCGCACCTCGTCGCCGTCAATTTCGAGAACCTGCGGTTCGGCACCCAGAACGCCGAAAGACATCCCGACATCGATTCTCCAGATTTGACCGTTGCACTCGCAGTTTGCGCCGCCGAGCTGCGGCGTGTGTCCGACGACGAGTCGCGAGACGCCGTCAATCATGCCCAAAGTCTTCCCCAGCAGTTCGCACGAGGTCGAACGATCTTCGTCCGTGGCAAACTTTTCAGTGCCGTACGCGCGATGCCAGACGATTGAATCTCGCACGCCACCGATCGCCATGCCGAGCGCCTGGCGCGTCTCGTCGTCCTTGATCTCTTTCCCGCGCATCCAATCCGTCACCGCTCGGTTGAGCTTATCGAGGCCGAATTCGACGTGCCTAGGGACTAAGCCACCGTGCGCGAACACGGTATCGTTCACGATCAACACCGTGTGATGCATAGAGAGCTGCTGGGCTAAAGGTCCGCCCGGGGAGAACAACCCGATGCGCGCCTTGCTTTGCCTCGCCCACGCGTCCTCCTCGTCCACGCCGAACGCGTCTCGGAACTTATCCCCGAACAACTTCACTAAATGCTCGCTGAATCGCGTCGATTCCCCGAACGCACCGCGCGACACGTATCTAAAGTCTCCCGAAACGTTCAAAACCTCGTGATTGCCGTTCATCACGTACACGCGTCCGCCTTGCTTCTGCGCCTCCTTATCCAACTTTTGAAGCAAGATCAAAATCCCTATCTCGTCGTCCCCGCGGTCGAGAATGTCCCCGAGCTGCACCAACGTCGTGTCGCCGCCCACCCATCGCGGGTTCCCCGCGTCGTCTTCGTCGTCCAGGACCCCCGCCATTCGCAGCGCTCGTCTCGCCTGTCCGATGTCCCCGTGCAGGTCCCCTATCGCCACCACGCGTCCCGGCGCCGTCACTCGCAGCTGCGGGTACGTCTCCTCGCCCTTCGCCTTCGCCCGCGTCGCGCATTCGCGCGTCGCGCCCCGCGTCGCGCGTCCCGGGACCGCCGTCGCTCGCGTCCCTCGCGCCCCCTCGCTCGTCCCTCGCGCTCCATCCCCTCGCGTTCGCGTCGCGCGCGCCATCGTCGTCGCCGCGCGCGCGTCCAGCGGTCCGCGCGTCATCGCCCGCGCCGCGCTCGCGCCTCGCGGCGCCGTCGCCGGTCGCGCCCGCGCGTCGCGCGCGTGTCTCGCGCCGCCGACCCGCGCGTGGCGCGCGACCGCGCGACCGAGGCTCGACGCGGCGCGCATCGCGCGCGATGACGCGACGTCGAGCGCGATGTCGTGCGCGACGCTCGTCGCTCGCGTCGGAGGGCGTCGGTCGACGCGCGCGCCGGTGTGCGGCGCGGCGACGCGCGAGGGCGAACGCGCGGCGTGACGTCGATGCAAATAAATGTGGGGTTTGGATGGGAAAGTCGCAAGGCGAGCCGCGAGGCGCGTCTCGAGGGCGCGAAGAGACGGAAAATCAGCGCGCGGCGACCTCGAGGAAACCGTCGAGCGCGCGAAAGATGACGTCGGTGGCGACGATGAGCTCGCGGCGACACGCCTCGCTGGCGCGCAACTCGGAGTCGGGATCGCAGAGCTCGGCGACGAGCGTCTCGTCGGCTTCTAGAAATTCGAGGGCGTATGATTTCCCCGAACGCGAGTCGCGCTCGAGCTTGACGCGATATTCGCGCAGGGCGATGATGTAATCGCGCTGTTTTAACCCCTCGATCGCGAACGCGCGCTCGAGGATGTCTCGAATGCGCGCTCGCGCCTCGGCTTCGTCGACGTCGCCCGCCGCGCACCGTCGCCCGGCGTCCAGCGTCTCGTCCAGGACTCTCGTCTCCAGCGGCATCGCGCGCATTTTATACTGCGTCGTGAATATTTTTGCCAACTCCAGCAGCGTCGTCAGCTCGTCCTCGGGCGCGCGTCTCGCGTACGCCGCGTACACGGCGTCGAAGGCGTCCTCGCAGAAAGCCGCCGTCAACCGCTCGCTCGCGCAGAACGCGTCCACGAACGTCGCCGCGTCGCGCTCGCTCAGCGTGAACGCGTGATTCACGAGCGCGATGAACGACGCGTCGATCGGCAGCGCGTCGAGCGTCGCGCCGCGACGGGCGTCGTCGTGGTCGTCCCCGGAGGCGGCGCGCAGCGGCGGCGACGACGTCCGAAAGCGACGCCGCGCGCGCGTTTCGCGCGACGCCGGCGCGACGCGCGCGCGCGACGGCGCGCGACGCGACGACGTCGACGGCTCGCCCGCGGCGCGCGCGCTCGAGCGCGCGAGCGACGACATCGCGCGCGACGCGGCGGGCAGTGGCGACCGCGACGCCACATCGAGGCGGTGCGCCGCGCGCGCGCGATGCGACGCGCGATGCGACTCGCGCTGGCGTGGTGCGCGATGACGCTCGGCGCGTCGGCGCTCGCGCGCGGCGCCAGGATCGGGCCCGAACGCGCGGCGCGCGGCGGCGATCGCGGAGAAGAAGGCGGAGGCGAACGCCCATCGACGCGCGTCGACGGCGCGGACGCGCGCGCGCCGCGCGATCGCGCGATCGAGTTCGATCGCATCGAACGCGTGTCTTGGCGCCCGCACGCGGAGGTGTATCGAGGATTCTTGACGCGCGAGGAATGCGACCACTTGAAGGCGCTCGCGACGCCGAGCCTCGGTCGCTCGACCGTGGTGGACGCGAGCAACGGCGGGAGCGTGCCGAGCGATATACGCACGTCGAGCGGGATGTTCCTGCTCAGGGGGGAAGACGACGTCGTCGCGTCGATCGAGAGGCGCATCGCGTCGTGGACGCACGTGCCGGAGTCGCACGGGGAAGGTTTCCAGGTGCTGCGGTACGAATTCGGTCAAGAGTATCGGCCGCACTTTGATTATTTTCAAGACGAATTCAATCAGAAGCGCGAAAAGGGCGGGCAGCGCGTGGCGACGGTGCTGATGTATCTCACCGACGTCGAAGAGGGGGGAGAGACGATATTTCCGGACGCCGAGGCGGGCGCGAACCCGGGCGGCGGCGACGACGCGTCTTCGTGCGCGGCGGGGAAGTTGGCGGTGAAACCGCGCAAAGGTGACGCGTTATTCTTCAGAAGTCTGCATCACAACGGGACGTCGGATGCCATGAGCTCACACGCGGGGTGTCCGGTGGTAAAGGGGGTCAAGTTTAGCGCCACGAAATGGATGCACGTCGCTCCGATTGAAGACTCGGCGACCGCCTCGGTGCGATTTGAGCCCGGCGTTTGTAAAGACGTCAACGCGGCGTGCGAGGGCTGGGCGTCGTCGGGTGAGTGCACGAAAAATCCATCGTTCATGGTTGGGCGAGGTCGTGCGAACGGCAACTGCATGCGCTCGTGCGGCGCCTGCCCGCCCGGCACTCGCGACGAGTAGAATAGAAGACGCGTAGTCGATTGATTCGCTAGCACTAGATTCGCGTGTGATTAAAACGCATCGTAGGAAATACTATGTCCTATTTTGGCGCTGCCCAGTGACTTCCGCGGGCAAAGGTCTATTGAAGCCGCCGACGCGATTCATGTATTGCCTGGCTTGCCGCTTCGTCTTCTTTTGCACCGCCGACGCGTTGGCGAACTCATCCTCCACGTGCTTGCCTTGCGTCGTGCCGAATCCTCCGAATCCCATCATGCGCATCATCGCGGACTCATCGTCTTCGTCCTCACCCGCCGGCGGCGGCGGCGGCGGCGGCACGTCGACCGCTTTCCCGCCGCCCGCCGCGGGCGGCGGCGGCGGCACGTCTCTCCGTCGCTTACGGTCGTCGCGCGCCGGCGATCGCGATCGCGACCGCGACCTCGACCTCGACCGCGAATCACGTCGTCGCTTCCTTCGATCGTCATCGCGCGAATCCTCGCGCGCGCCGCGTCCGCGACCGTACCCCCCGTACCGCCGCGGCGGCGACCTCGACCTCGACCTCGACCTCGACCTCGACCTCGACCTCGACCTCGACCTCGCTCGCCGCGCGCCGTACCCTCCGTACCGCCGTCCCGGCGACCTCGACCTTGACCTCGCCCGCGCGCCCCCCCTCCATCGCCCGTCGCGTCCATCGTCGCGTCCGTACCCTCGCCCGTCTCGTCCGTCGTCTCGTCCGAACCGCCCCATCGTCTACGCGTCCCGCGTCCCCGCCCCCTTATCCAGCACCGCGCGCAGTTTCGCCTCCTCCGCGCGCGCGCTCTCGAAGTGCGTCACCCACGACCTCGGACACGCCCGCTCGTACGCCTCGCGCGCGCGTCGACACGTCGCCGTCGCCGTCGCCGTCGCCGCCGAATCCGAATCCGAATCCGTCGTCGCCGCGGCGTCCGCGCACCGGTGATACGCGTCGCGCGCGTCGCGGCACGCGACCCGCGCCGCGCGTATGGATCCCGTCGTCGTCGTCGTCGTCGTCGTCGTCGTCGTCGTCGCGCGCCGCGCCGCGCCGTCGTCTGTCGAATCGTCGAAAATCGCGTCGAATCGCGTCGACGCGCGCGTCGACGCCCGACTGTTTGCGCATACGGCGAGGATCGAGAGGGACACATTCCCGAGTCGCCATCGGTCGATGGCGCCGAGAGGGACACATTCGTGAGTCGCCATCGGTCGATGGCGCCGAGAGGGACGCATTCCCGAGTCGCCATCGGTCGATCGGTCGATCGGCGTCCCAGATTCTCGGGACGCTTTTTCGTCGGCACGTTTCGCTCCGACGCCGCGCGTCGACGGCGCGACTCCGCCGCGTGCGCGAGCGACGCGGCGCGACGCGACGCGAGCGCATCGGGACGACCGCGAGGGACGACCGCGCGGCGCGCGCGACGCTCTCGGACGCGACGGCGAGCGCGCGCGCGTCGACGCGAACGCGCGAAAAAGCGCAAAAGTCCGAAGCGATAGGCGACGCGACGCGCGCGATGGCGACGCATCACGGCGCGCACTCGCGGAAATCGACGCCGGATCCCGACGAGGACGACGCGCTGGACGATGATCTCGATGATCTCGAGGTGCGAGCGCGAACGCGGGAGAGACGAGGACGAGAGGGAGGAGACGGGGGGGAATTGTGGGAACGCGGGACGACGCGGGACGACGCGCGGGACGAGGACGCGAGGCGAACGAGACGCGAGCGAACGGCAGAGGACGACGAGGCGAGGACGCGCGATCGGGACGGTAGTGATCGCGAGGTCGAGCGCGCGAGAGAGAGAGAGGGCGTCGAACGCGGGCGTGGAGGTGACTGACGAGGCGCGACGACGCACGCAGGGCGGCAAGGGCGACAAGCAGTCGAAAAAGGCGACGACGTCGCAGTATCGCGGGGTGAGACAGCGCCCGTGGGGGAGCTGGGCGGCGGAGATACGCGATCCAAATCGAGGCGCGAGATTGTGGCTCGGCACGTTCGATACCGCCGAAGAGGCGGCGAGAGCGTACGACGCGGCGGCGAGACACATTCGCGGGCCAAACGCGAAGACGAATTTTCAGCTCGCGCCGGGGGAGGAACCGCCGCCGTTCGTTTTGCCCGAGCCCCCGTCGGGGGGGCGCGGTGGTGGCGGTGGCGGTGGTGGACGCGGCCGGGGCGGACACGACGCGGGTTTGCCGTCAATCGGAGGTTTCGGCGCCGGAGCGTCGCGCCAGCCCAACGCGCTCAAGAAGCAAAAACCCGTGGGGAAGGACGCGAAGGGGGGTCCGAGCACTATTTACGGCTTCGGTCCGAGTTCGAGCGACAAGAACTCCACTCCTAAGCGTGGTTCGATAGGTTTCGGCAGTGGCACCGACTTATCCGCCCTCGTCAACGCCAATCTCGCCTTGGCCAACCAAAACCTCGCCTCGGCCGGGTCGGCGAGAAAGGATCACGAAAACAGTTTCATGAAACTCTTCGCCAACGGTAGCGTGGGTGGGACGCCGTCGAGCACGGGTGGATCGCCGCTCATTATGCCCGAGTCAGTGGAACTGCGCGACGGCATGAGCGGCATGAGCGGTGAGATTCCGGTGATTCACGGCAAACGCGACCGCGGTCCGAGCAGCGCGTTTTTTGGCACGTCGTTCGGCGTCGCGGGTTCGTTCGGTTCGATGTTTCCCCCGGACATGGGGCTGTCCTCAACCCCGGACGGTGTCGACAATTTCTACGGCGAGTTCTCCATGTCCCCCAACGATCGGTCGGCGCACGGTGCAGATCATTTCCCCGTCGGAAGCTTGGGGACGATGGTCGACTTGAACGACGCGCTGCCGGCGGTGGGATCGCTCGATCTCGGAAGTCCGGTAGACTTAGACTCGATGATGAATTCGTTGCCGAGAAATAGTGGCGGGAAGGTTCAAACCGTCGCATCTATTCTCGGCAAACCCAAGAAAAAAGAGCACGATTCACCGCTTGGAAGAGCGTCGACGCGCAACACGCGCGAATCCTCGCGCTCGAAGAGCGCGTTGGACGCCATGTCAGCGCTCAAATGAAGTTTTCTTCTTGTATACGGTAGAACAGTAGAAGAAAGAGCGCAAGCTCACTCGCGAAGCATTTCCGCACATTTACCCTCTTTCATCTGTAATTTTCAAGTCAATTTTGTTCCCTCGGGCTTGCCGCGCGTCGAGTCGAAATCGCGCGCGTCGCGCGTCGCGCGTCGTATACTTTGTTCGTTCGTGTTCGCATTGACAACAAAATTGATAATAGAGTCCCGGGGTCCCCCGGTGTCATCGCCACATCGTGCACACGCGTTCAAAGGCTAAGGCAAAGCTGGCGCGCGTTTAAATCTTAAACGAGCCGCCCTCCGAGATGTTCAAGCCGCCCTTCGGCTTGTACTGCCCGCTCTTCAGGTCGTCTTCGTACCCGGCGCCGATGACGCCGGAATCGCGCACGGACTTTTCGAGCAACCAATCGAAGAATCCCTTCTTTTGGCCCGGCTGTGTCGCGTGCGTCGCGCGGTCGCGTCATCCGTCAGTCGCGCGTTCGCGTTCGCCTTCGTCTCCCCCTCGGTCTCTTCCCTCGCCCCAATCTCGCGATCGACCGTTCGCGACCCAGCATCGACCCCCCCCCGAGGTCGCGCGATCGATCGATCGCCGCGTCGCCGTCCTTTCACCGATCGCCGCGTCGCGCGCGCGTCCTCGCGGCCGATCGATCGCGCGCGCGCGCCGATCGCGCGCGTCGCGCGCGCGCGTCGATCGCGCGTCGCGCGCGCCGCCCCGCGCCCCTCGCGGCCTCGATCGCGGTCGCGGTCGCGACGGCTTCAGGATAAAACCAAGCGGCGCCCTGCGCACCTTGCCCGCGGCGGCCTTCTTCCCCGCGACGCGCTTCGTCCCGGACGTGTTCGCGGCGTTCACGACGACGCGCGTGGAGCTAACGGCAAACATGTGTCTCGGTGGCGGCGGCGCGCGTGTCTGACGCCGCGCGGCGCGCGCGCGATCGCGGCGCGCGCGGTCGGTCGTAAAGGTCCGTAAAGGTCGTAAAGGTCGTAAAGGTCCGTGTGTGTACGATCGACGGACGCGAGACCGAGCCCCCGCGCGCGACGCGCGGCGCGATCCGTCTCTGCACGACGCGCGCGAACACGCCGACATGGGTCGCGTTCGCACGAAGACGGTGAAAAAGGTGCGCGTCGAATCGAACGCGTCGCGAGCGGCACCGGCGACGGCGCGCGCGGCGACGGCGACGGCGCGAACGCGCGACGCGATGGACGGGGCGACGATGGAAACCCTAAGGACGATCGCAGAGAGAACGAACGCGCGCGGGAGGGCGGCGTCGAGCGCGCGATCGGACGCGCGAACGGACGGGGAGGCGCGGGTGATTTTGAACGCGCGCGATGACTGACGACGACGACGATGCGGTGTTCGCGCGTGCGGTAGGCGTCTCGCCAAATCATCGAAAAGTATTACTCGAGGCTCACGCTCGACTTTGCGACGAACAAGCGCATCGCGGATGATATCGCGATCATTCCGTCCAAGCGTTTGCGTAACAAGATTGCGGGTTTCACGACGGTACGTTTTAAGGCGAGCGAAGCGCGGGAACGCGGTCGGTGCGCGAGAGGGCGCGACGGTGCGACCGAGGCTCGATCGGTGGGGTTTGAGACGCGCGAACGCGCGACTGACGTCGGGTTGATGAATCGTTCGGAAACAGCACTTGATGAAGCGTATCCAACGCGGACCGGTGCGCGGTATCTCGCTCAAGCTTCAAGAGGAGGAGCGTGAGCGCCGCATGGATTTCGTGCCGGAGAAGTCCGCGCTCGAGACGGACTCCATCGAAGTCGACCGGGACACGATGGATATGTTGAAGTCGATGAACATGGGTAACTTGCAAGGCGTTTCTGTGTCTAGCCGTGCGCACTACAACAAGGGTCCGCGACGTGATCGCGCGTAATTTCGCACACGTATGCCCGCGAGAACATTAGGTCATCGCGAGTAGAAATGTGAGACTAATAGACTTGGTTTAAATTGTCGCGCGTCGCCCTACCTGCGCATCGATTCCCTGAGAGATCCTCGCGCGCGCATGTTGAGTAGAATCGCTCGAGTGTCCATATCGCCGACCTCGAGGACGTTCGTCGTTTCTTTCAGCGCGCTCTCGCTCGACTTTTCTGGACTTGCCGCGGGCGTCTCGACGACGACGGAGTCGTCGCCTTCGTTGGGCGATTTTCCATCAAAGTCGAGCTTTACCACCGTTTCGCGTCTCGCCTTGAACGATCCTTTCCTGCCAGAGGACGAAGAAGACGATCTCGTCCGTTCAAGCGGAAGCGTGGGTAACCCAGTGTTGTTTGCCGGCATGTTGTCGACGCCTCGTTTCGCTCTCTGCTCGCGCGCGACTTGCGCGTCCAGTAACGTCTGCACTTCTTGAAATATGTCTTCGAATGAAGGTCTGAGCGAGGGATCGCTCTGCCACGCGCGCTGCATCAACGCGCGATATGATTCGGCGTCGAGAAAAGCGGCGCCGTGCGTCGCATCTACCTCTGGACGATCGCCGTCCGGAACGATGGAGACGATTTGATAAACGTGCAAATCCTTGAAAGGCGCTTGCAAGCTTTGAAGCTCCCACATGACGATGGCGAAGGAGTACACATCTGATGCTGTACCATACTGTCCGTCTGTCAGAACTTCAGGGGCCATCCAACGAGGCGAGTGAAGAGTACCTGAGCGCTCTGCGCCCTCGCCCGAGGCGACGATGTCGTTGTGCACTCGAGATAGGTTGAAATCGCCGACTTTGACACGGTAGTAGCGGTCTACCATAAGATTGGCACTCTTTAAGTCTCGATGCAAAACGGACGCATCGTGCAAGTAAAGCATCCCAGCCGCGGCACCGAGTGCCATCTGAAGGCGTATACGCCACGGCAACTCGGGCGCGCCCGGCTTGATGTGTCGCTGAAGTACCGCGTACAGCGAACCTCGAACGCAAAACTCCTGCACGATGGCTGGACGCGGTGTCATCACGACCCCGAGCAAAAGCACGATATTTGGATGTCTGAGCTTCGTCATGATGCTCACCTCTTTCTCTAACTCTTCCAAAGAATGAATGAGTCCGCTCGACGTAACATCGATGTCTTGAGCGCCGATGAATTTCACGGCGACGTCTATGTGATTCCAAGTAGCTTTGAACACGCGACCGAACGATCCTTCTCCGATTTTTTGTTCAAGTTTAATATGATCGTACGCAATTCGCGCTGTTTCTGATAACGTAGCCGACTCGGGCGTCCTATTCACCGGAATAAATTTACTGTCATTCATCACCTTGGACGGCGATCCCAAGCCCAGACGTGAATGCTCCTTTCGCGCCGTCTGTCGAAGCTTTCCGAGCATGGCTTCGAGCTGCGAGAGAGGCCAATACATTATGCTTCCGAAACGACCGACGGTGATGACACCGATAGAGCCACCGCCGTCTATCTTGGTTAAATGAACGAGCCCACTACCGTGCGCGACGAGCTTACTCGAGCGTAACTCGAAGGGTGAAGCGTTTTTCGAAGAAGCGAGCGTTTCGGCGTGGAGAGATGCTTCGTGCAACTCATGCGCTCCGGGGAGGGGCCAAACTGTCAGCTTTCCATTCGCGTGTCCGATGGCGATGATCGTTTCGACAGCCACGGCGCCGACGATGCTTTTACCAAAGTACTTGGAAAGCGACCACGCATCAACCGCCTTGAATCCCATTGTGATGTTCATCACGCGCTCGCCGGTTTCTACCGCGCACTTATCTCCGCCCCATATTTGCACCGCACCCGTGTCGTGCACGCTGACGATCAAATCTCGCACCGTGGGGTGCTGCATCAACGCAACCGCGGAGCCGAGATCTTCCAAACTCACCATGCGCACGCACTTTGCCTCAGCCACATCCCAAACCTCCAACACTAAATCATTCTCGCATGCGATGAATACCACCCCTTCTGAGCCGTCGCTCGCGTTGTGTAGCATACACGACACGCTTTTGGACTTTTTACGAATCGAGTCGGGATCTGGGAAACTCGGACGATGGGTGGCGGATGCGGCGACGACGTCGCGCGCGACTTTGAACTCTCCAGCAGCATCATTCGTACTCGCGACGACTCGCAATTCAACTACGGTACCATCCGTACAGCCAATCCACGCGCGCGTGCCGTCGATCGGTGCGATCGCCGTCACGGACTCGTTGCGCGCCACGACGACGATTTGCGAGTTCATCAATCGCCCCATATCGCAATCCCACGCCATGACCCCTCCGTTTTTCAAACCGGCCCATAACAACGGCGATCCGTTCGGTGCGTTCACCATCGTGACTATGGATGACTTCAAGAACGCAGAGCTCGTGCCCCCGCTAGGCCGAGCCATGCACGACGTGCCGCCCGTGGCGTCTACGCGCGGACTTTCGATTCGGCGCCGACCACGTATGAACATGTCGTACGCATCGAGCCTGGGAAACGCCCCGCCCGTGGACCACCAAAGCTCAGCCCCATCCGACCCCGCGGCGCACATCGTGAGCACACCCGAGCCAAAGATACTATCGATCGTCTGCGCGACGCCGCCTCGAAGCAGCCGGCGTCGCCCTTCGCTCGACACGCCCGCGACGCCCAATCTTCCCGACGCCCCGGCCATGTTCCACAGTTGTAGCTCCAGAGCCTCTAAATCTCGCGTCACTTCCTCGAATTTCCCATCGGTTTTCCCCCCTATCGCGTACCGCACCAGTTTTTGCGCCGTCGTGAACGACCCGTAAACCTCCGCCAGCGTCTTCCCGTGGTGCAACCGTCCCAGCACGCTCACGCATTGCCGCTTCACCTGCACCCGTCCACCATCATCATACATCGCGTACACGTTCTCCACCTCTCGCAGCGCCAACATCGTCGCCTCCGCTTGCCCCCACAGCGCCGAGCACTTCTCCCGGTGCGACACCGCGCCGTGCGCCGCGCGCTCGAGCGCGCGCGCCGCGCCGCGACACCGCTCAAACAGCCCTTCGTTCGCGCCACCGACATCATCGCGCATCCACGACGCGTCTTTCACCGTCGATCTGGACGTCGACGCGTCCTCGCGCGTCGTCACCGCGTCCTCGCGCGTCCCAACCGTCGTCATGCGCGCGCGTTCCGAAGCGCTTTCCGCGCGCTTCGAGCCGCTTCGAGCCGCGACGCGCGCGACGCGCGGCGCGACGCGCGAGCGCGCGCGTCTCGACGACGCGCGCGGGTCCGCGGCGCGCGCGCGGGTCCGCGGCCGCGCGCGCGGCGTCGAGACGCGCGCGGGTCTGCATCACGGGCGTTTTCAACGTTGAATACGAGCCTGATCGACCGGTCGTGAACCGTCGGTGCGAGGACTCGGATGCGCGCGCCAACATCCGACGATCGCCACACGTCGACGCGACGAACGCGGGACGAGCGCGCGCGCGATGTCTCCGAAGCCGCGCGTGACGAAGCGCGCGCGCGCGAAGGGCGCGAAACTACTCGCGGGATGCGCGCTGGCGTCGCTCGCGGTGCGCGGTGCGCGCGGGGACGCGACGCAAACGGGAACGACGCGGTTGGGTGTTGACGACGCGCGAGGGTTAGACGAGGCGCCGCGCGAGAGCGGGCGAGCGCGGCGCGCGCGCGCGGGGATCGCGTCGCTCGGGTACGGTCTGAGTGACGTGCAGCCGAACTTGAACGACGACACGCTGCCGCACGGAAAGCCGGGATGGCGTTGGAGGTTTGGCTCGAGGGAAGGGCTGAGCTTCGTGTGCCCGGACTCGAACGCCCACCCGAACGCCGACCCGAACGCCAATCTCGGCGAGGGTGACGAAGACTCGTACTTAGACGAGACCGATAATGCGTTGCCCGATCCTCCTCCGACGCGATACGTCGTTCGTTATGGGACGTACGGGCGTTTCGCCGATACGGGCGTGGACAAGTACAACGACGCGTGGTTTGAAAGCGTCGAACACCAAGCGGACATCAAGTGGACGTACGGCGTGTGCAGACCGGGTCAAACCATCAAATGCGAGTCTTCGACGTTCGGATACGTCAACCCATTTCCTAGCATCGCTGATGGCATGCCCGGGAAGAAGTGTCAGTACTTGAACGTGAGAGACATTCCCAGCCGCGACGTCAACGCGAGCATCTCCTTCGCTCCTGGCGAACAGCGCATGGACGTGGACTCGCTCGGCGCGGAGGTGGATTTGAATGTCATCAATACCAACAATCGCTGGGGTGTGAGATCGTTTTATGTTTTCAGCGCGGGTAAGGTGAAGGCGATGTTGAAAGAGATGTTCCCAGACACGGTGATGCACCAAGACTTTGTGTGGCACTGGTGCGCGAACGAGGGCTCCGACTACCCGTCCTCGGGCTGCGAGTGCAACACGATGATGCGCTACGGTTGGACGGGTAACCAGACTTTACAAGCACCGAACCCGGCGGAAGACCCTGACTTTTCTAAGTGGACTATCGTCGACGCGAGATTCGAAGACACCCCCGTCATTCCGTGCAACCATCACAAGCTCGGCGGCGTGCTTCCGTTTCCGCTCGCGAACGAGCGCATTTGCCAGTGCTTGGACAACACCACGCTGGCGTTGTTCAACGCCGGTTTGCAAGCCACCATAGGTGGTCCGGACGTCCCGGGGCAAACGTTGTTCAACATGACCAACCACACGCATTACTACAACAAGACGCACGTCGATTACGTCAGAGAGCAGCACCGAGCGGCGGCGGCGGCGGCGAACGCGTCGGACCATCCAGCGGACGATGACGCCGAAACACCCGTCGAATCCGACCTCGGACGTCGACCCACCCCCGTAGAAAGACATCGGGCGAAGATCGCAGAGCTCAGCGCGTCGCGCACCGATGTCGACTCTATTCTCACCGCGAGCGGGGCGACGCTCGTCGTCGCCTCTGTCGCCGTCTTCGCCGTCGTGGTCTTCGCTCGGTACAGGCGTTTGCGCGAGTACGAGCGCGTGCCGGAGACGGTGCCGGAGACGGACATAGATTTTTAACGCTCTCGCGAGTGGAGGGTAATAATTGCAATCAATCGTAACACTAATCACAATCGTCGACGCGCCGCGCACGCGGCGTCGCTTCAAACGCGCGTCTCGCGCGCGCGTCCTCAGATTCCAGCGCGCCGCGCTCGGCGACGACCGACGACCATGCCGAGCGTGGTGCAGAAGGGCATCGATAAGGTGCGCCTGATGGCTGGCCTCGAGCCGTCCGCGCCCGCGCCCGGCGAGCAGACCGCCGAACTCCTCGACGAGTACACGTCGTGCGCATCCTTGACGTACGAGCAGCGCATGTACGGCTTTGCGTTCTGCGCTCTGTTCGGTGTCATGTGCAGCGCGCTGTCGAGCGTGTTCTGGACGCGACCGACCAAGTTCGCGACGCTGTACAGCATGGGAAACCTGCTCTCGCTCGCGAGCACGGGGTTCCTGACCGGGTTCGCGAGGCAGCTGAAGAATATGTTTCACGGGACGCGCTTCGCGGCGACGTGCGTGTACCTGGGAGCGCTCATCATGACGCTGGTGTGCGCGGTGGAGCTGAAATCGTTCCCACTCACGATGGTGTTCTTAGTCGTGCAGTGGTGCGCGCTGATTTGGTACTGCATGAGCTACATACCGGGAGGCCGCGCGGCGCTCAAGGCAATCGCCAAGGCGTGCTGCGGCGCGGGTGGAGAATCGGGTGATTTCTTTTAGAATTTGTAAGTTTACACAAGACAGTGCTAGCTAGCGCGCGGCGCGTCCGTGGAACGAGCGACATCGATCGCGCGCGATTCTTCGTCGATCCTTCGTCGATCATCGACTCCGAATCGCGCGGTCTTTCTTCTCGCCGACGCTCGGTTCGCGCTACGCCAACGATCCCAACGTCCCGCGCTCGCCTAAATCCCCCGCCGCGGTCTGCCCTCCCGCGGCCTCTCCCGCCATCTTCGCTCGAGCCTCCGCGAACAATTTATTCTGCAGCGCCATCGCGTCCTCCGCGCTCATGTCGATCCGCTTCCTCTTCTTCTTCGCCTCGCGCTTTTCGTTTTCCTCCTCCTTCGCCTCGTCGCGCGCGATTTCGCACTCAGCCTCGTACGACTCGAACCCCAGCGCTCGCAGCGCTCGCAGCACGTGCTCCGCCGTTATCGTCGACTTTCCCTCTCGCGTCGACGCCTCGTTCGCCTCCGCGCTCACCGCGTTCACGAATTCATCCCCGCACTCGCACACCATCTCGCGACACTCGTTTGAGATTTTCTGATTCGCGTCGATCGCGCGCAGCGCGTCGTTGATCATCTTGTGCAGCGTCGCGCGCGGGAGCTGCAGCTCATCGTCGCTCACGCCGTCGCGGTCGAAGCCGTCCATCGCGCGTCCCGTCGCGCGCGCGAATGATGGCTGCGAATGCGCGCATCGACGGGACGCGAACGCGCGCGGCACGTCGCGACGCGGCGCGGCGCGCATGCCGCGGTGCGCGAGCGACGACCGACGATGGTCGTCCGCGGACGTCCCGGGCGAGGCGTCGACGCGCGCGCGACGCGAGCGACGCGAGCGACGCGTCTCGAACGCGACGACGACGGCGACGACGGCGTCGGACGCGGACGAACGCGACGGACGCGGACGACCGCCGCGCGCGACGACGACGACGGGGACGCGCGCGAACGAGACGAACGACGCGACGACGACGGCGCGCGACGACGCGGCGCCGAGCGTGCTGCAAAAATTGCAAAAGTGGGGGGATTACGAGTCGTGCGGGGACGTCGTGCGCGGGACGCGGTTGATTCCGATGAAGACGCCGCTGTCGCCGCGGTACGTGGAGGAGAATTGCGTGAACGCGCTGACGATGGAGTCGCTGATGCGAGGACAGCGCGCGCGAGGACGGGAGATCGGGCTGATCATCGATCTCACGAATCACGATTGTTTGTACGAGGACGACATACCGAGCGACGTGGCGCGAGTGCACGTGCGAAACGTGGCCAAGGCGGTGCCGAGCGCGAGCGACGTGCGAAAGGCGACGGAGGCGGCGAATAAGTTCTTGGCGACGGCGGGGAATGAGAATAAGTACATCGCCGTGCACTGCGCGTACGGATTCAATCGCACGGGGTTCGTGATTTGTTGTTATCTAGTGCAAATGTTCGGGGCGACGCCCGCGGAGGCGATGGAGCTCTTCGCCGAGGCGCGGCCTCCGGGATTGAAACACTTGCACTTCAGGCACGAGCTCGTCGAACGATACGCGCCGAGCGAGACGAGAGGCGATTCAGATTCCCCGATCGACGCCTTGTCGCGGTTGCGAATCCGTCGCTCGTTCGACAGCGAGCCGGATTTCCGCAACGCAATCGACGACGAGGACGAAAACGACACGCTCGACATCGAGATGAATCGCAAGCACTGGCGCGCGGCGCCGTGACCGGCGCGAGTCTCCGACGGCGTTCTTCGATATTTCTCCGCACTCGCATTTCTCGCACTCGCGTGCTCTGGTGTAATATGTACTTCAGTTTTCTAGCGCAGCCGAGCGCTCGCGCGGCCCGCTCGACGCGATTCGCACATCGCGACTCCCGCACCGACGCAATGGTGCGTCCACCGCCCGCTCGCCTCGAACGCGTCGAGATCGCGCGCGCATCGCGTCCGCGCGCGTCGCGCGCGCATCGCGCGCGCGCGCGCTCGTTCTCGCGCGCCGACGTTCCACGCGCGGGTTTACCCCAACCCGACATCGACGACTGACGCTCGCGCACGTCGCGATCGCGCGCGCTCGACAGCCCGTGGAGTCCGTTCCACCGTTCGCCATCATCGTCGGCGCCATCACCGCCATGGGCGGGCTGCAGTACCTCACCCACGGCGCGGCGTACGGGAAGCCGCGCGCGATCGGGCAGGACGCGTTCGATCGTCTCGTCGCGGCGCGAGACGAGCGCGTCAAGACGGCCGCCGCGAGCGGACGCGGGGCGCAAAAGTAGCGCGTTTGAACCGCGACCGGGCGCTCGAGCGCCGTTGTAATTGATCCCTAGAGTAGCGCGGACGCGGCGAATCGAGACGCGACCCGGCGCCGGGCGAAGCGACACAATGTCGCGCGCGTCGTCGGCGGCGCGCTCGATCGCGCGCGCGGGCGCGCGAACGCGCGCGGGCGCTCGCGCGCGCTCGATTCGCCGCGCGCGACGCGCGCGCGTCGCGGTGTTGACGAACGAAGAAGTCGAGTTTATGGTTGAAAACTTCAAGCCTTGGGTGACGGATGAGGAAAGCGCGCGTAAGTGCGACGCGTACATGCGCGAAAAGCACGCGTCGCCGAGAGCGTTTAATTTAGAGAAGGCGCGGGCGGTCCTGGATTCGCTGAAAGCGGACCACGCCAAGTTACCCGAGGCCGCGGGGCCGTTTTCGCTGCCGAAGACGTGGCCCGGGATGTCCCTGGTGCTGGAGCGGTGCGGCGATTCGTTGGAATAGCGAAGACCGCTAGTAGTGCTAGTATTAGTATTGCATGTCGCGATATATCGCGTCACGCGCTAGGAATGAATTCGCGCGCGGAAAGGTCGAGCTTGGGGACGGCGCCTCGCTTGGCGTACAGCGCTCGACCGTCGGCGGCCAGCGTCAGCGCGCGTTTGAATTCTTCGTCCGCGCCGTTGTAATCCAGCACGCTGACGATAGAGACGGCTTGGATACCCAGCGCTTTTCCTATGCGTCTTTTGGTGAGCGCAAAGATGACTGGAACATCTTTTTCTCGAGCGTCCGCGATTATTTGTCGGACACGGTCGTCGAGGCCGCCTTCGCTTTCAATCTTCTCGATGTTCGGCGCGATGACGACAACCTTGCTCGTCCGCGCGTCCACGCTTTTCGCGACTTCGCGTAATCCGAAGAGCAACCGCCGGCGCATCTTCGCCTTAATCTTATCGGTGTGGTACAGACGGTCCTGAAAGCGTTTGAGCGTCGAAAGGAGCGTCTTGGTCGCCTCGTTGAGCTCGTCGGTGATTATTTGCTCGGCGTATCGTATGTTTAACGCGCCTTCTTCGCCGACGTACGTCTTCGCCGCTTTATTCTGCGACGCCGCTTTCTCCGCCGCTTCAGGGTCGTCCCGAATCGCGAGCTTTTTCGCATGCAGTTTACCGCCGACGTGCGCGTTCCATGCTTGCTCGCCGAAGCACTTCACGTCGCACACGTCACACGTTCGAGTCTCCTGCTTCACCTTGGCCGACTTTGGCTCTGGTTCGCCTTTCAGAACGTCCAGCAAACTTCGCACGCCCCACACCCCGGCCGGTGCACGCGCTTCGATGATGTCGAGCTTCTGTTGTACGCTGTGCTCGTCGGCGTTCTCGCCCTCTGCTGCGGCGGATTCGTCCGACACATCTTCATCCGAATCATCGTCCGAGTCTGCATCCATGCACATGAAATTCACACCAACAGAGTGATTCGTCTCGTCGTACGTCAGAAGCACATACACCCAGTCGACGCGAACCTCGATCTCGACTTCCACTTCCTCTTCGACGATCTTCTTTGATTCTTCCTCTCGCCGCGTTGTGCGCTCTCGAAGAATTATCTTTTTCAGCGTCGATTGCTTCTTTTTCTTCCCTTCTCGTCGCGCTTTGCCGCGTTTGGGCACCATGCCCGTCGACGTCGCCATGTTTGTGCTTCTAATCATCTGCTGCTCTTTACCCTCTGCCCTCGCGTTCTTCGCCGGCTTGTCCGTCTTGAAGTACGTCGCGAGAGAGTTCACCATGCTATTCGAAGTCTTCGTCTTAGAAGACACCAAGTCGCCTAAGTTCAGCGACACACGATTGACTTGCGTATTGGCCGTCGGTATAATTCCAGCAGCGATCTGCGCCGCCTCTAGAACCTTCGCCTCGGGATTATTCAAACCGTAATGCGAAGCGCCGATGTGCTGCTCCAACGCGTCGTACGCCTTGAACGCGCGTCCACACACCTGACACCGAACTTTGCCGAACTTATCCATCACCGACCGCCTCGACTCGCGATGAAGTAACTCTGCGGTGATGATGGGAAGTTTCGGCGCTAAGGCTTTCGTCGTCGAGACTTGTCGCTTCCCCGTGGGCGCCGCGCGCCGCGATTCAGACGCCATGATATCCCGTAAACTCGTCCCACCCTCGCGCGTCAATGCCCCGGCGCGCGCTATCGGCGCCGGTTCCGATGTCATCATCTTGACCGGCTTCACGTTCCACGCCGGCACGCTCGGCGCCGGCGCGGGCGGCAACAACGCAGGCTTCGCCTTCGTCTCGTCCGCCGTCGCGTCGACGCTCTTCGTCTTCGTCTTCGTCTTCGCCTTCGTCTTCGCCGCGTCTGTCCCGTCTCGCCCATCCCCTTTCCCGCGCTGCTTCATTCTAACGACATCATCGACGTCGCATCGCATGCGCCCCTCGTCCATTCTCTCGCGCCGCCACGCCGCGCACTTCGCGACGTCGTCCTCGCTCGCGCCTCGAGCAAACTTGCTGCACCGCGTCCCCTTCCCCTCGACGACGTGCGCCGTCGCCGCGAACGCCGCGAACACGCGCTGATTCGCCTCGACGTAGTCGTAGATGAGAGCCGCGCTCGCGTCGTCGTACGTCCGACCGTCGCGCGCGTCGTCGTCGTCGTCGTCGTCGTCGTCGTCGCGTCGCACGTTGAGCCCGACGAGGACGTTCATCGGCATCGCGCGCGCTTTGCGCGAGCATACGGCCTCGATCGCCGCCGCGGTGACGTCCACGGACGCGCGCGAGTGTCCATCGACGCACAGCGCGCTCGCGATGTCGCGCGCGCGCGTCATCGCGCGCGCGCGTCGACGTGTGCCGTCACTCGTCGTCGCGTCATCGCGATGATGGACGCGTTCGGCGCGCTCGTCCGCGCGTCCTGGGCGCCGATCGCGCGCGGTGCGCTCGACGGCGTCGAGCTCAACGACGTCGACGTCCTGGTCGTCGCCGAGTGCGCGGCGTTCGCGGCGTGGTGCCTGCTCGGGTCTTGGGTTTGGAAGACGTACAGCTTCGTCGACCAACTTTGGAGCGTGACGCCGGTCGTGTACGTCGCGACGTACGCGTATCACGGCGTCGGCACGGCGGCGCGGGCGCGGTTGACGCTCATGCTGGGATTGGCGCTGCTGTGGGGGGCGAGGCTGACGTATAACTTTGCCAGGAAGGGTGGTTACGCCGGAGAGGAGGATTACCGCTGGGGCGAGTTGCGAAAGAATAAACTGTTGCGTAATCCGATCGTCTGGCAGCTGTTCAACGTGTCGTTCATCGCGGTGTATCAAAACGTGTTGTTGCTATTGATCGCCCTGCCCGCGGCGGTGGCGTATCGATCGAAAGAGGCGCTGGCGTGGCGCGGCGCCGACGGCGTCGCGCTGTGCGCGTGGACGGCGGCGTTTCTCGTCGAAGTCGCCGCGGATGAGCAGCAGTGGCGGTTTCAACGCTCCAAGCGCGGGTTGGCGCGCAAGGTGAAGGGGTGGAAAGAGGATTACGAGCGAGGGTTCTTGACGCACGCGCTGTTCGCGTGGTCGCGACACCCGAATTTTTGGGCCGAGCAGACGATGTGGGTGAGCTTTAGCGGCTTCGCCGCGGCGAGCTTAAAGTCCAAGGCGTTCTTCACGCCCGCGCTCATCGGACCGATTCTGTTGATACTGCTGTTCCAAGGCTCGACGTCGTTCACCGAAGCCATCACGGGGAAAAAGTACCCGGATTACAAGGCGTACCAAGACGCGACGAGTCGGTTGCTCCCGCTGCCTCGTCGCCGCGCTTTGCCGCCGCCGACGAAGAAGGATTAAAGTCCGCGACGCGGTGCGTTCGCTCGTTTTACCCGCTAAAATCAATATTCTCAACTCCTACCGCCATGTTTCCTAGTGCGTTTCCGCGAGCTCTTCCTCCCGCTGTCTCGACAGGTGCAACAGCGCGTCCACCCTTCGCTCGCGCGCCGCGCGCCTCGCGTCCACCTCCGCGCTCACCTCCTCGTACCGCATCCCTCGCCCCGGCTCCCCTCCCTCTTCGATGACATCGTATTGATCGTAATTCGCGTACCCTCTCGCGATCGCCTCCCCTCGCGCGTCTCCCTCGCCCCGCGTTCGCGCCTTCGCGACGTCCTCCGTCTCCCCCATCACCGCCCGTCGCTTCGCCTCGCGCAACCGTCGCCGCCCCGGATCGTTCCCACGCCTCCCGCGCACCACGCGCGCCATCTGTCGCCCGAGCGCGCACGCGACGCCCACCCCCAGCGCGAGATACGTCAGCGCGAACATCGCCCGCATCAAATTCGCGTCCCGTTCGACGCGCATCGCCGGCGGCGGCGGCGGCGGCATCGACGCCATGTCGGCGTCGAGGACCGGCGCGACGACGTCGAGGATCGTCGCGCGGCGCGCCTCGGTCGCCGCGCGTCGACGAGTCGCGACCGTCGGCGCGCGCCGTCGACGCGTTCGGCCGCGGCGTTGGTCCGTGTTAAAGTGTCCCCGTCGTGAGACTATGGTCCGTGTTAAAGTGTCCCCGTCGTGAGACGACCTCGCGACGGTCGCGGTCGCGGACGCGATTCGTCGTCGCCGCGACGCGACGCGCGCCGACGCGACGCCGCGCGACGCGAGCGACGCGCGCGATCGCGCGGTCGACGCGTCGGACGCGGACGCGCGAACGACGCGCGACGCGGAAGCGGGACGAACGACGGCGGAGGATTCGATGGCGCCAGGTGGCGACGAAGCGCCGACGTCGCGCGCGCGCGACGCGCGGCGCGCGCGAGGAGCGACGCGAGGGCGAGGAGGAGGCGCGCGGCGCGCGTTCGTCGCGATGGCGGTCGCGGTGGCGGTCGCGGCGGCGCGCGTGGGGGCGTCGTACGACGACGACGACGACGACGACGACAGACGAGGCGCGACGACGCTCGCCGTCGGGGGGGACGCCGAGTACGGCGAGGTCCTGCTGCGACGCGATAAGTGGTATCGGTTCGACGTGAGCGGGACGTCGTCGGACGTCGTCGTGGAGTTGGAACGGGAGAGCGGGATACCGCTCGTGTACTTGAAGAAGGACTCGTCGTCGACGGGGGGGTGGCAAAGAATCGTGGGAGCGTACGCGGCGATCGGGAAGTCGAACGAGTGGTGGGATTTTCCGTTGAAAAGATACACGGTGGGGAATTACGGCGCGTATGGATACGTGGATGACTACAGAACGATTAAACTCGTCGGCGCGTCGGCGGGGAGGTATTATTTGCGAGTGAAAAACTTGCAGGAGACGTCGATGACGACGGGACGGGTGACGTATTCCGACGTCGCGAGGTACAAGCTCAGGGTGCGTTCGACGAGCGATGGCGTGACTCAGGCGCCGTTGTGCGCGTGGGACTGCTCGAGCCACGGGACGTGCGTGAATAGCGGCTCGGCGACCGGCGATAACACCAAATGTGAGTGCGACGCGTCGCCGACGATAACGGGCGACGGCTTCACGTTCGCGAGCGGAAGCGCGTGCAGAGATCGTTACGGGACGTACGAGAACTTGAGATCCAAGTCCTCGTTGACGGTGTCTCCGGGACAGTTTTTGTACTTGTCGTACGACGCGTGGAATTTAGTCAGTCGATCGCAAGATTACGGCTTAGAAATAGACGTGTACTGGGAGCGCGGCGGCGATCCGTTGCTCCTGGTCAAGGCTGGTTCGCCACCGACGCTCATCGATTACGACGCGCAGTACGGTTCGTTGCGCCTGGGTTACAATTCTGTCTACCTACCGCGGCTCGCATCGAGTCAAATGTACTACTTTGCCGTCTTCAATCGCAAGTTTGACGCCAACAGTGACTGCGTTTTCAGAATATCGCTGACGTCGGCTTCGCGGAACAGGGCGACGAACTCGCCGAACATGGTGTCCATGGCGCTCGTGTTATTCGTGAGCATGAGCTTTTGCTTCGTCGTCGCCCTCATCAAGCGATACTTTCAGCGACGCTACTTGACCCAGTTTCGCGAGCAACGAGTGCAGCAGCTGTCGATGGAAGAATTGCGAACGCAACGCCGCAACGACCGCGACACCAACCCCGGGACACCCGAAGACATCATCTCGCAAATCGCACTGGTGGATTATCATCCCAACTTGAAGGACGGCATCCTCGCCGACGGACAAGAGCCGACGTGCACGATTTGCTTGGATGATTACGTCGAGGGAGACAAGCTGCGACGCTTCCCGCAGTGCAAACACATGTTCCATCAAGAGTGCGCGGACTTGTGGTTACACACGAGCCACACGTGCCCGAACTGCCGGGCGTCGCTCCTACCGGAAGAGAACGCGCCCGCGGCGGAGAGCGCGCCCGCGGCGGAGAGCGCGCCGATGCCTCCCGGCGTTCCGGGTGGTGTATACGAGCTTGCACCTCTGCCTTACGCGCTTCGCGGGCAAGCGGCGCCAGTCGTAGTCGTTCACATGCCTCCGCCGCCGACGCCCGTCCGCGGCGCGGGTGGCATAGCGCCCGCAAATTCGCGTCCGTTCGACTCGAGTGAACTCCCGACCATTTAAGCCCGAGTCGAGCGAACTTTTTACTGTGTCATCATTATTGCATATTGTTATCATTACACGTAGCGCATCTTCACTATATTGTCGTATCTTCACTTTTGCGTCGCTGGCCAGTGAGCATCGCACGCGCGCGCCGACCAAGCTCAACCAAGCTCAATCTGCGACTGACGGCGCCGGTGCCGCGAGCCGGCGAGCCGGCGAGAACCCATGGGTGTCTCGACACCTCGCGTAACGTGATTCGCTTCTTCGGGTCGGGGTGTAGCATACGAAGAATCAGATCTTTGACCTCGTTCGATATCGATCGAGACATCGGCGCGATGTTTCCCTTCACGATGTTTTCGAGCGTCAACTTCACGGAGTTTGGGCGGTCTGGATTTTGAAATGGATATGTGCCAGTCAACATGATGTAACAAAAGACCCCGCACGACCAAACATCGCAAGCCTTCGCGTCGTACTTTGTTCGTCTCACGTTCCCGTCGCCGTCGTGCTTGTCCAGCATCTCGGGCGCCATGTAATCCGGCGTGCCGACCGCGCGCGTCGCGACGCTATCCAGGCCCTTGGCCAATCCGAAATCGATGAGTTTCAAATCTCCGTGCGGCTCGCACACGATCGCGTTCTCGGGTTTGACGTCTCGATGACACAATCCGTGATCGTGTATCATCCGGATCGCCTCCACGAGCTGCGAGAACAACCGTCTCGCCGTGACTTCGTCCAATCGTCCGCCCCGCGCGTTTATGAAATCCAAAACGTCGACCCCCCGCGCGAGTTCAAACACCAACACCAACAAATCTTCCCCATCGTTCACAACATTCATCAATCGCACGACTCGACTCGTCGACGCCATCAATTTCGTCGCGTACTTGATCTCCCTCTTCACCGCCGCCAGCGGCACCTTCACCCTCGCCCCGTCGCCGACGTCCAAGCACTTCAGCGCGACTTTTTCCCCCGTCTCCCGATCCACGCCCTCGTACACCAACGCCGTGCCACCGCGATTGATCAGCTTCGTCACCTCGTACCGCGCGTTTTTCCCCACCGTCGTCCCGCGCGCGAGTTCGTTCGCCGCCGCGCGCGTCGACCGCATCATCGCGACGTCGATTGGTCTTCTCGGCGATGGCGCCGGGTCGCGATCCGCGTTCGTTCGACGACGGCGCGTTCGCGACGACGCGATGCGGTTCGCGACGGACGACGACGCGACGCTCGTTTCGGACGCGCGTCGCGACGAAGGCGCTCGATCGACGCGTCGACGAAAGCGACGCGTCGACGAATCGAATCGTTCGCTCGAACGCGTCGACGTGTGGCGATCGAACCGACGCGCGTCGACCGGCGATCGCGACGCGCGGCGACGCGATGCGGGACGCGGTGTACTACCCGGACGACGACGACGACGCGCGCGAGGACGCGCGCGAGGACGGCGCGACGACGACGACGCGCGCGGGCGCGACGACGACGACGACGACGACGACGATCGCGACGGGCGATGCGAGCGAAGGCGATGGGAAAGCGCGCGCGACGATCGCGACGGGCGCGCGCGAGGGAGGGGGGAGTTACACCACGCCGGGAGTGGTTCCGCCGGTGATGCCGACGCGGTTGGTGAGCGCGAGGACGTACGAGAGCGAACCGGCGAGAGGGACGCCGGTGAGCGCGATTGAGACGCGACCGCGACCGCAGACGATCGCGCGCGCGCAGGGCGGCGTGTTCGCGTTCGTGTCGCCGATGTTCGCGGACATGGATGATCCTCAAGTGCGCGCGGTGATGGAACGGGAGTTCGCGCGCGAGTTGGGGTTGCCCGAGGGCGAACTGCCGGTGGATTTGGAGCACTTCATGCTGGCGCGACAGTTGAGTCGCGTGGTGCGTTTGTTCGCGTTGATCGATATGGTGTTGTGCGTGTTGTACGCGCTGAGCGGGGTGAGCGTGATCGCGGTGTTACTCATAGGCCCGCTCGCTGGGTTCGTGGGGGCGCGCATGTACAGTCCAGGGCTCACCGCTTGTTACGTGGCGTTTTGCGTGGCGTCCATCGTTTGGCGAATTTTGAATTTCGTCTTTATGAAAAATGTCACCGCGCGCGTGCTGTCGGTGATCACCATCATCTTAGCGACGTACATCACGCGATTGGTGATTCGGTTTTATCACGTCGTGCGCGTGATACCGCTCGAGGGACAAATTTTGCTTCGGCAACTCGACTTCGCGAACTCGGCGGCGCCCGTGGTCTAAATGTAATTTTCAACGTACAATAGTCGATAGTTACAGCTGCTGCTACCTAAACGCCGACCGACCTAACCGCGCGGTTTTTGGTGTCGTCGCCGTCCGAGCGATTTCCAGAACGCCTTGACCTCTTTCCGCGCGTTCGGACGTCCTCGGCCTCCGCAAAACGACTCGGCGTCTTTGCCTGGCGGAACAAAGCACGCGCACGAGCCGTGTTTTTTCACCTTCTTCACGCGCTTCAACACGAACCAGCGACGGACGCGTCGTTTCGACGACGAGCCTTCGCTCGTTATGAGCTTTCGATATCCCTCTCTGTCCTCGACCCAACCGTGCGCGCAAAACGTATCCATCCACCACCGCCTCGTTTGATACGTTTCGTCTTCGTCTCCCACCGGGCTCCCACCGTCGAGCGTCTTCGCCAGCGCGAACACCATCATCGCCCCTTTCTTCGCCACGCGCGTGGCTTCGTTTATCACCGGATCGACGTTTTCTTTCGTCGCCTTCATCTCCATCTTCCCGAACGTCTCGAACGCGACGACGTAATCGAAAAACGCTCGTCGATACGGCAAGCGCCGCAACGACGCCGCCGTCGCCACGCCTTTCGCCGCCAAATCTCCCCCCCGATCGCGCGTGCGCGCGATTCTCGGATCGACGCCCACTATCTTAAACCCTCGTTCTCGCATCTCTCGCAAAAACGTGCCCGTGCCGCACGCCAGCTCCAATCCGCGCGCGTCTCGCCGCCGTCCCGCCGCCGCGCGCACGAACGCCCCCATCCCTTCGCACGCCCCGCACGTCGCCCGCATCTCCGCCTCGCCGATCGTCACCGCGCGCGTCTCGTCATCATCATCCTCCGCTCGCCCTCGCGCGAACCACGACGCGAGCGCGGACGGCGGCGCCGGCGGCGCGCGCACGCGCGCGCCGTCCGGTCGAACGAACGTCGTCGCGTTCGCATCTTTCGACGCCGCGCGGTGCGCCCACGTCAGCGTCGCGCACGCGACGGCGACGAGGACGAAGAGCGTCGGTCGGCATCGCCTCGGGCGCGCGACGACGCGCGAGAGCGCCATCGCGGCGCGGCGCGGCGCGGCGCGAAGTGCCGTTCGGGCGCGGCGCCATTCGTCCGCGCGCGACGACGCGCCGTCATGGCGGTCGCGGCGCGACCGTCGCGATGGGACTTTCGCGCGCGAGTCTTCTTCGCGCTGTGCGCCGTGACGTGCGCGAGCGGGTGCGCGTGCGCGTGCGCGGCGCTCGCGCCGGGCGTCGTCAGACGACGCGCGGACGCGCTCTTCAGACTGTCGATTTACGCGTCGACGAGCGCGTTCGCGTACAGGATCGCGTACGGCGCGGCGACGAGCGTGAAGGCGAGAGATTTTAAGGCGCTCGGCGCGCATCTGTCGCGAAGCGCGCGCTCGAACGGGGGGCAATACATGATTTACGGGTCGATGGCGTTGGCGAGCGCGCGACGCGGCGGCGCCAACGCGCCGCAGTTGGCGCCTTTGATCGTGCTGAGCGCGTATCAGGTGCTGGCGATCGGGCATAAAGTGTGGGAGGACGCGGATAGTAAAACGATGTGGTGCAAGCTCGGGTTCGGACGCGTGTTCGACGCGGCGCAGCGAAATATGGAGCTGGCGCTCGCGATTTGCGCGACGATGGAGGTGTCGCTGATGACGACGATTCTTCTGGATTTAGCGAGTCCTCAGCGACGTAGTTTTAGCCGAGTGATCGCGTACGCGTTTTGGCTTCGATCGAGGTATCACTGTCACGATAACACGGTGTTTCGCATCAAGTTTACCGCGCACGATACGGCGCACTACCACAGAGAGGTTTGGAAAATGTTGGACGAGAAGGTGGCGTCCAAGGTGCCGGCGCTTCGAAAAGCCCTGTCGCCGTTCGCGACGTGGTTCGCCACGCCGTCGGCGTCGTAATGTTGTAACGAGCGTGTTGAATATTAATCATCATCTAAAAGTTCGTCCGATCTATCAATATTTTGGTGGCACTTTGCACGCGTCGATTTCTCTCGCCGCGGCGTCAAAGCCCGGGAACATCATAAAGTTTGGCGAAATCCCTGTCTGATCGATGTCGACGAGACCTGGGGTGACGTACTTACCCACGGTGAGTACCATCCCACTCAAATCACTGAGTTCGTACACGCTCTGAATCAAACCCTTGCCGTACGTCTTACTCCCGACCACAGTCGCTCGACAGTTGTCCTTCAAAGCGCCGGTTAAAATTTCGCTCGCAGAAGCGCTTCTGCCGTTGACAAGAACAACCAGCGGAACGTCAGCGGCGACGACAGGGTCATTTTTCGACGTCGTGATCGCCTTCAGCTTAGTCGGTAGTTGAGAATCAGATCCGTTTCTCGCGGTTTTTGTCGCCGAGACGTCGGTATCGCGTTTGACGCCTCCGGCGACGACTCGACCTTCGGTGTACGCGATGGTCGAATCCGCAGGTAAAAATAATCGAGCAATCTCCACACCAGCTTGCACTAATCCCCCAGGATTGTCGCGTAAGTCTAGAATATACGCGTCTGCTCCTTGCGTCCTTAAATCCGTGATCGCTCTCGCGATATCGCGCTCGGCGAGCGAGTTGAACTCGCGAAGCCGAATGTAACCGACGTGTCCGCCCTCCAGACGCATGCTCACTGGACTTTTCGGCGCTTCGAATTGACTGTCTCGCGTCAGAGAAACGACGCGCGGGACGTCTTCGCCTGTGCGCGAGATTGTTAGATCCACGCTCTTCCCGTCAGCCTCTTGAATGAGCGAAGACACCTGAAACGCGCTCAAGCCGCGCACGAGTTCGCCGTTGACGGCGACGATTTCATCATCCTGCGCCACTCCAGCCTTCATCGCGCTCGAGTCGAGCACCATTCCCAGCACGCGCACGCGTTCAGGGTCGTCCGCATCTTCCGCGATGTTCAAACCGACGCCGGTGATGTCGTATTTCAACATCGAAGTGAACCGATCCGGCTCGATGAAGCGCGTAAACTTATCCCCGAGCGTCCCCAGCATCGACTTAATCATCTCGTACGCCTCCTCGCGACTTTGAGGCGGATTCGCCTCGTGTTCGGCCTTGATCGCCTCCCACGCCGCGCGATCGAATCCGTCCGACTCAGATTTTCTCGCCGGTAAAAAGTTGTCGAAAACCAACCCCCACGCTTCGTCCAAGATGGTCGCGTCCGTCGCGCCCTCCGATTCCGCCTCCGCCTCCGCCGCTTCGGCCGCGATCTCGCTCACCAGTTCCACCGCCGACGACACAGATTTCGTCCGCGCGTCCCCTCGACCGCGCGCGACGTCATCCGCGAACGCCGCGGGCGTCCCGAACGTCGTCGCCGCCGCCACCGCCGCCGCCGCCGCCGCCGCCGCCGCCGCCGCCGCGCGCGCGCGCGCCGTCGGCCCCATCACCGCTCGCGCGATCGCCTCCGCCCACGATGACGTCGTCGTCATCGACGCCGACGCGTCGCCGCGCGCGCGCGCGCCGTCGCCGCTCCTCGCGCGCGCGGCGCCGCTCGTTCGCCGTGACCCATCGCCCGCGCGTCCCGACGACGACGTCGCGCACCGCGCGCGCGCGTGCGCACCGCGCGTCGTCGCGCGCGACGCGCCCGCGTTCGCGCCACCGCGCGGCCACGCCTCGGGGCGCGCGCTCGACGCGCGCGCGACGTGGAACCGCATCGCGCGCGTCGCGCGGTGACGCGATTTCGCGACGCGACGCCGCGCTCGTCGTCGCGCCATGCTCGCCGCGCGCGATGCGCTCTCGCCGCGCGCGTGCGCGCGCGCGTTCGCCCTGCTCGTCCTGCTCGGCGCCCCGCTGTTTGCGACGCGCGGGGACGCGACGGCGTTCACCGTCGTCGACGGCGTCGCGAGTTGGCTGAGCGCGCAGAACGGCGGAAGAAAACTCGCGGGATGGCGCGCGGTGGTCGTCGAGGCGTGCTATTACCCCGACAGCGCGATCGCGCGCCTTAGCGGTCGATCGGTCGAGGCGACGGCGACGCGGATCACGCGAAAGGCGGCGCAGATGCGCGAGGCGCTCGGCGAGGCGGGGGCGCGCGAGTGCGCGCTGGGGTGCGCGCTCGCGCTGCTGGGGAGCGTCAAGTATTGCGTGAACGGCGATATCGGACCGTACGGCGTGCTGGCGGCGCTCGAACTCGGGTATTCCGTGTTCGCGAAGGGACTTCCCGCGATGCGGGCGAACGTGGTGGGGACGACGTGCGTCGTCGTCTTCGGCGCGTTGTCGTCGCCGAGCGCGCGCCGACGCGCGCGGGCGAGGGCGAAGCGAGATTAACGACGCGCTGCGATCGATTTCGCGCGTTCGGGCGTTCGGTTTTTGATCTTTCTTGTGAATTCGTGACGTGAAAGCGTCGACCTGTCGGTATAATAATGTACAATTCGTTCTCGCTGAATCGCGTCCGTCATTCGTTCTCATCGCGCGGCGTCGCGTCGGCGCGCGACGCTCTACTTCGGCGCGCGATGCTCTCGCCAGAGGAAGAAACCGCAGTCACAATCGGGATTGGTGCGCGCGCCGGCCGGGCGCGGGCAGCAAAAGAACACGCGTCCACAGTGTGGGCTCTCCTTCTTCTTCACCGTGCGTACTTTGCACGTTTCGCCGTGCTTGCACTTGGGAGGCGCCATTTTGGCGAACGTGTTCATCCACGCGCCTCGCGCTTCTTCGGAGCTCACTTTCGTCTCGCGCGATTCGAATGCGTTCGCCGTGGGTGCTATAGGTTGTTCTACTGTGTCTAGTTGGCGTTCGTTTCGGTCATCCGGCTCTTTCTTTTTGGACTTGACGACGAAGAAATCTTTCAACGTCGCTTCGGGCTTGCGCTTGGGCGCGTCTGAGACGCCCGCGCGGGATTGGGCGCGGGCGCTTGGGCGCGTCGGCTTCGCTCGCGACTGAGACGCCGCGTTAAGAAATTCCGGCGTCGCGTTGCTCGTCGACGATGCGCGTGCGAATATTGAATCTACCGTGGTTTGTCGACCTGGGTAAAGCATCGAAATCGCCAAAGACGGAGGCGTTTGTTGCGAATCTCTCCGCCTCCACATCGATTCCTCGAGCTCAAGATAGACTGGCGCGTGATCGCTCCCTTCAAATTTTTGTGCCACACCGACGCCTCGGACGCGCTTCAACGTCACCGCTCGATCGCACAAGAAATAATCGATTCGTGATCCATAATTGGACAACTGCGCTCCACTCGCAACGTTCCAACACGTGAACGCATCGCCGAGCGTCGGAAAAAATTCGCGAAACACGTCCACCATCGCGTCCCCGGCAAGTTGTGCCGCGAGCCAATCGCGCGATGGATTTCGAGGTTCCACCGCGTTCGGGTCTTCATCCGCGCGATCGAGTTTCCACGACGGTGCGATGTTCCAATCACCGCATAAAATCACATTTCGACCGCGTTCGCGCAGACTCTTGTATCTCGCCTCGAGCGCGCTCAAAAAATCGCGCTTGAACGCCGCGCGCTCGGCTGTTTTCTCATCGACCGCTGGATCGCCGAAAACGGCCGGCACGTACACCGTGCACAGAACGAACTCACCGAAATCGACCCACAACGCCCTGCCCTCGCCGTCGATCTCTTTCGCGCGCGTCGCGTCGTCCGCGAACGGCGCGATTTCTCCCGCCCACATGGTCGACTCGCCCGCGTCGCCTTTCGCGCACACTCCCCGCTCGATCGACGTCGGGCAAATCTCGTTCGAGCGCCAGTACACCGCCACGCCGCTGTATCCCACGCGGTGATTGGAGGATTCGCACACCGCGTGGGCGCCGTCCCAACCTTCGACGCGTTCCAGCCGCTCGACGTCGCCGCTCGAGCTCAGCTTTGTTTCCTGCAAACAAATCACCTTCAAATCGCTTCCGAGCGCGTCGAACAGCGCCTTCATGGACCCGTAGCCGTGTATCCGACGCACGCCGTGCGCGTCCGCGCGTCCGTTCGTTTTTTGCGCCGCGCGCGCGTCCGTGAGCGCGCGCAACCCGCGCAGACCGACGTTCCACGAGACAATCGTCGAGCGTCGCGACGCCGCGTTCGAGCGTCGAGGGTACGCGCGCGCGTCGTCGGGCGTCGACATCGCGCGCTTAAACGCGTCGCGCGCGCCGCGGTGACGCGAGGTGTCGCATGCCGACGAGCGTTCGAATGCCGATGACGAGTGCCTCGTTTCCTCTACTCACAACGCGCGTTCGAGTCGCGGGACTACGGCGCTAGAGGACGAGCTTGACCCACGGCATGTCGCACGCGTCGTTCTCGCAGTTCTCCACCAGCGCGAACGTGATGTCAGCCATGGGCACGGAGAGGGAAATTTGTTGTAAATTTCTGGCCGTCGAGGCGTCCGTCATGATGAGGTGCGTGGAACGTAAGCGAGAGGCGATGCGAACGCCGCTCCCAATCGGGGGCTCGGCGACGTTTACGCGCGGATCTTTGCACATCACCTTGAGCATTTGCATCACCGTGCCCATGTCCACGGTGGTCGTGCCGGTGCGTTGAAGCGCCTTAACCAACGCTATCAAGAACATGCGCTCGTAAAAGCTCGCAGCGTGAATGAGTTTCATGTGCGGACCGTCGAACATTTCGCTTTGCGCTTGGCGGACGTCGTCCATGGTTACTTTTTCGATGCGAGCCTTGGCGCGCGCTGCGGCGCCCTCTTCTGGTTGCGCGTTTTGCAAAGTGAGAGTAGTCACCTTTTCGACGTTAATTCTGGCTTCGGCGACTTCCGCCGCTCGCCGCGCGAGTTCGAGCGCTCGCCGCGCGTCGCCGTTCACCGAAGCAACTTTTCTGCAAATCAAGTCGAGGGTCGACGGCGCGTAGGCGTCGCTGCATCCCTCGACACTTTCCAGACGCGAGGTGACGATCTTCTTGAGCTGTTCCCAGGAATACGGAGCGAAAGCCGCGCGATTGCTTCCGAGTCGAGACGCGATGCGCGGGAGCATGCGTTCGGGTACGTCGAGCGTGTTGGCGATGCCGATGACGACGAGTCGACTCTTCTTGTGAGTCGGCCAATCGAAAATATTGTACAGCACGTCTTGCCTGTGCGTAACGAGCAAATCAAGCTCGTCGACGATGAGAACTGTGACTCGTCCATCGCTTCCTTTGCCTTCCTTGAATCTCTTCTCCAAGACCATGCTCGCTTTGTCCGGGCTAAACTTTTGCCCCATCAACTCTTCGGCGATGGTGCTGTACGCGTGCTTGGGCGTTTGCAAACGGAGCGCGTTGAGCTCAACGTGGTTGAACTTTGGAATCACGCCGTTGCGCGCTTGCGAACGAAGGACCCGTATGATTTCGCGAACTGTCGCCGTCTTGCCCGTACCGGGGACGCCGGAAATGTACAGACATTTTCCCGTGCTGTGCGAACCCGCCATGATGGCTTCGTGCACGAAGTCGTAGACTTGCTTGCGTTCGTTTTCGCGACACGGCAGCGTCGCCGGCGTCGATGCCAGAGATAACACAGCGCGCACGCCGCCTAAAACAGTCGACGGGTGCTTCCTACCACGACTGAGAGCGCTGCCACCGAAACCAGCAATCTCCAAACGCGCCGCCGCGTCTTCCACACGCCGTCGAGCGGCGAGACGACCCGCGAGACGACTGTTGGCGCCCGACTTTTTGTCCTTCTTTTTCTTCGAGTCCCAGTCGTCGTCCTCTGCGTCGCGCCAGTCTAATTCATTCTCAAAGCGATCGTCGTCGCTGAATTCGTCCTCTTCGCCCCATTCGCCGCGACGCTTGAAGCGCTGAAACGCGGTGTCGTACGTGTATTCGCACACGTACGTGTCGTGCGATCCTTCCTCTTGATCTCGGAATTCTTGAGGCGTGCACACCTTGGCGACGCGAAATAAGCAATCGACGGGATTAACGTCGACGTTATGCGTCAAAAACACCTCGCGCCGATGCTGAATGGGTTGGCGTCCCATGTGCGTCTCCTCGGGCAGCGCGTACCATCGCGCCGCGAATTGGTACTCTCCGTTCTCTTCCCAAATGTGCTCTATACGCGCTAAATGGAACCTACCCGCCATGAACTCCGTGCACGCGGTGCGCGTCAACGTTTCGATTCGCGGCACCGCGCTCGCGGCCTCCCCGCCCCGCGCACACAACGGACAGTGCCAATCGCTCTCCGGCACGCGCGTCAGCGGCGGCTTGAGACAGCACATGTGCCACCCGCTCAGACACGTATCGCACTCGAGCATGATTCGATCCGCGTTCGGCGCTTCACCGCACACCATGCAAGGACAATCTTCGTCGTCATCGAAATCGACCGTTTTCTCGTTCACCACGTACACGCTATCGCCCACGGCAAACTTTTCGCCTTCCAAATTCACGCACTTCCAATACTTGCGCTTCGGCGCCGCCGCCGCCGCGTTCAATTTTTTTCCCCTCCCCACCTTTTTCCCGTCCGACCCCCCCCCGACGTCGCTCGCGACGTCCCGCGCGTCGCGCGTCCTCGTCCTCTCCCCCTCGCTCGCTTTCGCCTTCGTCTTTTTCCCTCCTCTCCCCGACGCGTCCCTCGCCGCGTCGTCGTCTCGCGTCCGCGCCGCCTCCGTCTCCATCTCCTTCCTCCCTCGCGCCATCTGCGCCAAAAACGCCGCGTTCGCCCGCTTCTTCTTCTTCTTCTTCTTCGCCTTCCCATCGTTCGCGTCCTCGTCGTCCCGTCCCGTCGTCGTCGTCGTCGTCGTCGTCTTTCGCTTCGTCGGTCGCGTCCCATCCTCGGTGGCGTACACCCGCGTCGCCATCGCGCGCGCGCGCGACGTCGACGCGAGTCGCGATCGCAGTCGCGTCTGCCGCTCCATCTCGTCCGTCGTCCCTCGTCGCCGGCGTCGCGGTGTGAGCGCGCGTCGCGGTGTGCGCGCACCGCGATTCGAATCGATCGCGCGACAGCTCGAGTTTGAATTCGCGTTCGCGTCGTCGCGAGTGCGACGCGCGCGAGGGACGACGGATGCGCGTCTCGACGTCGACGCGCGTCTCGATCGCGGTCGCGTCGACGCCGCGTCGCGCGCGTCGGCGACGACGCGCGAACGCGACGCGACGACGCGCGTTCGACGACGACGACGACGACGACGACGGACTCGATGGACTCGTGCGACGGGCGTGCGCGCGAATCGGACGCGGCGACGAGGAAGCGAAAGAGATGACGGCGCGATTGCGGGCGAATTGGTTCGAGACGGCGGAGGACGTGCGAGGGATGGGGCCGGAGGACGCGCGCGCGGCGGGAATGCCGGCGAGGCTGTACGCGAGCGTGCGGGCGACGCTGGACGAGGACGAAGAAGACGACGTAGAGGCGAGAAATGGGGAAACGAAGCGCGAGGAGAGCGAAAGTGGGTGGATCGGGGGGGCGCTGCCGGGCGCGGGAACGCGCGCGCCGACGGTGACGCGAGAGGGAGGGACGGCGCTCGCCGACGTGCGCGTGACGCAACGGCGACGATTGAAACCGTTTTCTCTGCGCGGCGAAGAGGTGAGCGCGGAGTTGGAGGAAGAGTTGAATACGCTGGTGAGAGATTTGACGTCGAGACGCGTCGGTGGTGGGCGCGCGCCCGTGCGAGAGCGCACGGCGATGAATCACGTCGCCGTGGCGAAGCAATTCATGGGATGGTTGTGCCGAGAGTCAGAGCACGCGAGCGAGTTTGCGACTCTGAGCGTCGATGGACGCGTGGTGTTGCGTCCGGGCGTGTCGTTGCGCGACGCGTTTCCGAAGCGCGAATCCGTAGGCGCGAAGTACGCGATAGAATACGTTCAGTGGCTCAGCGACGAGCGTCGCATCAAATCGACGACGGAGGATTTTCAGCTGCGAAGTCTCGTCGCCTTGGCGAAGTGGGTGCACGCGTTCGTCGAAGACGACGGTATAGCGCCGCCGTGCGTGCAAGAGCTCGTTCGAGTGCAGCGATCGGCGCGCGATCGCGCGAAAAACGCCCCACACGCCGCGGACGACGACCGAAAATGGCTCGAATGGGATCAGTACTTGGCGCTCGTCGAGCATCTCAAACTCGAGTGCGCGCCGCTGGATTGCAACGGCAAAGAGCGCTCTGAGCGCGAAATCGCGATGAGCGTGCAGCGCTATTTATTGTTCGCCATCTTGGCGTGCATTCCCGATCGCCAGCGAACGTTGCGCGAGCTGCAGTTGAACAAGACGCTCTTTCGCGACGCCTCCACCGGCGCGTGGATGGTGCGTCACGGCAGCGACGATTACAAAACGGGCGGCGCCTACGGCGAGCGACCCGCGCTCGTGATCGATTCTCGCGTCTATCCAGCGCTCGAGAGTTGGCTCTCCACCCACCGAGCCGCGTTATCGCCGTCCCACGACTTTGTTTTCACCCGCCCCAACGGCACGCCCTGGACGGTGAGCGAATTGTCGCGAACGTTTTCCCGCGCCGCCCTTCGCGTCACCGGCCAAAAGACCAATCCCCACTTGATTCGCGACATGATCGTCACCCACGTCCGCTCTCGCGGCATCGCCAGCGACGCCGAGCTCGAGGCCTTGGCTCGTTTCATGGGTCACTCCAGCGCCATGCAAAAGTCCACCTACGACCGCCGCACGACGCAAGAAAAAGTCAACCCGGCGTTGTCGTTGATGGCCAACGTCAACGCCGCCGCGCCGCCGTCGCGACCGGCGTCCGCGCCGTCCTAGCGATCGCGGAGTCGATCGATTTTCGGTCTCGACCGCGGCGTCCGGATCGGATCCCGTCGGCGCGCGCCCGCGATGAAACCAAACCAAACCAAACGCCACCGAACCAAACACAGACACGACGCGACCACGCGCCGCCGCGCGGTGACCTCGCCGCAGTCGGGGACGCGAGTCGCGACTCGCCGATTCATCACCGCGCGTCGCCGCGGCGCGACGACGCGCGAGAGCGGAGAAAGGGCGCTCGAATCGTCGATCGCGAATCGCGTCGAACGCGCGACGCGACCGACGCGCGCGACGCGCGCGACGCCGCGCGACGCGACGGCGCGGGACGCGCGATCGACGCCCGGACGCGAATCGACGGGAGGCGCGAGCGACGCGAGGAAACGTCGGCGACGCGCGCGATGGCGCCGAACGACGGCGAACGAACGGCGTTCGCGCTGAAGATCGCGCGAGGGCGCGTCGTGGAGGTGACGAAGACGAACGGGGAGACGATCGAGGGGGTGTTCGCGGAGACGACGAAGAACGGCGGCGAGGCGACGATCAAGTACGGATGGACGAAACGCGAGGCGGGGGCGAAAGAGCGGGCGCAGAGGAGCAAACCGATGGAAACGATGGCGATCGCGATGGATGAGATCGCGAGCATCACGGCGAGAGACGTGGGGATGAGCGATTTGGCGGTGGGGCCGAGTCGAATGAACGACGACTTCACCGACGGCGGCATCTCGAGAGGGGCGACGGGACAGGATCGCGAACTCGTCGCGTGGGCGCCGGAAGAGGGCGATGGAGCGAGTGGGATGACGCTCGAGGAAGAGGCTGGGATCGGGGCGAAGAAGGCGGCGGCGGCGGCGTGGGGGAAGAAATCCGGCGGACAGTGGGACCAATTCTCCGCCAATAAGCAACTCTTCGGCGTCGACACCAAGTTTGACGAATCCTTGTACACGACGACGATCGATAAGGCCAAGGGAGGGATCTCCGAAGCCGAGGCCGCGCGCATCGCGTACGAGATTCAGAATCAAATCTCGGACAACCCGCACGTCGCGGAGGAACGTGGCCAAAAGGCGCTCGCGGATTACGACGAAGAGGAACGATACTCCTCGGTGTTGCCCACGCCGAAAGGCGCGGCGCCGCCGACGCCGGCGTGGGGCTCGGGCAAGGTGCCGAGCACCGTCGCGCAGCACGCGGAAAAGAAGCCCGCGGGTGAGAAGGCGAAGGACGTCGCCCAGCCCGCGGACGCGTCCAAGTCCAAGCTCAACGCCGACGCCAAGTCTTTCTCTCTCAGCGCCAAGGCGGCCGAGTTCGTGCCGACGTTCAAAAAGCCAGCCGCGCCGCAAGTGCCGCCCACGGGACCGCAAATGATGATGTACCCGGGTATCCCGCAAATGCAAGGCCAAATGATGTACATGCCGCAAATGGGCATGGGCGTTCCGCCGCAAATGCGAGGCATGATGCCGGGTATGCCGTACATGCCGCAACAAGGCATGGGCGTCCCGCACGGTGCGCCTCCCACACGACCACCCGAGGGTGAGAACTGAGCTCGCGTTCGCGTACACAACGAGCGAGTGCGTTCCATAGGCGTCGCGCGCGCGCCATCCGAAACCGTCAAACCGTCGACGCGCTCGCTCGACGTTTGATTTTGTCCGTCTCCGACGACGCAATAACACATTACCGACAAAACATATTATCCAGGCGACTCCGACGGCGCGTCGCGTCTTCGCCTTTCGCGACCGTCGACGCGAGCGCGAAACGACGTCCCGACGGGACGACTGGCGACCCCGCGCGGCGGTTACCGCACATCGCGCCGACGATGCGCGTCGCGCGCGCCTTCGTCGTCGCTTTCGCGCGCGCGCGCCCGCGAGTGACGCGCGCCGCGCGTCCGAGCGCGCCCGCGACGAAACCGCGCGTCTGCGCCCCCCTCTGCGCGTCCGCCGACGACCGCGCGCTGCACAGCCTCGACGGCTGCGACGACGCCAGCGACGCGCCGTACGTCGTCGTCAAGCGCGTCGACGCCCACGACGTCGGCGCGCTCGGTGATGTGTTACTTTCTCTCGGTGCCTCGTCCGTGTCGACGATCGACGCCGACGCGGGGACGGAGGACGAGCACGAAATCTTCAGCGCCAACACGTTCGAGGAGCAGGCGAGCGACAAGACGAAGGCGCGCGTTTGGGCGAAGTGCCACGTGACGGCGTACTTTGAAGATCACGCGCGAGCGCGCGCGGGAATCGAGGCGGCGGAAGAAATTTTGGGGATTTCGTTGGAAGCGTCGTACGCGGAGTCGAAATCAAACGATTGGGTGCAGGCGGTGAAGGATAGCTTTACGCCGACGAAAATCGCGGACGGGCTGTACATCGTGCCGGATTGGTGTAAAGACGTCGATGCGAACGCTGTGAACATCGCGCTGGAGCCGGGCATCGCGTTCGGTACCGGTGAACATCCGACGACGCGGTTGTGCCTGCGCTGGCTGAAACAGACTTTGGCGAGGCGAGGGAAGACCGAGCTCGTGGTCGATTTCGGATGCGGCTCGGGCGTACTCGCGATCGGAGCGCTCGTCATGGGGGCCGACCGCGCGGTGGGCGTGGATTTGGCGAAACAAGCCGTGCAGAGTTCTATCGACAACGCCAAGTTGAATGGTGTGGAGGATCGCTTGACGACGTATCTTGGCGACGGACGCGATCCCGGAACTCCGGGCGCGAACGGGCAGGCGGACGTCGTCGTCGCGAATATTTTAATCGGCCCCGTGCTCGAGTTGGAGCCACTCTTCGCGGGGTACTGTAAAGTCGGTGGCGAAATCGCGTTGAGTGGGATTTTATACGGTGAGCAGAGCGCATCTGTCGTGGCAAAGTACGCGCGTCATTTCGACAATATTTGCGTCGTCGAGGAAGGTGGGTGGGCGTGCGTGCACGGCGTACGAAACGGAACGCCAGTCTGATTGATGGTTCTTCGTCGTCATTGTTATTGTGTCGTAGTTTTCTAATACAAAAATTCGCGTGCGCGCGCATATTAACAAAAATTACGAATCCAGTCGTCGTCTACATTGCTCGCTTAACATCATTCGCTCGAAACCGGCTCTTTTCCGCCGCCGCCGCACACCTCTTCGCCGTCTTCTTCGCTTTCGTCACCGAGCATAAAGGCATCCGACTGCATCGCATTCTTCTGCATAGAGATAGTCGTACCTTTACTCACGCTCGGCGTACCACCGACGCGATTGAAAGTTGTTCCCGGTTGATCCATGCGCGATTCCGTGCCGGTGGCGTGCGACGGGCTGTCTGGTCGGCGCAAGTGCGTACCGTCAAGCATCGCTCGTGTATCCATGGCAGCGTTATCGTCGACGTTTTGGAAAGAGCTGAACCCACCTCCGAAAACTCCAGCACTCATGGCGCCATCGGTTTCCCCCTCAACTTCACCGTGCATACCCAAGCCACCGCTGGCGACGTAGCCGGCGTTGGGGTAAGAGAACAGTTGCCCGCCCTGCGCGCTCGATCCCGCCATGCCGCTCATGGGCATCGTCCCCCAGGACACTCCTCCCGGTGCGCCGATGAACGACGATGCGATACCACCCCGTCGTGGTGCGTGGAGAGCGACATCACGTCGGTGAGTGGCTTCGCGCAAATCCGCGACGAGCCCCGGATCATCGGGCGTCATTTCCAACGCCTTGGTCAAGTCGCCGATGGCGGTGCCGAAATCTCCCTCGGTCACCGCGGCGAGCGCTCGCGCCTTGAGTGCGAGTGCATTGTTCGGTTCGCGCGCGAGCGCGCGAGCTGCGAGTTCACCCGCTCGCACGGGATCGGCTCTCCGAAGCGCGCACGCGCTCGCTTCGAGCAAGCACGCCGTCTTCAACTGTGAATTTCGCTCCGACGATCCACCCGTCTCTTCGGTTTCAAACATTTCAATTTGATCGATAAATCGCAGGGCGTGTCCGTACGCGCGCTCGGCGGTGCCGAAATTCTCGATCGCCTTGAGCGCATCCGCGCGAGCCTTGAGCTCGAGCGACGCCGGAACGAGCGATTCTCGCGGTACGTCCCACGGTTCTTGATTATCCCACCGCGTCGGCGCGGGCAGAATGATTTGCTTCGATTCGACCTCGGTACCGACACCTGCCGCTCCTCCCTCACCGGCGAGCAAGCTTCCAGCCGCCTTGATGTCGCCACATTCCACCTCTTCGCTATTGCCCAGGCCCGAATCCGCGCGCCCGCCTTCGCCGCGCGAATTCGTAAGCCTCTGCGCCTCGGTCGAATCCACCGGACGCGCGCGGTCGCTCGACACCGCCGCCGTGTTCGAATCTCCCGCACTATTCGCCGGCCGCTGTGCGTGTCCGTGCACCGTGCTCGAACTCCCCGTCGCGCCTCCGCGCCCGCCGACGCGACTTCGCGTCAACCCGGGCGCCGCGCCGCGCCGCGCCGCGCCGTCCGCATTCGTCGCGTCGACCGTCGCCGCCGCCTCCTCACCCATCGCCCGCGCGCGCGCCCTCACATTCCCGGCTTCGTCTCCGTTCACGACGTCGTCGTTCGACCGCACGGCTTGCGAGTTTTGAATCGAGTGCGTCGCCGCGCGTCGCGCCCCTTCGTCCCCGATCACCGTGGCGTGTCCCGGATTTTCGATCGACCGCGTCACCGCCGCCGCGTCCACCGCGGGCATTCGTGTCTCGTATCCGCCGTCGTCGTCCAAGTCTCTCGCGGACCGTTCGACGTCCGCGTCGTCGTCCGCGTCTTCGTCCCCTCGTCGCGTCCCGCGTCCCCGTCGCCGCGCTTCGCCCGCGCCGCCCGCGCCGCCCATCCCGAACGCCGATCCCGACGATTGCGCCGCGCGCGTCGCCGCGGCGCGCTCGGGCGACGCCCGCAGCGCGTCGTCGTCGAGGCGTTCGGCGCCGTCCGTTCGCATCAGCATCGGACTCAGATGGGTGTCACCCTCGGACGTCGTCGCGTCGAGCGTCGCCAGCGACGCCGCGCCCGTGGATCCGCCCGCGCTGCGCGCCATGTCGGCGCGCGCGACGCGCGAAGACGCGTCGCGGTGTGCGACTCGGCGGCGTCCGCGCGGCGGGCGACGCGAACGCGAACGCGAGACGCGCGCGAACGTCGAGGTCGATATCCCGAATCGTCGATGTGAATGAATTACACGAATCACACAAAAAGTTAGTTCGTTTCCCAGCGCTCGCTCGTCGCGATGACGCGTCGAAATCGCCCGTCGTCGCGTCACCGCGCGTTGGGATCGAGCGGAAACGACGCGCGCGCCGCGTCGCTCGGAAACGGAAACGGAAACGCGACGCCGACGCCGACGCCCGCGATCGCGCGCATCGCGTCGATCGTCATCGTCGACGACGACGACGACGACGCGCGGTGCGCGTGACGCGCACCGCGACGCCCGCCGCCGCCGCGTCCCGTCGACGCCGGCTCGCCTCCGTCTCGCGCCGGCGACGACGCGTCTAGAACTTCGTCGTCCGTCGCCTCCTCCGTCGTCATCTCCGCGTCCCACGAAGCGAGTCGTCCCGTCATCGTCGACGTCGACGTCGTCGGCGTCTCCGAGTCGTTCGCTTCCTCGCGCTCGCGCTCGCGCTCGTCCCGCCTCGCGTCTCGCTTGGCCAGTCGTCCGTCGCGCACGCCGACGGCTTCGACGTACGCGTCTCGTCTTCGCTTGCGCCCGCGCGCCGCGCGCGCGGCGTCACCGTCGTCGTCCATGGAATCCACGTCGCACGCGGCGCGCGCGCGCGCGTTTTCGAACGAACGCGCGAACCACCGGTCGGTGATTGATTGTATTGATTTTTGAACGCGATGCGCTCGAGCTCGACGCCGCGACGACGCGACGACGCGACGACGCGACGCGCGACTACCGACGACGCGACGACGACGATCGCGACCGATCGGATCGATCGCGCGTCTCGCGGTGTCGCGCGCGCGGCGTCGAACGCGCGTCTTCCATCGATCGATTCGACGCCCGCGTCTTCTCGGCGACCGACCGAACGCGACCGACGACGCGATCGCGACGAACGGCGCGTTCGACCGACGTCGAGATCGAAATCGAACGATCGCACCGCGATCGATCGGTGCGATCGAACCTCGACGCGTCGATCGAACGATCGTCGAATCGCGCGATCGACCCATCTGGATCGCCGTCGGCGCCGACGTCACGCCCGGCGGCACAGCGCGACGGACGACGCCATGAGCGACTGGGCCGACGACAGCGGCGATTTACCACCCCTGAGCGCGGGACTGCCGCCGCCACCGACGACGACGACGACGACGACGATACCGAAACCGTCGACGTCGGTGCCGGCGCCGCAGGTCGCGTCGCCGCAGAAATCGGGATACGTCCCGCCGCATCTGCGGAATCGGCACGCGGCGGCGGGCGACGGCGGGTCGCGAGGATTCGGTGCGTCGACGACGACGGCGCGACGCGCGCGAACGACGGCGACGGCGACGACGAGAGGGAATTTTTAATCGATCGATCGCGCGCGCGCGATGACGCGCGAACGCGTCGCGCGAGAGAGGGGACGCACGCGATCGCGATCTCGACCGCCCCGCACGATGGCGACGGGCGATAACATTGAGGCGTAACCCTGGACGAGCGCCGAGGCGGGCGACTGACGACGAACGACGCGCGCGGTTCCGATCGAGCAGGCGGTGACGATAGACGAGGCGATGGATGGGATACCGGACGCGACCGCGGCGGCGGTGGATGGGGCGGCGGCGGCGGCGGTGGATGGGGCGGCGGCGGCGGCGGCGGACGGTTTTCGCGCGGGGAAGACTACGGCGGGACGTCGTTCGGGCGGCGAGACGATCGCGGGGGAGGAGGCGGAGGATGGGACACCGGACGGTCGCGATTCCGCAGAGAAGATAACCCGTTCGCGCAAATGGAAGAGGAAGAAGCGGCGGCGGCGAGAAACGATCCTGACTCCGAGGCGACGAAGATGTTTACCGGCGAAAACACCGGTTTGGACTTTGACCTGTACGACGACATTCCCGTGGAGACGAGCGGACGCGACGTGCCGGAGCCCATCACTTCGTTCGTCGACCTCGACCTCGGGGCGGCCGTGAACACGAACATCAAGAGATGCAAGTTTAAGAATCCGACGCCGGTGCAAAAGTACGCCATTCCAGCTTCGCTGGCGGGAAGAGATTTAATGGCGTGCGCGCAGACGGGTTCCGGTAAAACGGCGGCGTTTTGCTTTCCCATCATCGCCGGTATCTTGAAGCGCGGTCTTCAAGGCGGTCATATGAACCGCAAGACGTATCCTCTCGCGCTCGTGCTTTCGCCGACGCGCGAATTGGCGAGCCAGATTCACGAAGAATCGCGGAAGTTCGCGTACCAAACCGGCGTCGCCTCGTGCGTCATCTACGGTGGCGCTCCGGCGGTGGAACAATTCCGCGCCATGGAACGCGGGTGCGACATTCTCGTCGCCACGCCGGGTCGTTTGATCGATCTCATCGATCGCGCTAAGATCTCGTTGAGCAGAGTTCAATATCTCGCGCTCGACGAGGCGGATCGCATGTTGGATATGGGTTTCGAGCCGCAAATTCGACAAATCGTCGACGAGCGCGACATGCCGCGATGTGGCGAGCGTCAAACGATGTTGTTCTCCGCAACGTTCCCGAGGGAAATCCAGCGAATGGCTTCGGACTTCTTGGACGATTACGTCTTTCTCACGGTCGGTCGCGTCGGCTCTTCGCACGCGTTGATCACGCAATCCGTCGAGCGCGTGACTTCGTACCACGAAAAGAGCAATATGCTTCTCGATTTGGTCGAAGCCGTGCCGGGTTTGACTTTGGTTTTCGTCGAAACGAAGCGAGGTGCGGACCAGCTCGAGGATTTCTTGTACCAAAACGGTAAGCCCGCGACGAGCATCCACGGCGATCGCACGCAGCAGGAGCGCGAGGCGGCGTTGAAATCCTTCCGAGCGGGTAAGACGCCCATCCTCGTCGCCACGGACGTCGCGGCGAGAGGTTTGGATATTCCTCACGTCACCCACGTCATCAACTTTGACTTGCCATCGGATATCGACGACTACACGCACCGCATCGGTCGTACCGGGCGCGCGGGGAAGAAGGGTCGGGCGACGGCGCTGTTTTTAGAATCCAAAGACGGCCAAATGGCTCGCCCGTTGACGGAGCTCATGAGCGAGGCGAACCAGGAAGTGCCGACGTGGTTGACGCAAATCTCTGGCCATTCCTTCGGCGGTGGTGGACGTCGTCGCGGTGGTGGTGGCGGGAATAGATTCGGCGGTCGCGACTACCGCGGCGGCGGCGGCGGCGGCGGCGGCGGCGGCGGCGGCGGCGGCGGCTGGGGCCGCGAGTAAATCGACCCGCCTCGCGCGTTCGCGTTCCGAGTATGAAATCCTAGATGTGTGCATCTGTTAGATGTTAGACATTCGTGTTGTGACTATTTTCTACACTATCCCACTACGCCATCACACGTCCCCTCGCGTCTCGGCCGCCGACAAAGACGACGAAGCCTCGACTCGACGAAAACGGTCCCGCGCCCGCCCCCCTCGCAAAAGATTCCTCTTCGGCACGCGTAGGAATAAAAAACCAAAATCACCCCGAAACCCCGTATACAACGTGAAACGAGTCGATGTACCGCGCACCCCATTTGTGCGACGGCGTCCCCCGCCTCGTCGTCGCGGCGTCGTCGTCGCGGCATCGCGCGACGCGTCGGACGATGAAGTTCGGTCAGCTCTTCGCCGCGACGACGGCGTCGATGGCGCCGAACGTGCGAGAGCAGGTGCGCGACGCGAACGCGCGAGCGCCCGGAACGACGCGACGACGACCGCGCGAACGACGACCGCAAAACGGGGCGACGGGCGATGGCGCGGTAGAATATTCCCAGCGCGCGACCGTCGCGGAGGGGGGGGGAGGGCGCGCGTCGCGCGCGTCGCGCGCTCTAAAGAGAGACAAGAATGCGCGCGAAGGATGCGCGCGAGGACGCCGCGAATGGGGACGGTTCGCGCGCGATGGTGGGCGTCGAGCGCGCGAAGACGGCGAACGGAGGGCGGCGAGACGCGCGAACGACTCGAGGGCGTTGACTGACGGATTCACGCGATGCACGCGCGCGGGAAGCGTAGTTTTTGGATTATAAACTCTTGAAACAGGTGTTAAAGACACTTCCGGAGAATAAGGGCGATGTGAAGCCCGCGACGGCGGGGGAGGTTCACGCGGGGGAGCGGGCATTCGTGCAGGCGCTGTCCAACGAGTTGAAGAAGTTTAACGAGTTCTTCATGAACAGAGAGGAGGAAATCGTCATGAAGGAGGGTCATTTGCAGCAGTTATTCGATCAGAACGAAGAGCGCATCGCGAGCGCGTTGAGCGCGGGGGTGTACGACGACGCGTGTTTGGCGGGAGACACGGGCATTTGCCAGAAATTTGCCAACTTTCACGGAGAGCTCGTGTTGTTGGAGCACTGGACCAATTTAAACTACGCGGCTTTGGTGAAAATTTTGAAGAAGCACGATAAGCGATCGAGCTTGGCGCTGCGTTCTCCTTTCCTAGTCAACGTCCTGCAGCAGCCTTTCTACAGCACGGAGGTGCTCACGGCGATGATCGGTCGCGCCGAGGAGCGATTCCGCGCCATCGAGCACAGGATTCGAGAATTCTTGGGCGAGCACGTCCCGCGCGCTGAGCTCGGGACATCGCCGCAGGTGCAACTGAGGGTATCATCGGACGGAAGCGAGATTAGCGACGACGACGACGACGCCTATTCCATCGAGCACACCAAAGCCGCTCTGAACTGCTGGCAAGGTTTGGACAAGAGCGAGGCTTTGCAAAACCCGCTCGGCACGCCTCACGACGTTCAGTGAAAACTTACGCACTAGTTTCTCGCACTCCCACCGCGCGTCGTGACATCTCGCGCGTGAATGACGCATATTACCCTAGCTCAGCCACACGTCTGGCTGACCACCATTCTTTCCTTGTTGTAAGCTTTTTTTGTTAACTTGGCCTCGAACCGTCTTGTCTCGCGCGCGCGCATCACGAGCCATTCATCCGCGCGTCGTCGGACCGATCGATCGGCGCCGAAGCGAAGGGACGCCACGCACTCACCTCCAGAGTCGAGACCGCGCGCGCGCGACATCGACGCGCGCTCGATACGACGGCGCAAATGCGACTCCTCGACGGGTCGCCCTCGGCCCAATACGTCGTTTCACGCGAGCTCGTCGTTATGCTCGACGCGCCGCGCGCGGGCGTGCCTCGGCGCGTGCGCGAGCGATTCGAAAGTGCGAGCGAGACACATCCATCATCCAACGACGAACGACGAGCGGTGTCGAACGAGCGCGACGTTGAGGTAGGCTGCGAGTCAAGATACGAACAGCCTTTTCTGACGACGCGACTCCATGAAACTGACGTGACTAACGACGTGACTGACGACGTGACTGACGACGCCTCGTCGCGTGAGCTGCAGATCGCTCGAGCATTTCTCGACGCACGGTTGAACGGTGAGCACGAATACGAAGGCTTTGAAGCGCTACTGTGCGACGAATCCGTGATCTCTCTGACGACGCGACTTCTCGCGCGCGTCGAAGAGCGCGGCGAAGCCAAATTTCCAGCGAAAATGGTTCTGAGCGCGTACATGATTTGCTACCACGCCGATGTGGTCCTCGGTGGTTCGAACGCGAAGGAGGTACCGTGCGAAGAAACGTCGCTCATTGATTCATCCAAGGCGTTGGTTAACGCGTTCGACGCGCTCGCACTCACGATGTCGCGCTCGGGCACGTTCACAGCCACCATCACGAACGCGTTCGAGCGCGCTTGGCACACGTGGACTGCAGATTTCAAAATTTGGAAATCGAAAGACGCGTTTAGTTTGACCCAAGAGCTCATACGAATCGGTGTTGCGATGGAGTCTTCGATGATTCGTGTGTGCGGCGCTCGCGGCGCGCTCGATTCCACAGTCGATCTCGGTGAAGAACGCAACGCGATACGCTCCGCACAATCGCACGATCGCGCGCTTCTAAGAGAGAAAGTCTTCACGCTTTCGGGTAAAAGCGCAGTCGACGAGTTCGATGCGATGATTACAAGAGTTCGAGCCGCGGGCTTAAGCGACGAAGAGTCAGCGAGGGCAAAGGATACTCGCACGGATCGGCTCGACGAACGTCGGCGTAAACGGGAAGCCACGAGCGCTCAAATCGCCGCTGCGATCGAAAAGGACAAAGAACGCGCTCGTCAGCAGATGGCTGGTGAAGAAAACGTTGTTTCGAACTTTGTCGAAATGCAAAAGGATCAGATTTTACACGAATTAATGCTGGACCCCGAGTGGAAGCTCAGAGCGCCACCAAAGTCACCCGTTGAGGACGATCCCGTACGCGAGCAGGTCGTACAAATCATGAAGAAGGCGTTCTGGGACATGGTGTACGAATCACTTGTTCATGATACGATCGACACATCTATCGTTCGCGCTCGAATTTTCGAATGGAAAGACGCCATCATCGACGACACTTTGATTTTGGATCGCCAGACGACGGAGAGCTTGGAACTGATCCAAAATTCACTCAGCCTCATCGACGTCAACTATCTTGAAGCGAGCATCTTGCGCATGGAAAGCACACCTACAGACACATCAGAAGCTTTGCGAACCTCGCTCGATCATGGTTACACGGCTCTCAATGCGCTCGCGAATGGTTCCGTGAAGGACGATCTTAGCGCTGCGTTTGACAATCTGACGCGAGAACTCGAGACGGCGACGAACGCGGACAAATTCACTTTATCTCGAGCGATTGCTGATGCTTTGGCGTTCTTGTTTGATTTTCGCGAGCGTATACACCAATCGATGAGCCTTGAAGCAGCCAACGAGGCGATTGATGCACTCCGCGAGACGCTCGCGGTGATGCCAGATGGCATCGAGTACGCGACAACGCGCTTCTTGCATCGATTTGATGTGAAAGTCGGGGAGACCGAACTCGCACTTGCGTTTCCTCGCACGTGTGCTTGGCTTGAAAGCGTCGTCGAAGAGCTTCCGACGCTCGATGCGACATTTGCACCTCTTCTCGATTCTCTCAATGTCGACCGCTGGCGAGGCGTGCGTCTGAGGAGCGGTTTCGAGACTCGAGCCGAGGGCGCGCAAAAGACTTCTTCGGAAGTAATCAGTTCAACTTTACATCCGACCCGGGTCATGTCTGTGAATGGTGTTTGTCGTGTCGCCTTTGCACGATTGGTTACCAATCCCAACGCCATGATTCAAGACTTTATCCCGGAAACGCTTGAAAACGACGTGCAACGCATCGATTACTTTTGCCGTGAGTTTCAGAACATTCAAACGCTTGCCGCTTGTTTGATGCTCTCCACGCAACTCTGTCGCTTAGAGGTTTTCGTGGATGTGGACGCGCTCATCGATCGAGTCGCGGTTCTGCTCTCTTCGGAACGAGACCTACCGGCGATGTCTCGCGTCGCCGAGGTCCTCTCCGCGACGCTCCCGACGTCCGACGGCGCCCAAACCATCACCAACATGCTTCGCAAGCTCACGGGTTCCGACGATTGCGCCAATCCGATGTCTGTCGCCATCATCAAGGCCATACGATCCGCGCTCACGATTCGTCTCCTTCACGGCTTCGAAGGCGAAGCCGTTGATAGGGCGTGCGACGCCCGGCTCGCCGCAGTCTTCGCGTCGCGTCTCCGTCCTCGCGTCGACGCCATCGCTCGCGACGCCGCGCGAGTGATCAATCTACACGCCACAGTGCGCGCGCCCGTGGTTTCGGCCTTAGTGAACGACTTGCTCGCCAGAGATGATGAAATTTAACGCTCTTCTTCGCGAATCAGAGGCACCCGGCGCTTGAAGAATCTTCAATGAAGATGAACCGCTTTTCCGTTGCCCACGCGTCAGAATTCTGCATTCAGCGACTCGCGCGGCGAGCACGCCGCGCTCGAAACGCCGCCAAGTTGTCGCAGGAGAACAACGATGTGTGCGCGCGCGACGAATCCACCGTCGCGCGCGACGAAGCGCGCCAAGGCCTGCTGTCGCTCGCGCGCGTCGCGAGTCGACGCGTCGATCGCTCGTTACGACGCATGCGCGCGTCAATCAGTCGTAGACGCTCCAACAAAGGAACGGATGGCGAAGCGTGCTTAGTTTTACACGGATGGCGAAGCAACGCCGACGTGAGCGCGCTGCATGCGCGAAGGTTGCGGCTTTTGAAGCGATTTAGAAAGGCGTCGTGCGTGAATGGCTCGGAGGAGGCGCCGCACGCGGCGGACGAGACGACGTCTGAATTAATCGATGGACCGTGGTTCTCCTGGGTCGACGACGCGAGTGATGATACGTTTGAAAATTTGGAAAGCGAGCGAGCGACGGCGTTAATGACGGCGGCGCGATCGGTGGCAAAGTTTGCCATCGAACACGGGCCGTTCAAGTGCGCGGTGGGATTTTCGCAAGGCGGCGCAATGATCACGTTGTTGTCCAACCCGCAGGTCTTAAGCATGCTGGGGATCGAAGGGGGCTATTTGTGGGACAGTGCGGTGATTTGTTGCGGCGCGTCATCTTCATTGCTCGATCTCGCGGCGACGAAGTGGGGTATCGACGTGCGCTCGTCGGCGTCGCCGATGCCGTCGTTGCACGTGTTCGGTTTTCAAGACAAATTCAAACCACAAGGTGAAGTGCTCATGAATACGTTCCGTGCGTACGACAGCGAGGACCAATTGATCAGACACGCTCTGTATTTAGACTGCGGTCACACGTTGCCGGCGTCGCTCGAGACGGACACTGGTTTTCACGCCGAATTCGACGCCTGGCTCGAGGCGGCGACCGAGGCGGCTCCCCGTCGTTACAGGTCAAACGAGTTCGATGAAGATGTTTTGTTCGACGACATCAAGTCGCTAGAGTATAAGTCGCTCAAGTTTAGTAATCAGCCCACCATCGAGCGCGCTGAGGCTGATATTGAGAGAGCAGAAGCGGAGGGCGCACGCGCCGCCCAAGCGACGACATTTGCTTCAGCCAGAACTCTCGCCCGAAACATCGATGTAAGCACCGCAACTGCGCCGAGCGGGAATGATCTCACGTTCAACACGCGCTGTGCGAGTTTGGTTCAGTGTAATGTGTCGCTAAAGTCAAGCAGAGTGAATATTCTTGACTTTCTAGCGAGGGCGCCTCGAGCGTCTCCGCTTCTTCGAAGCTTGGACGGGGCAACATTGACGTACGGGCAAGCGATCGACTTCATAACAAAAGGGGACGGTGATTTACGTAAACTTGGGGCAGATTCGTCATCTGTTTTTGCGTATAATGTCCCTCCAGGCCCGGTCGGTGCGCTAGCTTTTCTCGCCGTCGCGTCGCAGTGCACCGCCGTCCCTTTGGACCCCGGCATCGCCGAGGAAGACGCCTACGAAGCCCTGACGTCGTGTCGAGTGTCAATGCTTGCGTTATTTCGAGGAACCGACACTGAAGCAATTGAAACGGCAGCTTCTCGAGCTCATATACCGATTAAATGGTTCGTGATGACGGAAGCTGATACTAAACTTGCCGGTTTGTACGCGCCGGAATCGTCTCAATCGTCAACGAGTGACGTCGCGCCGCTCGTACAATCGAGTGAAACGATCGGTCTTTTGCTTCGAACTTCTGGGACGACATCCAAGTCAAAAGTTGTTCCGTTGGTTATCGGCGCGTTGACTTCAAACGGCGCTACGCTGGCGGCTTCTCTTGAACTCAAAGCTTCAGACGTTTGCATCAACGCCATGCCTCTTTTTCACATCGGTGGCCTTTCGTGTTCCATCTTGGCGACGATCGCGGCGCACTCTTCTGTCATCTGCTGTCGTAAGTTTGACGCTCAATCGTTTTATGACACCATTACGACGTCGCATGAAGTCAAACCGACGTGGTACTCAGCAATACCGACGATTCATTTGACAGTACTGCAATACGGTCAAGCTGTGGCTCGTGGCGCAAAGCCATCGCATGCTCTTCGTTTCATACGCTCTGGCGCGGCGGCGCTCAGCCATGCCGACGCAGAAAAGTTGCAACGATTTTGGGACGTGCCGATAATACCGACGTATAGTATGAGTGAACAAATGCCGATCACTGGTAAAGGTGTCCACGTTCCGCTCGCCGAGCGTGCGGATACCGTGGGCCAGCCTCTCTGTTGTTCGTTTGCGCTCGTCGGTGATGGTCATTGCAGACTCACGGCACCTTTTGGACAGCAAGGTGAACTCGTCATCAGCGGTGATAACGTGATGACGGCGTATCAAGATGCGGAAGAAGCTAACAATAAGACTTACTTCTACGTTGCCGATAAGCGTTACCTTCGCACTGGCGACATCGCAAAGATGGACCACGATGGGTTTGTGTACTTGACTGGTCGTAGTAAGGAACTTATCAAGCGCGGGGGTGAGCAAGTGAGCCCATTAAAAGTCGAGGCTGTGCTCGTGCAGCATCCATACGTGCGTGTTGCGGTAGTCTTCAGCGTTCCTTCGGCGCTTTGGGGAGAAGAAGTGGGCGCCGCGATCGTATTGACCGACGACTTTGATGGGCACGAAGACTCGGCGCTCTCTTCAATCAAGTCTTTCATGGGAACATCGAAAGAACTATCTCGATTTGAAATTCCTGTACACTGGAAATTTGTCGCTGACGAAGATTTACCCAAAACATCGACGAAAAAGTATAAGCGTGCGGGTTTGGCCGAGATTTTAAACGTCGCGAAGAAAGTCGACGCGTGCACTTTGCGGCACTCTAAAAAGGTGACGACCCCGTCGCATGGTCTTGCAGGCTTGCGCTATTGTATGGCTGTAGGTGTGATGTTTAACCACATAGGTGCCATTTGGCAAGGCGAGGACGAACGTGATCCTTTGACGTATGGTCCAGCGTGGATGTCTGCCAAGGCGACGACGTTTTACTTTCCAGCGACAACTTTCTTTGTGCTGGGTGGCTTCACGCTCAGCGCCGCACTGAACGGCAAGGAAATCACAAAAGGAACATGGGGATCGTTCTATAATTCAAGGTTTCAAACACTCTTTCCTCTGTACTTGCTGTCTTTGTTTCTCGGTCTGATCAACGTCCTCGTGGTGTGTCGCCCGGAAACTTTTAGTAGCGAATTTAGCTGGCAACCACATAACGCAACGCTCACGCTCGACTCTGGGGCGTGGGCGCAATGCCAGACCGGTCCAGTGGAGATGCCCTACGGCGCTTGGCTCTTCATGACCCTCATCGTTTTCTCTTTCGGGTTGCAAACTTGGTTCCCGCTGTGGCTTCTCAGCTCGTGGTTCATGTACTACACGTGGTTCAACGGCGTTTACTATTTCATTATTCTCGTGTTTCCTTTCATGCACAACGCGCTCGCTCGCGTCAAAGGCGAATTCAAAGCCGTACTGAGATGGTTCATCGTTTACTGTGTCGGTACTCTTATCACCGCCGGGCTTTTGGGATTGTACTACGCCTTACCGGCGTGGGAAGAGCACGACGATGTCGCCAAAGTGAAGAGCTGGAAAGAAAATGTGCAGAACATCTACGCACTCAGCACAATGATGTTTCCGCCGTATTGGGTGCCATGTGTCGGTACGGGTATGGCCGCATACTTTTGGTACGACGCCGTACGGCCAGTAGAGTCGCACAAGCGCGCGTTGTACGGCCACTGCGCCGATGTGCTCACGCTCGCATTTTTCGCCTTCCATCTCGCCCATTTCCTTGACATTGATTGGCCTTATCCGACCAACGTCACGGGCAAGATGTGGGAAGTTGTACCCGAAGAGCATCATCGCTGGGATACAGGCATCAATCGCTATGTATGGAGCGTCATGATCACTCGGTTGTATTCTCCGTTGATCGCCGTCTGGATCGCTCTGCTGTCGATACCGAAGGGCAGCCGAACGACTCGCCTTCTTGAATCAAACTTACTAAGCAAAGTGCTCGCCCCGACGAGTTATGGTTGCTTCTTGTTCCACCAGATCATTGGACAGTGGTATTGGTGGGCGACTCGTAATGGAAATGGCATCAAGACCGCAGACGTTGGCGACAAGACGTCGTGGATGTGGTGGGCGTATCCGAAGGAATATTACTGGTTCTCGCCGCAGCCGTTACCTGTGGCGTGGTACGAGTTCTTCTTCATCGTCGGAATGACGACGTGCTTTTCGGCGGCGGTAGACAGGTGGCTCAATACTCCACTGACGGTGCTATGGATCAAGTTTATAACCTTCTTCCGGAATATTATATGGCCGAATTCGGCGAAGAGCGCGGAGACTTCGGGTAGCAGCGAGGAGTCGTCGCCTGAAGACGCGGTGATCAAAGCAGTCGCCGCGGTCACGGGCGTCGACGAACGAGTGTCTCTCGACGACTCCTTTGATGAGATCGGTCTCGTTTCTGTCGGTCTGCCAGTGCTCGTGGGTATAATCAACGCCGGCGAACAATTCGCCGTCATCTCGGCTCAAGAAATAGCGACGTGCGCGAACCTTCGTGACGTCGTCAGAATAATCGCTTCCAAGCGTGAATCGGCTCGATCGAGTGTAGGGTTTGGAACTAGAAGCTCTCTGTAATAAGTTATCACACGCTAAGCATCATCGTCACTCAAACGACGACGAGTTGCGTATCCTCTCCTTGTGCTCGTGCGCCTCGCGTCCGAGGAAAACCTTTGCTCGACTGATTCAGTCACGTCACAACCCAGACGCCATGAACTCGATCAAGCGTGCGATCGCGCGCGTGCTGGCGTCAGACGAGTTACACTACGCCATCATCCCCGTCATCATCATCGTCGGTATGAACACGACGCCGAAACCGAGCATTTTGTCGCTCTTGACGCCGATTTAGACGAGTGTAGAGATCTAGAGATTAGCAACGAACGAACGCATCGACCGCGACACGGATACGAGTGTAATGAAAACGAAGTGGTTTGTTACAAGTTGCGCGTTTTAGCTTCGCTCGCGCAGGCGTCGATCAAAGTCGGAGAGGTCGTAATCATCGCCGGCGCCCTCGTTGGACGTGTACACGGCGTCACCCACGACGCGCTGGGACGCAGCTGAGCTCGCGGCGGCGAGCTTGGCGGCTAAACGAGGCTCTGGACTCGCGATACGGCGAGCTGCGAGCAATCGAGAGTTATTGCGAGCATCGATTTCCCGGTTCTTGCCTTGGTTGCGGAAATAGCGCAACAGCGGAACGACGAAGAATAATACGCCGTAGCTCAGTAAACCGGGGAGCAAGCCCGAGAAGGCGCGCGCCAACTCCACGTACTCTCGGGTGCGGTACATGATTTGCGGGTCGTTAATCATCTGCGCCAAAATCACCACCCCCACTAAGTTCGCAACGCCGAGTAAACCCGCTTGAATCTTTTGCGACGGCTCGGCGAGCGAAAACACCCATCGCTCCTCTTGCGCCAACGCCTCACTTTCGCCTCTACTTCGCGCCGTTGTTTTTCCAGCGGTGGACTCCATGTTAGGAAATCGATAAATGATCGATCCTGTGACGGTATTCACCTCTGGCGTGCCCTCGAAGCGGGTGAGCGCGGGCAAGACAAAGGACTCGTCTTCGTATCCCGCCGTGTCCAGAAACGGCGCCAACTGCTCCGCCGTCACAACGCCCTTATTCTTTTGAATCAAGCGTCCAACCAACTCCCAACGCCGCTTTTCGAAATCCAAGTTCGGATCGCCGTCGCCGAAAACAAAACTGAAGACAGCCTCAAAAAAGTTCATCTCTCTGTCGCGTCTTCGCGGTCGGCGATAGTAGTACGGATCCCAATACCAAAACAAATCAAACGGCGAAATGTAAAAGCGCGGCCCAGCGAAGCCACCACCGCGCCGATCTGAACGATCGTCACTACTCTTGGCGCTCATGAGGGCGAAGATGGCGGTGTAGACAATCATCACGCTCGCCACGAGCGACGTTCCAAACGCCACGCGAAAAACGTACGAAGCTAAGCTTTTCGCCCCGCTCACGATCGGTTCGATCTTCATCTTGAACGATTTCGAGCTCAAAATCCCTCGTGTCGACCTGGGAAACACGTATGTGAGATCGCCCGCGCTGGATACTTCCAAAGTCGCTCCTGTGTCCGCCGCCAGCGCGTTGAGCGCCTTTTGCGTCTCGAACACGCTCGCCCCCGAAATCGAGCTCACGTCCCCCACAGTGGCGCGATACTGCGCCTTCTCGATCGCTTTAAGTGTTTTTTCGCGCAATTCAGCGTTCAAATCATCGCTCTCCACGCGTCCTCCCGGGGCGACGGCGAGCTTGTCGTCCTCCGCGAGCGCGCTCTCGCGAGGCAGGTCCAACTCGACTCGATCGTCGTAGTCCCATCCTCCTCGCGCGCGCGTCGTCACCGCTCCATCGCGCGCGCGCGCGAAGCGCGTCTTTCGCGCGACGCGCCCGTCCTCAGCGCGCGTCGCCGCGTCGCTCGCCCGCGCGCGCGACCTCGTCGGCGTCATCTTGGACGACGCGCGAACGACGACGACGACGACGCGCGGCGACGACGACGACGCGCGCGCTCGAACGGCGCCGACCGCGAGCGGCGGCATCGCGCGCGAGTTGTGCGTCGTCGGCACCGCGGTGGCGCGCATGTCGATCGAAGCGAAGGGCGCGTCGTGAGATGACGCGATGCGACGCGAAGGACGAGCGAGCGACAGTGCGAGACGCGCGACGCGCGCGATGTCTCGCAAGGGCGGATGGGGACGCGGGGACGAGGATGATTATTACGACGATTACGACGACGACGAGGCGTACGACGACGACGACGAGGCGTACGACGACGACGACGAAGCCGCAGGCGCCGGGCGCGAGGCCCTCGAGCGAGCCGAGGATGGCGAGCGCGCGACGACGGGCGCGAGGGCGGCGAAGACGAGCAAGGCGATGGAGTTGATGAAGACGAAACCGACGCCCACGCGCGTGGGGATGAAAGAGATCGAGGCGCGGATGGCGGCGGAGAGAAACGCGAGGTATCCCGCGGCGCCGCGCGGGCCGAGCGGAGGCGGCGCGAGCGCGGGGAAGTTTGCGTTCGATACGCCTTCACCGGACGCGGCAGCGGCGGCGGCGCGAGCGCGGGGGAGTAAGTCTGGGGCGAGCGCGGCGATGGAAACGACGGAAACGCTCGTGAAAGAATTTGCGGCCAAGACGCGAGTCGGCGGCGACGCGACCGCGTTTGCGGGATACGAAGCTTCGAGCGCCGAGCGCGCGGCGTACACCTCACCGGAGGGCGGTGACGTGCACGTCGTGATATTAGGACACGTTGATGCGGGGAAATCGACGCTTAGTGGGCGATTGATGTACGCTTTGAAAGCGGTCGATGACAGAGCGATGCATAAAAACGTGCGCGATTCCAAGGCGAGCGGGAAATCGTCGTTCGCCTGGGCTTGGGTGATGGACTGTAGACCGGAAGAACGAGAGCGCGGGGTGACGATAGACGTCAGCATGAAGCGATGTGTGTTAGATGGACATCGACAGTTGGTAGTTTTAGATGCTCCTGGGCACAAAGATTTCGTGCCGAACGCGATTTCCGGCGCGTCGCAAGCCGACGCGGGCGTTTTGGTCATTGACGGCGCGATGGGTGGATTTGAAAACGGTTTCGCTGCGACTCCAGGTCACACGGGACAAACGCGCGAGCACGCGCGATTGGCGCGGGCGCTTGGTTTACATTCCCTCATCGTCGTCATCAATAAGATGGACTGCGTTGAGTATGGAGAGGAGCGATTTAGATTTGTCGTCGATGCGCTTCAAAACTTTCTCATCGACGACGTCGGTTTTAGCCAAGAACAGCTCACGTTCGTGCCGGTTTCGGGGATTGAGGGTACAAATATTTCGCCCGATGACGCGGCTGCATTGCCCGATGCATTGGCCTCGTGGTATCGAGGCCCGACGCTCGTAGACGCGTTGCGAGCGGTTAAAATTCCATCTCGAGGAGCGCCGAAACCGCTTCGCATGCCAATCGCAGACATCATCACCGAAGTGCGCTCTCTCGGTGGAGCCGCGTGCGGTGGTAAGATCGAAGCTGGAAGCTTGATGAAAGGTCAAAAGCTACTCGTGATGCCGGCCAACGTTTCGGCCACTGTGAAGTGCGTGGAAGTGGACGGAATAGCCGTCGACTTTGCGCCGATTGGCACATCCGTGGACGTCGGCTTGAGCGACGTGGATTCGCGGCATTTAGAAGTCGGGAGCGTTTTATGCCATGCGTCGCATCCAATAACGCCCACGGATGAGATTGAAGTCCGTGTGCTCACGACGGACATGCTTCGTGTGCCTTTACTCAAAGGCTCAAGGGTTGTTTTGCATTCGCACATGCTCGCGTGCGACGCAACGATTGAGGAACTCGTCGCGCAAGTGGACACGGTGACGGGAGACGTGGTAAAGGCAAGTCCTCGGTGTATTACGCGCGAACAGAGCGCTATTTTGCGTATTCGCACGTCTAGGAATATTTGCGTCGAACCGGTCGAGATTTCACCGACGTTAAGCCGCGTGACGCTTCGCATGAATGGCAAAACCATGGCGCTCGGTGTGGTGACTGCGATTTGGCGCTCTTAGTTGGCTAATTTCTAATTTCTACTTTGGAACGCCGTACACGACTTGATTCGCGCCTTCTATATCTAGATACTGTACTTCGCCCCCCGTTTTTCGCGCGAGATAATCCACGAGCGCCATTCTCTCGGTCACCGGCGCGCCGTCGCGGTCTCGTCTGTGCTTGAACAAATCCGGAAAGACGCAACACGGAACTACGGCGAACGGCTTACTGTATTGCAGCGCGAAATCGACGATCGCTTCGGTGGCCTGATCTGGATGCATACCGATAATGGCCGAACAATCTTTGAACTGTGCGAAATTTTCACTGGAAAACTCTGTTCGAATTTGCTCGCACAGCATCGATTCCGCCTCCGGCGCCGTCGACTCGTCCGTCTTCAACTTCTTCTTCAGCCACTTGTGCTGTTTCTTGTTCAGCTTTCGCTCGCGCGGTTCGACAAGCGTGCTTTTGATTCCTAATTTTGTATGTAACTCAAACGACACATCGCCTCGTCCGCCCGCGACGTCCAAAACGCCGGTACCCGCGTTTAAAACTTCGGCGCCAAACTTTTCGAGCAAAAATTGCGCGAATCGCTGCGCACGCATTTGTTTGCTCGCCACCGAGTCTCCGTGCGGGTCCCCGCACTCTTTAGCCGCGATTTCCCGTCTATTCGCCTTACGCGCCGCGATCCATTCGCGTTGCACCGCTCGATCGTGCGCATACTTGCACTTGTCGCCTTTGGCGCAAAATGCGTTATTGATGAAGAACTTGCACGCGCCGACGCTCGCTCCGTCGGCGACTCTCGAACTCGCCTCGCCGCCGATCCCACTCTCGCCTCCTTCGTTCGGGAGGTACAACTCGCGCTGAAACGCTTTCCCTGGATTCACTTTCGCCCACTCTTCGACGATCTCGACCACTTCCTCGCACGCCAACGACCACTCGCCGTGCGCGTTCGCCGCTCGCCGCGAGAGCGTCCCGCGAAACGCGCCCGTGTTCCCGAGCTTCAACGACGTCTTTTGCGCCCACGCCACGTCTTCGTGCGTCACGAACGCACCATGCGACGCCTTCACCACCATTTCGATCAGCTCGCCAGCGCTCAACGCCGCGTGCGCCCGCGCGCGTCGTCCGTCGTCTCGCAAAGTCGCGTCGTCCGCGCCAACCGCCGCCGCATCGAGCGCGTCGTCCACGCGCACGTCGTAAAATGCCAAGCGCTTGCTCACGCGACGTCGACCGATGATGCGTCCGCGCACGATGACGTCAACCGCGCTCGCGCCGTCGTCGGCGGCGGCGGCGCGCATGACTGCGCGACGCGATGCGACCGACGCGCGTCAAAGTGACGCGCTCGGGGCGACGACGACGCGCATCGGGATGACGACGTCGGTGACGCCGGCGCGCGGCGCGAGGTGTGCGCGAGGTGTGTCCGCGCGCGCTCTGGCGCGCGCAGACGACGCGCGACGCGCGACACACGCGCGCGGCGCGGCGTCGAACGCGATGGATAAAACGCGCGGCGAAACGACGACGACGACGACGACGAGACGAAGCGGTGGACGACGACGTGACGCGCGAGCGCGCGCGAGCGCAGATGATGTCGAAGAGCGTGTGACGTCGACGCGTGAAACCACGACGGGGCGGTTCGGGAATGGAAACACGACGAGACGAGACGCGCTCATGGCGGCGGCGAGCGCGGCGGCGCTGCGAGCGACGGGAGCAAACGCGGCGGATGACGACGCGCGACGGTTGTTCGAGCAGAGGTTCCCGGTGCTGTTTAAACCGTTCATCGGTCGTGGAACGCGCGCGACGGTGAAGCGAACGATCGTGCCGGGACAGATGTGGGCGTTTGAACAAAACATCGAGCTCGGCCCGCTCGAGACGACGATTCGATGCGTGACGTGCAAGCTAAGCGACGGTTCGCTGTGGGTGCACGCGCCCTTAGCGCCGACGGAGGAGTTTTTTGAATTTGTGGAGAGTTGTGGGGATGGTACGAGCGCGTGCGTTCGATACGTCGTCGTGCCAACGTACGCGTTAGAGCATAAAATTTTCGCCAAGGATGCGCTCGCGCGATGGCGAGGCGCCAAGTTATACGCCTCGCCGGGGCAGTTTACGTTTCCCATTCGCGACGTCTCTGACGAAATAGTGTTCGGGAAAAAGGTGGACTTCGTATTACAAGGAAGTGATTTAGACGTGAGATCGCCTGTAGCGGTGCCTTGGAAGGATGAGATCGAGTTTGAGACGCTCGAAGCGGGAACGTTTGACGTGGGATCGACGAAGCAGACGATTTACGAGACCGCGTTTTTTCACAAACCAAGCAAGACTTTGATCGTCACCGACGCCTTGGCGCAGATCCCGATCGACCCTCCGGAGGCGAATTCCGTGGAAAAACTCTTAGTCGTCTCCCAGCGATCGACGGCGGACCCCGTGCCCGAGGACACGCCCGAGGCGCGTCGCGCCGGGTGGGAGAAAACGGCGTTGTTGGTGAGTTACTTTTTCCCCGAACACGAAGAGCTCGACCCGGCGGCGCCTGGGACGGTGATTTGGACAGACGGTTGGCACGACAACTTTCAAGCCCTCGCCGGTCGCTTGCTCGTTCCCCCGGTCGTGCGCACGCTGCTTTACGCTCAAAATCCCAACGCTGTTCGCCGTTGGGTAGCCGCCGTGAGCTCGAGGTGGGATTTTGAGCGCGTCGTCCCGGCGCATTGGGAGGCGCCCTTGGCGTGTTCCCCCGGTGATTTCAAGCGCGCGTTCGCATTTTTAGACGACGATGCGATCGATGCGTTTCCCGAGGGTGATTTAAAGCGCGGTTTGCAGCCCGTAGCTGACATAGTGCTGAAGAAAAAGTAGTACACGGTGTGTTTTACAACGCCGGCGTCGCTCGGCTGAGTCAGCATTCTTTCCAGTCATTCGCGCTCGTTCGTTCCTTCCTTCGTTCGTTCGTTCGTCCGTTCGTTCGTTCGCTCACTTCGCGGGATCGTTCCAGAGATTATTCACGTGCTTGCGCGGTGATCCTTTATCCCAGGACGATCGCCACACCTCTTCGTGTTTCGTCATCCCCGTCGTCCCCGTCGATGCGTTCGATTGCGTCGATGTCACGAACGAGCGGAACGCGTAATACGTCGCCACGCCGACGCCCGACGCGACGCACAGCGCGCCAAGACTCGTTCGCGGGAGTTTGAAGAGTTTATGATTACGCGCGTAATCTTCGTGAATCGTGTGCGCGCGATGTAAATCAACCATGGGTGATGGCGGCTCGCCGACGTCGAGGTGTGCCGACGCCGACGCGGGCCGTTCGCGATGACGATTGGCCGTCGGCGCCGCGCGGCCGGTCGCACGTCGCGACGCGCGGTGAGGACGACGACGACGGGACGACGGGACGGGACGACGACGACGGGACGACGACGACGGGACGACGGGACGACGGGACGACGCGCGCACCGCGCGCGCGATGGACGACCGCGCGGTGTTTAAAGATGGCACGAATGCGTCGCGTCGCCGAGGCGAGGACGCCGTGGAAACGATGCGCGAGAAGCTGGAGAAGACATCCATCAAAGCGTTGCGAGCGTTGGAGGCGAAAGACGCGGAGATCGCGCGATTGCGCGCGGAGCTGCGGGCGCGCGAGCGAAGAGAAGGGGCGACGACGGCGTTTGAACGGCGAAGACGCGCTCGACGCGGAGGCGAAGACGAAGGTGAGATGAGCGATGAGGAGACGTTCGAGGACGAGGATCGGTATCGAAACGCGCGACGCGGTCGAACGTCGGCGTCGGCGTCGGCATCGGGCGCGCGCGTTGGGCAATTGGAACGGGAATTGGAAGACGAACGCGCCGTCGTCATTCGTTTGAGGCGAGAGCTGCGCGAGGCAAACGGAAACGCGGAAAGGCTTCGAGAGTCGCACGAAGAAGCGAAGAAGTTTGCGTTGGCGAGCGAAAAACACGCGGGGGCGTTGACAGAACGAATGCAGCGCTTGGTGTGCGCGCGAGATGAGCGGTGGAGCGAGCGCGAGAATGCGGCGGATGCCTCGGAGAGAGCGTTGTCGGCTCGCGTCGCCGCGCTGACGGTCGAAAGCGCGCGCGCGAGCGAAGAAGGCGAGCGATGGCGGGTAAAGGCGCAAGATTTAGAAGAAGAATTACGCTCAATCAAGGCTGCCACGTTCGAAACCGAGATCTTGAATGAAGAGGAGGACGAAGACGCCGGCGCCGCAGAGTCGGCGCATCGATTGCGCGTTCGACTCGCCGAGACGCGTCTCGCGCTTCGCCAGGCGCTTGCCTCGGATAGCGCTGAAGCGAATACGATGGCATCATCGCAGACCAGCGAGCAAATCGGTGATGCGCTCTCGATGATGTCGCAATCATCGAGGATGACAGCGACTAAGAGCGCGCGAGACAACGCCAAACTTGCCTCTGCTGAAGAGAAAATTTCTTCTCTCAAACGCGTCGTGAAGGAACTTAGAAGTACGAATAACTCGCAAGCGAACGAGCTCGGGCGATTGGAAATGCTATTGAGGGAACAAATCGCGTCGAGCAAACTCACGCTAGAGTCCGCGGAGGCGACTTCTGAAAACGCGACACACGAACGGGAATACTTCACCAACACCTTGCGCGAACGCGAAGAAGAATTACTCGTCTTGAGAGACACTTTATCGGTATTAGAAAGTGATCGTTCGCCTGCGACAGCAGATGGTGATTGGCGGCGAGACGAAATGAATCGAGCGCGCGAGAAGATTATCGCCCTCGAGACTGAAAATGCGTCGCTCGTAAACGAGAGAGAGCTTCTCGCGGGCGAGGTGCGACAGTATCGCCACGAGCTCAAGGGTGAGTCGGAGCGCGCGGAGGCGTACGAGAGCATCGCCAAATCTGCGCGCCAGCGCGAAGAAATCTTGTTCGCACAACTCGAGTGGAAAACTGAAGAGTGCATCGCGTACATGGATGCGGAGCTTGAGCTGCTGAGTCGTTTAGACGACGCCGAGCGAGACAACTTGGATTTGGAAATCAGTCTCAAGTCGTGTGAGAAAGCGCTTCGACTGCAAGTCGAACGGTTGAGTCAATACAGCGCCACGCAGATCGGAGATTTGAAACGCAAAGTTCAACAGAGCGTGACGGATACCGTTTCAACAGACGCCGCGGCGAACTTTTGCCGCGGTATCCAAATCGCGCTGCGACAGACAGACGACGGGGAAACCACTGTCAATCAAAGACTTGAAGAAGCGCTCTTGGATGCGCAGCGCACGATTGCTCTGTTGGAGTGTACGTCTATTAAATACGAGAAGGCTTTTACTTCGGCTATGAGGCACGTGGAGAAGGCGGAACATCGCAGCGAGTCGACAAAGACAGCGTTTGATCACGTGTGCGCCATTCTCGAACTTTCTCAAAAGTCGTACGCCTCTCTGAGCTCCAAGGCCATGAGTTCGTTGGAGAATCGACTCATGACGACGCACGCTCGCAACGTAAAGTTATCACAGATAATTGTGCGAGGCGAAACGGACACGGGCGTCGAGCTTAACGAAATGGAGGAGGAACTGCGCGATCGCGACGAAAAGATTGAATTAATGAAGGCGCGCATCGACGAGCTCGAAGTCACGGGAAGCGAACTCATTGGCGCTCGCGAGTCGGCTGCGAGCGCTATGCAAGCCATGTCGGTGGCCCGCGATAAGGCGAAGAAGGAAGTGTTCGAGGAGCAGGATCGCTTGCGCGAAGCCCAGCGCACGATTGCCGAACTTAACGCCCGCGTTGCGCAGCTTCACGAAGAATTTCGGGCGTCGATATTAGAAGATCAGGCGGACCAATTGCGCGCGTTAGTCGAAGAACAAGCGCAGACGATCGCATCGGCGTCTATGGAGCTAGAGAAACGAGTGAATGCGGAAACGCATGCGCAGGAGAGACTGGCAGAAATCACACGAGAGCTCGAAGCGACGCGTGAAAGCTTTGAGCGAGCGACTGCAGAGCTCGAAGAAGTACGGGAATCTCGCGCAAAGCTCGTCGAGCGGACAGATGGACAATCTGAACACCCTGATGTCGTGACAAAATTGAGCCAGCGCACATCCGAGCTCGAAAAAGCGATTGAGGTTCGAGACGATCGAATCAGAGAATTGGAAAAGTCGGCGCGCTTCGAGACGGCTTTGGCGACAAAGGGAACGACGGCGACGCTTGGTGCGAAAGTTGATCCTCACGATGCGGAAAGCTTAGTCACTGTCGCGCTCAAAGACAACCGAGCGGCTGCTGTCGTCGCAGCCGCTGCGCGTGACGAAGTCGATCGACTGAAGGAAGAAATCAGATGGCGTGATGACGCCTTGGCTGCCGTCGGCGCGTCGACGACAAATGTCGCGATGGACGAATCCACGCGAACTGAACTCGAAAATATCAAGTCTCTTCTCGAAGGCGCGTTCAAGCAACACGAAGGACGGTTATCAGAAACCAATCGCTTGGTCGCGCGCGACACATCGACTTTGCAAGCATACGCCGAGGTAATGACGGCGAGGCTGCTCAACTTGGAAGCCGAAATCGCGGAACAAAAGCGAAAAGAAGAGGAATGGCAGGCGAGCAACATGCCGGGCGATGATGAGCGTCGCGCGCACGTGGAAAGATGTAAGCGCTACAGAGAGCTCATGCAACGCCTGCGTCAGGAGCACGAACGCGAGCGAAATAAACTGTTGGAATTCGTCAAGGAGTCGGAAGCAAAGATTGCCGATTTGACCAGGCGCGTGCAGAGCAGCTGGGCAGGAGAATCCGAGGCTGAAGTCGCCAATCTCAACGCGCAGCTCGTGCGCGCAAATCAACGAATCGAAGAGCTCGAACGTCAGCTAAAAACCAAGCAACTCGCCGTCGACGCGACAGAAGGCGGTTTCACTTTGCTCACAGAAGTCGAATCCGCCGACGCAGAACTTCGAGACACCAGCGCCAAGCTCGCGACGAGCGTCGAAGAAGCCGCTCGACTTCGCGATGAACTCGAACAGTGCAAGACGCAAATCGAGTCGATGAGGGAAGAAACGAAGAAAGCTGTGGAGAAGCAGCTGACGACCCGATTCCGGCGCGAGCTGGCGAGACACGAAGATGAGATCGAGCGATTGCGCGAACGTTGCTCGGCGTTCGCACCGCCGTGCGCATCCCTGGTTGAGGCTGTGCGCAAGATGTCGATACGCTTGTTGCGTATGTCAGCCGCTGTGGCGCACATGTCGAGACAAGCCCAAGGCAAGCAGTCGATATCAGAAACCCTGATGGCGAAAGATGCGAACGAAGTTGCTTCTTTGGTCGGGTTGTCGCTCGAGGAAATCACCTCGGTGTTTGCAGTGCAAAACATTCGTTCCGACGGTTCCGCGGATGAAGCGAAAACGGCGCTGAGCATGTTGGATTCACCGGAAAATATCGCCGCTGCGATCGCGTGGTGCGAGGCGCGTACCTTGCAACTCAACGACGCTTTGACATCGGAGGCTCCGATTGCCGAAGTCTGGAGAGACGATGCACTCGACGCCGTGACGTCGCTCGTGCACGATCAAGCGAGCGCGGCTGAGACGTGCCTTCGCGAGTCCACGCCCGAACTTCAACGCTGGTGGATGGGATTAGCTACTAGTGACTAGGGAATGTATTATTTTCACTATTTTCACTATTTTCCTACGCTAATTTTCCCGCCTTCTGTAGCGCGATGCGTGCCTCGACCCGCGCCTTCGCGATTTGTGAATTTATCGCCGCCTGTCGCGCCTCGTCCGCTGGCGGTGGGGCCACGACGGGTTGTTGCGGACCAGCGCTGTGAAACGAGATTCCGTTTCGCTTGGCGAGGTACTTCTCCGTGACCCGCTTCTGTTCATCAGCGAGCGCACGAGCGAAATCTTCCTCCTCCACTGGCGATTCGTCAAACGCAAATTTTGCCCCAGTGGCGAACGCGTCGCTCGCCGACACTCCATCTCGCGCGCAGGTCTCCATGAACTCTGGGTTCCTAAAAGTCGATGACGTGAACATCAACGCGCTCGGCGTCACGCCTCGTCGTCTCGCGACGATTAAGAGGTCGTTCACTCTCTGTTGCGTCGCCTTCGTCTCCTCGCTCGTCTCGCTCGTCTCGCTCGTCGTCGCCCCGTATCTCGCCGCGATCGCCGCCACCCACGCGTCGTCGTCGCCGTCGTCGCCGTCGTCGTCGTCGTCGCCGTCGTCGCCGTCGTCGTCGTCGTCGCCGTCGTCGCCGTCGTCGCCGTCGCGATCATCGACGTTCACCCTCGTCGTCATCGCCGTCGGTCGCGCCGGTCCCACGAACGCATCCTCGCCGTCGCTCGTCGCTTCGTCCGCCGTCTGCCGCGCCGATCCAGCGCGCGCCGGTCCCACGAAGCCACCGTCGTCGCCGTCGCCGTCGTCGCTGCTTCCGTACTCTCCCACGAACGCGTCCATCGTCGCGATGGGACGGCGCGACGCGTCGGCGGCGTTCGTCCGAGTGTCGCGGCGCGAACGCGCGACGCGCGAACAAAGGGTCGCGGATATTTTGGTTTTTCGAAAATTCGAATGGATGCGATCAAATCTACGTATACGGTGTGTAAAAAACGCCATCACGAGTGGATAGGGTTCTGCATCCAAATCTTTAAATCGCGCGGCGCAGCTGTCGACGTTTTGGCGCGCAAGATGACGGATGAGTTTCGACGCCGCGCCGCACACCTCGCCGCTCGACGAGGTTATAAATCTAAATCTCGAGCGAAACGAACTGCATCGATTCGATCGTGTTCCGCGCGAGCATCGCGTCGTCATCCGCGCTTGAGGGAGCGCGCACGGACAACGCGCGCGCGAACGGCGTCGAACGAATTCGCTTGTTCCCCCGATCTCGACACATCGCCGATCGCGCGCATCGGCGACGTCGATTTCGAGCGCGTCGCGGGAGTGTTCGGTGACGAACGCGCGCGTGGACGTGAGAACGAACGTCGTTCGTTCACCGCGAGCGGCGCTCGCGCGAAGGCATGGCTGGGAAACGCGCGACGCCGGTAAAAGATGCGTCGAAAAACAAACCGAAAACGACGCCGGTGAAGAAGTCGACGATGAAGGCGCCGCGGGACGGGGCGTCGGCGCCGAATTCGCCGGCGGGGCGTGGAACGCCGCGACGAGCGACGGCGAATAAGGCAACAGAAAGAATGAAGGAAATGGCTGTGAAGACGGAGGACATGGATGAGGACTACGCGTTCGACGGGGATGACGATTACGCCGCGGCGCCGAGCGCGCCGGCGAGCGGGCGCACGACGCCGAAGAAGTACAGAGCGCGCGTCGTGGGAGGATCAGCACCGCCGACACCGATGAGCAAGAGGTACGCTAGTAGTGGTTCTTTGATTTTATCTCCGTTGCGCGCGTGAACAGGACGGCGCGGATGAGAGAAAAGGGGAATCGCGATCAGGGCGCCCGCGGGTGCCCGCGACGCGTTTCCCGCCCGAACTGCGTCGCCGACGGCAAACGCGCGCCTCACGCGACGTTGACGCGCTTCGGGCGCGTTGAAATCGCGCGTATACATGGATGACTGACGAATATTTTTTCACCTCTTGTTTCATTTTTAACAGATCTCCGGGTGGTTCTCCGCGCAAGAGCGGAGACAGCGACAGCGGCGCGAGCGGCAACCCGAGAACGCAACTCGCGGAGCATTTGCCCGTGATTGCGGATATCGGTGGTATGTTTGCCGATCTTGTTAGTCGTGTTCCGGGCATGGAGAACTTCTTGACGGCGATGAAGCGCCCGTTACGCGTCGCGACGATGTGCTCTGGCACGGAGTCGCCGCTTCTCGCACTCGACAAGATTGGGGACGCCACGGAAAAACTCTATGGTACGCGTCTCGCCGTCGACCACGTGTTCTCGTGCGAGATCGAACCGTTCAAGCAAGCATACATCGAGCGTAACTTCGCGCCGCCAATCCTCTTTCGCGATATTCGCGAATTAGGCGGCGACCAGGCGACGACGGCTTACGGCGCGAAAATCAACGTGCCGCACGACGTCGACATGCTCGTCGCGGGTACTTCTTGTGTCGATTACTCCAACTTGAACAACGAGCGTAAGGGTCTCGAGGCACAAGGGGAGTCTGGTCAAACGTTCCGCGGGATGATGAACTGGATCAGAAAGAGCCAACCACCGATCATCATCTTGGAGAACGTGTGCAACGCGCCGTGGGATCAAGTGCAGAAGAAGTTTGAAGACGAGGGCTACCACGCGCGTTTCATGCGCGTGGACACGAAGCGGTTCTACATTCCGCACACGCGTACGCGTGTGTACTTGTTTGCGTGCAAAGCGAGCGATGCATCGCTCGTCGAAGCGTGGAAGGGTATGGTAAAGTCGCTCGAGCGACCGGCGAGCGCGACGCTCGAAGCATTCCTCTTCGACGCCGACGATCCTCGTGTACACGAAGGTCGACGTATGTTGGCTCGCCCGGGTGAAGATTCGACGCGCGCAAACACTGACTGGGGACGGTGCGAATCTCGTCATCAACGCGCACGCTTGGAGGAAGGTTTGGGTCAGCGTCGCCCGTTCACGCATTGGGATGGCGGTTGCACGCTCCCCGACTTTGCATGGAACGACTGGGGTAAGGCTCAGACCGACCGCGTGCTTGACTTGATGGACATCGACTATTTACGCCTTGCGCAACTTGATATTGATTCCATGCACAAGACTTTGGTTTGGAACCTCTCTCAAAACGTCGATCGTACCACCGGCTCGGTCGCTCCGGGAATTTGCCCGTGCCTGACGCCATCGATGGTGCCGTTCGTCACCAACCGTGGTGGTCCTCTCGTCGGCATTGAAGCTCTGAGCTTACAAGGGATTCCGGTCGATGACTTGTTGTTGACCCGTGAAAGCGAGAACCAAATGAGCGATTTAGCCGGCAACGCGATGACGACGACCGTCGTCGGCGCTTGCATGCTCGCCGCGATGACTCTCATGACGGACAACCTCGCCGCAAAGAAGCACAAGACGGCTCGACGCGCTTTACTGCTTGACGATGATTCCAAGGAGAGCTCGCAAACTATGCAAGGCTCGCTGACAGTCGTTCAAGCTGCTGCGGCTAAGAAGACGGAGGTCGTCGGGCAAGACAAGTTGGTGAAGCGTCCCCTCGATCTCGGCATGAAGCCAGTCGGGATGAAGGAGCTCCTCAGCAAGGCGAACAGATCTGCGCGTTTGTGCGTGTGCGAAGGTGAAACTGGCACCACTGATGCGGATTCTCTCGTCATTTGCCGTGACTGCTCTCACACGTGCTGTATCAAGTGCTGCGGGCGACCCGAACACAACTACGAGAAGCACGTCGTCGATCGCATCTTGCCGGAGGATTTCAAAGAAGACTTGAAAAACTCTCTGCCGATGCACATGAAGTTGGATGTGAGCTCGGCCAAGTTTACGAAACCGAAAGAACTTCTTGGTAAAGTGTGGGACGACTGGATGGACGCGATCAAGGCTATTGGGGAAGCTGATTTCTTGTTCCGAGGCATGAAGCGAACCAACGTCTGGCGCGTGTATTACTCGTGCGCTTCTGAGGACAAAGTACGCTTGGAATTGCGCATCGCTCCTAACGCGGCCGAGTGGTTGATCTTCGTTGATCCTTCCATCAAGAAGGGCAAACCGGAGGAGTTCCATGAACGCCCGTTGATGCGTATGCTCTTGGACAAGTCGGCGAAGAGCGTCTTGGACGGCACGTGGGAGTTCTTCTCGCCAGAGTACGCCGCGGTGCCGGTTATTCTTGAAGGTAAGGGCGAACTCGAAGATTCTTGGCAGATCAAGCTCGGTATGTTGACCAACAGCAAGCTGAACGGTGACGTGAATTGGCCGGAGGAACGTTGGACTCAGTACGAAGTTAAGCTGAAAGATCCGAAGAACGCGACAGAGTTTGATCGCAGCATCACCGGCACCTACCAGCTTTATGACAAATGCGACGCCGCTCAAAGTTCATTGCACAAGCGCATTGGTGGCCCGCAAAATGGTCGCGAAATGTACTTCTTCATGGACCCCAGACGTAACCAAAAGGGTGAATTTGACTACTTCGTGTTTGCGGATAACCATCGTCGTTTGATGTATGGTGAAGACCGCATGGAGACGGCGCACTTGGATTTCCGAAACCTTGGACAGCCTCCTTCGGGAGATCGTTTCCGTCCGAGTGATAAGAAGGTTGTCGAACACATGGCTCACACGTTTGGAAAATGGACTGCTCTGCCGCAAAAGGTTGCCCTCATGCCCGCCGTCGTCCAAAACGCCGTCGTGTTGACGCCGCCGGTGAACGCCGTCCCGACTCAAGGCGAGGACTCGTGCTCGAAGGCGGTTGCCATCATGCGTTGCTCCGTTCCTTTGTCTAGCGTTGATGTCGATTTGTGGCCCGAGAATGGATACACGACTGTGCGTCTTGACAAGAGTCATGCTACCTTCCAACGCCTCGAGTGGTTCACGTCTCGCATGGAACTTCCGAAGGTTGTGGAGAAGTGGAACCAGCTCAGCGACGATCACGCGTTGTCGTGCGATAAATTCGCTTGCTCGCGATGTGCGCCGACGCCGCCGACTCTTTTGTGGAGCCGACAAGTCGGTTCGCAAAAGATTCAAGCCCGTGAAGATCCGTTGCAGGCATCCAAATATGAACAAGCGCTCAAGTGTCGACCCGAGCCATTCGTCGTGCAATGGACTCGCGAGAAGACGACGGGCAACTTGATGATTGCTGGTAACCCAGCTACGCTCGTTCATCGTGCTCTTGCGCTTGTCGCTCCGTCTGGTGTTCGAGGCATCGAATCAAAGGCGCCGCATATGTCGTGGAGAATCGTTCGACACGACGACCGCCCGATGGACAACTTTGGGGAGTTTGAATTGAAGAGCAACCGTCACGACAAGCAAGTTGCGCAACCGCCGAACTGGAGCAAGAAGTACCCACTTCGCCCAGAACAACTGCGCTCGCTTGGGTGGATGGTTCAGCAAGAGATCAACGAAACGCCGTTCGTGGAAGAGGAAATTTGTGAAAAACTTCTTCCGGCTTTGGGCCTTCGCATGGATGGCAAGGCGGAAGTCTCAAAGGTGATTCGCGGCGGCATCGTGGCCGATCAAGTTGGTTACGGGAAAACGGCCATCTCCATCGGGGTCATCTTGGCGAACCAGCTCAAGTTCCCGACGCCCAAGCAAGCTAAAGTTGATGCTCCGGTCAAAGCGATTCCGACCAAGGCAACGCTTGTCATCGCGCCGTCTCAGTTGCTCCGCCAATGGCCGAGAGAGGTTGAGAAGTTCAGCGCGAGAGGTTCTTTGAACACGGTCGTTCTCAAGACAATGTCTGATCTCAACTCTTTGACGGCGCGAGAGGTCATGGAAGCAGATGTTGTCATCGTCGCTACGACTCTCTTCAGATCTTCGCTGTACTTTGAGCGTCTCGCGCAACTCGCCGGTCGACCTTCTCTTCCGGATCCGAAATCTTCGAGCCAAGCGCGCCACTTCACGAGCGTGTACAAGGACACTGTGGCGAGCCTCGAAGACCAAGTCATGCGATTGACCGATAAGAAACTTGGTGTCGCTGAGGTTGCCAAACACGTTCGTTGTGGCACTTCTACGCTCAGCGACGTCGCCGTCACAGCGGCGCCCAAACGTCTCAAGGGCGCAAAGCTCATCGAAATGACCGAAAAGGCTGGCGGCGAAGGTTACGAGTTCGTCGAGGCCTTGCACAAGGAACGCCAGCAGGCTTTGGACAAGGAGAATGTTCAAAAACCGATCAATGTTGAGCCGACAAGTGCTCCGGTCACGCCGTCCAAGCCTAAGAAGACGCCGACGAAGAAGACGCCGACGAAGAAGACGCCGACGAAGAAGACGCCGACGAAGAAGACGCCGACGAAGAAGACGCCGACGAAGAAGACGCCGATGAAGTCACCGATCCGCGCGTCTGCGCGAAACACGCCGCGTAAGTCATACGCTGAAGATGATAGCATGGAAACTGATGATGAGATCTCTGATTGGGATGACGATGAATCGCTGGATGGCAGTGAAAGCGAGGAATTCGTCAAGGAAAAGTCGACGCCGAAGCGTAAGCGCATCGTTAAGCAACGAAGCATGGAAATTGACGCCGATGGCAATAAAGATCATTGGGGTCTCGAAAGCGCTCAAGCTGAGTACGACTGGCGTGACATCAAGTCTGTTCCTGTCGAGCTATTCCACTGGCGCCGCGTCATCGTCGATGAGTTTACATACTTGAAGCCGTCCGATAAGGCCGTCGTCATGGGACTTCAATCTGAATCCCGTTGGTGCTTGTCTGGTACTCCGCCGGTGGGCGACTTTGCCGACATCAAGGGTACCGCTGCTTTACTCGGTATCAACCTCGGCAGCGACGAAGTTCCGCGCTATAACAAGTCGGAAATCACGAAGGTGGAGACGTTCCAATTCTTTAAGGAGAAGCCGACACAACAATGGCACAAGCGAAGATGGGAGGTGGCGCAAGGCTTTTTGAACCGTTACATGCGACAAAACATTGCTGAAATCGATGAGATCAAGTTCAAAGAAGATGTGTGTGATGTTCAACTTCGACCAGCTGAGCGTGCTATCTACCTTGAGCTCGATCACTACTTGCAATCCATGGACATGAAGGCGAAGAAGAAGAAGCGAGGCGCGTCTGAGAGTGACCGCGACGCCCGTCTCGCTGCCGTCCTCGGCAACTCTTCTTCCGCAGAAGAAGCACTTCTGAAGCGCGTGGCGCACTTCGAATTGGATGACGAAGCGGGAACTGCGCTTCGAACTTGCCAAGACATCGTGAACGTTCGCAAGACTCAACAAGAAGATTGCTTGAAGGAATTCGGTGAAGCCATTCTCAAGGCGCGCGCCATGTTGTCGCAAATGTCTCAGATGCCTGACTTTACTCCGGAAGACAATCCGTTCATCCGATGGGAGAACGGCGTTCAAGGCGAAGGTATCGGTGACCCCACAGCGAGCGAACTTCTCAAGGGCGTTCTCAAGGAGCAAACCGAAGCCAAGGCTGCTAAGACCGCGCACCTCTTGCAAACGCGCCCGCCCGTCGGATCGACCATCGCGGTGTTTTCTGTTGAAGAGCAAGAATGGATTGAAGGTGAAGTTCGCGGTTATAGTGGTCAGTGGAAGCAAAAAGCTTCCGTCTACTACGACGCCAAGACTCGTAAGGATGAAGATTTGACCAAGGTTGACTGGAAGGTGGTCAAGGCTGTTGAAGGCGAGCCGAGCTCCACGATGGACTCTGGGAAATCCGTATCCATGAAGAAGACGAAGACGGCATCCCTCGACGATAAGCTCTGGGAGCTGCGAGAGCATACGCACGGTCTCCGCAAGTTGCAAAAAGAGCTTGTCGGTCGAGTGCGCTCTTTGCGCTTCTTCCAGTCTGTTCGTGACTTGCAACAAGCCAAGATGGACGATTCGGTCAAGTGCGAAGCGTGCTCGAAGAAGTTTGCCAAGTCAAAGTCTGGCGTCCTATCTACGTGCGGCCATATTGGTTGCGTCACCTGCCTCAAGGTCAACGCCGAGAACCAAGAGTGTGGCGTGAAGAACTGCGATTGCGCTACTCGTGACACGTCCGTCGTGACCGCGGTCTCTCTTGGCACCGAGGCCAGCGCGGACTCCAAGTCTATCAAGACTGATGGTGGCGTCGGCGTGCACGGTTCAAAGATCATCGACATCGTCGCTCACATCAAGTCCATCCCGGATGACGAACGAATCCTGGTCTTCGTGCAATTTCCTGACTTGATGCAACAAGTGAGCTCCGCGCTCAACGAAGCTGGTATCAAAACGCTCAAGCTCAAGGGCTCGGTGCATCAACAAACGGGCGCGCTCGACGAGTTCCAAAAAGAAAACTTGAAGAAGGATGATGCTCGCGTTCTCTTGCTTTTGAGCCGAGACGAAAGTGCGTCTGGAGCCAACTTGACGACGGCTAACCACGCCATCTTCGTTCACCCCTTGCTCACGAACACTGCTCAGGAGTACATCGCCAGCGAGACGCAAGCCATCGGTCGCATCCGCCGCTACGGGCAACAGCGCGAAGTGCGCATCTGGCGCTTCATCGCTCGCGATTCCGTCGACTCTGAAATCTTGAGTCAGCGCGCCGCTGGCTTGATGCAGAACTAATAACAGACTAGATGCGCTTCTTACTTTACTATTACTGCAACCGCAAAGAAACACCCTCATATTGACGACAGGAGGTGGTCTGATCCCTCTCAAGTCTGCCAGTTGTCGCCAACACACATATATGACGATTTGTAACGTGTTTTACATACAACTATATCACCTAATGACGCTCTAATACCAACGCGTCGTCGTTTTCATGAACCAAGCATCTCGTGCAGTTTCGGTGCTTCGAAGCTGCGCGTAGAGCGGTAGTTGGTCTTCAAGAACTTTCCTCGTCGCTCCGCGGCGTCGATCAACGCGCGGAGTTGGCGCCGAAGATGGATCTTGACTCAACTTTATCTTCGCCAACTGTGAACGCAGGCGCTCAGTTTCTTTCGTCTTCTTCTCGAGTTCGATGGTCAGGCGTTCGTTGCGCGATTTTTCGCGCGCCAACGCCCCTCGAAGCTCCTGAATTTCTCGCTCTTTCGCGTTTGCTTTCGAACGCCGCTCTTCGCTTTCAACCGCTGTCGCGTTCTTTGTCGCCGTCGTTCGCGCAGCATCGGCGCGACGTCGTGCCCAAAATAACGCCATATCTAAATCAAACGAGACCGGCGCTAGCGCTCCCGGATCGTGCGCGCCATCTTCATCGTCTCGCCGATCGCCGGCTCTGCCTTTGGCCCTGGCGCCCGCTTCCTCATTCAAGTCACCGGGGAACGAGGACGTCGACAGTTCGTCGTCGAATTGCGCGTATTTTTCCAGTCGCACCTCTTGTAGGTGTTTAGACACCCGCGATGCCATCTTCTTCGCGTACTCCTCTTCGCTCAGTGCGTATTTTCTTCTTCTCTGTTCGGCCTCGATGTCCAAAGCGCTCACCCACGGCGGTCGCGCGTCGCCGCCGTCATCGCCACCTCCATCGGTCGACGATGATGATGCGTACTCATCGTACTCATCACCGTCTTCCCGCATCGCGTCGCTCGCGAGGTCGTCCCACACAGCGCGAGGTCCCATCGCGAGGCGACACCGAACCGCGCGACGTCGTCTGTCGCGGCGTGATTCAAACGTCGATGTTCCAGATTTCAGGGCGTCCTCAGGTTGTAAAACCCTCACGATTTTTATGATTTATTTCTTGATCCCACATACTATAAATACTGTCTTTAAAGTGCCGTCGCTTCGGGTTTTTGGTCGATCCGAAGCGTCACGAACGTTGCCGTCGACACGCTGGTGGTGGTTGACCGTCGCGGCGGCAGAGTGACACACGTCGTCGTTCAAGCATCGCATCGCGCGGAATTTCGAGTGAACGCTTTCCTCATGCTCTCTCGTGCGTTCGCCGCCGACAAAGATCGTCACGCGGTGGCGGCGAACGCGCGCGATGACGATCACTCGCCTTCGGTGCCGACTGGATTAATGACGCCTTTGCGGAGCGACGAAGACGTTGCGTGCGCGAGGGACGCGGATATTTCGGCGAGCAGTGCGAGTGGAACGCCGACGTCGAAGTGCTTCGTGCACGCGCCCGCGGACTCCCCGAACGGGACACCGCAAGAAAACCGAAAAGCCGTGCTGGCGCGCATGGAGCTCGTCCAGCGCTGGCCCACGCGAGTGGAGTTGTCCGCGGCGGAACAAAACCGTGCAGAGATGTTTTCGCGCTCGTACGAGGACGAAGACGATGGATTCATGCTTGCCGAGCGACGAAATGAAGCGTCGACGGTGCGTCGCACGCTGCAAGCGTCGCAATCGCTGAGTTCGATGCCACGCATCGATTCCAAGCCGCCGCTGGCGCCAAAACCGACGCTGTCGCGCGCCAGAGCGTACGCTTCGGAGGCAGATTTGAGCAAACTGGTCGACACTCATGACGAAGGGCCCGTGTCTTTCGGGCCTAGTGTTGCGTTAATGCTCGTCGATATCCAACCCGTGTATTGGAGCTTGGCGCCAGAGGTGCAGGCGGCTTTCCCCACGTTTCCTGAAAATGTTTCGCATCTACTCGCCTCGGCGCGAGATGCGGGCTCGCACGTCGTCCACGTGAAAGCTTCATACACGTATGACACGTGTCCGTGGCTGAAGAACTTCCAGCGATTGAACCCAGGTCGACGCGCATACGAGATCGATCCGTCCGAGGTGGAGGAGTTTGCGCAACCGCGCGAGGGCGAAACCATCGTCGACAAGGACACCTTTGGCGCCTTCATCCACGCGCCAGATCTCGCAGTGCGACTGCGCGAAGCTGGTGTGAAGACGATCGTATTCGCTGGGCTCATCACGTCTGTTTGCGTGCAACATTCTGTTTTCAGCGCCTTTAACGCTGGTTTCCGAGTCGTCGTCGCGCACGACGCGTGCGGCGATCGCTCTCGCGCTCGTCACGAAGCCGCATTGATGCTTTACGGCAACTACATGTATGATGTCGCATCGACGAGCGAGTTAGTGCAAGAAACCGTGGAAGCGAAGAAACGAGAAGAAGTAGAATCTTCTTACAAATCCACGGCCGCACCGTCGGTTGTTCAAAAACCGCCCCGACCGCTCGCCATCGCGAAACCGACGGCGGTGCACGAATCAAATGTCGCCGATTTGAAGTCCAAGCGATATCTTGTCGCCTCCAAATACGGTGGCTCACCGGTAAGCAACCTTGGGGTGTCGTTGTCTCAAATTTCTCTCGTCGATTACGTCGACAAGCGCGGCGCCCGAGGCGGCCTGTCACCTGTCAGCGCGCTAGATCTTGATAACGCGTCGCTCTAGAGCCGTGTTTGAACTCATTACCGGTCGACCTGTCTTTGACTCGCTCCCTAATCGAGCGTTCTGTTGTTGTTCCACTTATAATGTAAAAATATTGCCGCTACATTTTAAAATCGATGAACACGAGTTCGTCTCCTCCTTCTTGAACGAGTAGTTCGCGCATCACGAACGCGCCGTACTGCTCGGTAAGCGTCTCTTTAAACCTTTTACGATTTTGAGGCGCTCGGCTTGGTGGATCTCCCAGTAGAAATCGGCCACCGCCGCGTTTTACGAGCTTTGGAACGAGTTCCGCGACGGGCAATACAGCGTGCGATTCATAGAGTACATCGCACGCAAGAAGAGTGTCGAACTTCGCTTGATCTTCGCGTACGTCATTCCAGTCGAAATCTTTCACCAAAACGCGATCTTGAAACCCATTTGCCTCGATTGACAGGATGGCGCACGCCAACGCGAGCGGTTCGCGGTCGAAGAGCTCGACTCGTTTCGCGCCCGCGGCGCACGCAACGAGACCAGCAAGTCCTAAACCTGCGCCGAGATCACACACCGTTTTGTCTCGCACCAAAGCCGGAGCGTTTGCGATGTACCGAGAAACCGCGAAAGCGCTCGGCCACAGAGTCGCCCAGTACGGATCTGCGTCGAAGGCCTCGTTCGCGACGTAGTGCTCAACGACTTCGTCTTCAGAAACCGGTCGCACCAATCGCACGCTCAGGGTGTCGGATATGATAATTTGGTCCGTCACGAGCTCGAACACATCTCGCACGTCTCGCACGTCTCGCTCGCTTGCTCTCGGCGACCGTCGTGGCCGCCGCCGCTTTTCTAACGACCATCGTCTCTCGAGTGCGAACGTCACTCTCGACGCGCGCGTTCGCGTCACCGCCGTCGTGGCGGACATGCGTCAACGCTTCGATCTCCTCTATTGTGGCTCACGACGCATGGTCCGCGACGAACGAAGCGTTGTGTGGGGATTCAACGCCTTTTTCTAAGTTTGTACGTACGCTTTCGTTCAAGAGCCCTGTGCCATGCGCGATTGATTAGCGCGGGGACGACGTGAGTCGCGTATTAATTACGTGCGTATATCGTTCTCTTACCACATGTGTTTCTAGGTTTCTATGCTTCCGTTCAAGACGTCCTTCTCCACGCGCGGTCCGCCTCGCTCGGCGACGCCTCGTCGTCGAGCAAAACTTGTTGATCGTCGTCTCGACGCATTTGCCCGCGTTCGAGCCAGTCGATGTCGTCGTCATCCTTCAGGATACTCACTCGGGGTCCACGTGCCGCTTGAGATTCGCCACCAAAGTACTTCGGGTCGTAGAACAACGACGTACACAGCGCGATGAACTCAAACACCGAAAAGAGAGGCGTCAAGACAATCGTCAACACAAATAGGATGTTGTAATATATTGCGCCGGACACGACACCTTGCGATAAATCGGCGACGGACGCGCTCTTGTAAAACCCAATGGCATACTTGAATGTCACACAAGCGGTGATGAAACCAACGATGCAAGAGACTGCAAACGTGTCCGCGCCGCTCGAACGCAAACACCAAGGAGCGAAAGCGCTGAGCACGGGAGCGATGGTCGAGAAGCCCGCGCTCACGCACGCAAGCGTTAAAGAAGCGCGATGCGAGTGATCGAGCGCACTCTCGTCGCGCATCAAAACCAGCGCACTATGGTGATCTCGCGCTCGAAGTTTAAACAATTTCCAGACGTTGCTCGTCGGTATCGGCACGTGAACGCCCGCATCCAACCAGGAGAACTTGACGCCGTTGTTTGAACATCGCAACGCGAAAGCCGTGAGCTCAAAGCCGTCGTGCACGTCCATGTCGGCGAACCCAACTGCGAGCTCGAGTTCGTTTGGAACTACTAAATATGTGTTCGGAATCGGAGCGACGACGCGCGAGTGCTTCGCATACATCATTCGTAACGCACCGTACGATTCGCCTGCGCGGATGCACTCTGCCATGGCTGGGATCCATTGAAACACGCTTTCGACGCCATCGATGAAGGAATTCGATGTTCGAGTGATTCCAGGAAGCACCGCACCTTGCGCGAGCCGGCGCACGTGTGTGTCCCCACGCCCAGACAAAGCCGCGAGACGTGTTTCTCGCGCGCAGTGTGCGAGCACGGCATCAACCGCTCGCACGTTCAGCAACGAATCCGATCCTAAATGCACCACCCAGTCTCCCCATGTCGCCGAACTTGCACGCGTGGCGAAGTTCAACAACCCGCTGCTTCCTTGAACTTTGTAATTCATCTCCAATGGAACCACAAGCTCGCTGACGCACGACGACGACACGCCAATCTCTTTTGTCGTCACCACTTCGATTTCAAACAACGTCGTCGGTATTGCGCGTTGCAGAATATCCACCGCCACGTCCACAGCGCGCTTCACTGCAAGTGGCTTCGCGTCACGTGATATGTGGAATCTAAAGTAAATTTTTCCGCCTAGCTCCTCCAATAGCTTTGAACGGTCGGGATAAGCCTCTAACCACACCGGCGGCCAGGTGAGGTACGCCGTGACGTGAGCGACGGCTGAAGGAATCGCTATGAAGCTCGCGACCGAAATAATCATCCAAACCACGTTTTCTAATGCATTTAACTCCAACACTTCCCCAGTTGGATTGAGGTAGGCGCCGAGCGCAGTGACGATGACGAACGCGAAGACTAGCGCCATGAAGGAAGCGTACAAGCAGAACAGGCGACACAAAAGTGTGAAGGTCACCGGTTTATATGCTCGGCGCTCCGCCTTCCGACGCAGGGCTTCTTTCGATGACTTGCCCGAGGCACTTTTCTTTCGCCCTCGTTCGGTTGCATCCCCTGAGCGGCGAGTACTCGCTCCGCTCCGACGAGACCTCGTACCGTGCGACGAAGCGGGCTTCTTCACACCACTCAGTAAACCTGTGGTGATCGCCGCGTCCTGACCCCTTGCGAGTGTTTCTGCGGCATCTTCGAATGCATCCGCGTCTTCGCCGTCATCATCTGAATCGCTCGCGTCACCCGCGCGCATGTCGCCGTCGTCCTCTACGTCGGTGACGTACGCGTCCGAACTCGTCGTCGACGGCTCGTCGTCATCGAAACCACTCGCCGCGAGCGCGCGCGTGAGATCATCTGGTTCATCTCCGGGTAATCGTACGCCATCATTCTCTCTCCCCGGTAAAACCGCTCGCCAGCTCGGGTCGTTTTGATTGAGCGCCATCGCTGCTTGCGTCAAGGAGGACGGCGATCTTCCCTCGCGTCGTCCGTGTTGGCGCACCGAGGGCGACGACGGCGACGCTTGCGTCTGCGTCTACTTCTCCGTCGTTTTCGTCGTCGCCGTCGATTCCGTTTACACCGCCGCGCCCGCCACGCGACGGGACGCGTCTCACTGTGCGGATTTCGTTTAGTGTTGAACGGCTTACGACGTGAGAGCGCGGCGCGCGCGGGGGCGATGTCGGAATCAACTGTGTCCGTATCGCTCGCCGGCGACGCCGACGCCACCGCGCGAGTCGGCGGCGACGTCGGGACAAACGAGGCGACGACGACGACGACGACGCCGACGACGACGGGAGCGACGAAGCCACGCCACAGGAACTTTCGCCGTCGGGCAGCGCATGATCGAAGGGAGCGATGGAGGCAGGCACAGACGGCCAACTGGCGCCGAGGCGCGGAGACTGACAGCGAAGACCACAGCGATTCATCGCACTCGGACGCCGTGATGCGTTGGAAGCAAGGATCGAGCGCCGACGAGGCCGACGAGATTGACCTCAAAATGCCAGAGCACTTAAAGCCGGTATTCGTGCAAGGAAAGTTGATGATGCGAAAGAAAAAGCAGTCCAGCGCGCATGTGCGGTCGAAAAAGACGCTTCACGCGTCGAGTTCCGAGACGGCTTCGCACTCGTCGCGAAGTATATCTGAATGGGAGCGCGCGCAGACTGCCGCTTGGCGTGGGCAAGAGCAAGCGGTTCCATCTGGTTTGCAAGACTGGGACGACGACGACGACGACGATTTTGCGAATCGGTTGCGCCAGCCCTTGAAGTTGCCATCCACAGTCGCGTCGAGTAGTAGTAGCAGTAGCAGCAGCAGCTCTTCGAGCTCTTCGAGCGGCAGTGGCAACGATGGCTCGGCGAAAAAAGCGCCGTCGAAGCCCAAACCATCGATGCTCACCAGACAAGATCACATCAGGCACGTTGATGAGAGTGACAAGGAGTATTACACCCCTACTGACTCCGACGACACGTTTGAATCCACTGACGGTGACGATGCGAGCGCCGAATGCGAGGACGACGAGGTCGACGAATTTGATGAAGAGTTTGACGACGACGAGAACGGCGCTGAAGCGCGAAAAAAGTTGAGAAAGAAAAAGAAAAGAACAGACAAAAGGGCGTTGGGTAAAGCTCTCACGCCGCCGATGAGTCCGAAGAGCAAGGCGAGGCATCGTTGCATCAAAGGAGAGCTCGCAGCGTCAAAGGCACGAACGGAAGCGCTTCGCGCGCAGCACGCCGCCGTCAAGTACGCATTGGAAGTGGAGAGCGAAACAGGCGAGCGTGTGGTGAATGATGAGCTCAGTCTGGTGCTCGCCGAAGCTAGCAAAGAGAGTGGAACGATCGACGCCGGGATGCGAGTGCGCGCGAGCATGTTTGCGAAGACAAACGGGCTTTCACCTTTACCGGTTTGCACGTGCAACGAGACGCCCATGACGCTCATCGGCTCCAATCACAAAGGTTCGTGTGCGGCGTATTGCCAAATTCACATGCCGTTTGCGGCTGCGAAAATGGGGGTGTACGGAACTTCGCATAGTGAAAATCACGTCGAAGAGGCGACTCGACGTCTACGAGCGGTGTATCTAGAAGAGAAGGCGATCGAAGAAAAGCAAAAGCAAAAGGTGCGAAATGCTGAAGCGCGACGAAAAGCGCGAGGTGACTTTTCGTGGGCGAAGGGTGGAGCCCTGGAACGTCAAGCTGGTGATTCGAGTGACTCCGACTGGGACATAGCGCGTGTGTCGAAGACGGTCGGTGGGCACGGCGGCCCGCCCTTGGTGGTCCCGAATCCCCAGATCGAGCGCTCAAAGCAGCGTCTCGCGGAGCTTCGCGAGTCGCACGGGTACCAACTCTTCGAGACTCGCACACATTACATGATCGTGACCAATAACAGGAGCAAATCATTGTATCGTCTGGCAAAGATCGAGCGTTTTTCAGATGAGTTTCGAATCGATGAAGATCCATTCTTGTACTCACAGATGCAAATTCAAAACTTGCTCAAGATGGCCGCAATGTCGCAGCAAGGGTGTAGACGTATAAGTGGAGGACATGGGATCGTCGGTTTCATCCAGTTGTACAACTTTGAATCGACGTCTGAGACGGGTCTCGACTTGGACGCGATGAACGATTGCAAAGGAGGTGACATTATTAAAATCACTGAACAAATTTATCGTAAGCACATATGGGCCATGAAGCGCAAAGAGCTGATGTTTTCGTTCCTCGAGCGAACGAAGACGGTGCGCGGCATTCCAAGTTACCTCTATCAGCTTGGCCCGCATCAAGGCTATACGCTCTTCAGCGGCGCAGACCAAGTGAGACCCGTAGGCAAGTTTGGTGTGAAGACGCACACGAGAGCGGTGCCGCCAGGAGCGTTAAGCGCCGCCGCGAAGCAGATCGCATCTGATCCCAACGAGACGGCGGGCGCTCCCACAGACATCAACGGTGAAGCCGAAACTGAAGTGGAGCGTAATAAAGCGCAGCAGGATCGTAGACCGAATTGGTTTGATCGCATCGTCGCGAATATCGACGAAGCGGTTCAGAATCAAGAAGAAGAATTGCGAAGGCTTGAATTGAAGAAGATGACTAAAGATCAAAATGACGAAATAGTGGAACAACAGCGCCTCGAGCAATTGAAGCGAGAGGAAGAAGCGGCCGCAGCTCTCGCCGCGAGCGAGGACAATTGGACGAAAATGATTCTCGAGGGTTTCATTGTACCTGAAATTCCCACCGACAACGCGCTTCCGGGACAAGTCATGCAAATCGCTGCAAACAAATACATTTACCGAACCAAGTACTTGACGGTTTTCAGAGAGCTCGATCCTTCTGAAGACGACGAGAGCGATCCAGACGATGCAGCGCTTCGTGAAGAGGATGTGGGGTCGAGTTCGGATTCTGAACGCGCAAAATCGGATAAGAGGCGTACAGATCAACAGCCATCGTCACCGACGCAGACACCTGCGTCTCCAAAGATATTCGATCGCTTGAAGAGTATGTTCCAATCGAAGAAGCAACCAGATATTGAGAAGCAGGTGAGTTTTCACACCCCCGCAGACGACGACGTTCTCGCCGAGCGCGCCGACATGCCGCCTTCCCAAATGAGCAAGCAAATGAGCCAAGATTTACAAGAAGCGGATGGTGTGAAAACGAATCAGTCCATCCGGCATTCTTTGTCACCTATCAGCACGACACGAGCTGGTGTCGCCAAAGACGGCGACGTCCTTCCGCCGAAGTCGCCAAAGTCACCAAAGTCACCAAAGTCTACTGATATCAAACCACAGAAGGAAAACGCGGTGGTGATCAACAGCAAGGTGTATCCCGAGGACAAAAATGTCTTCCAGTCTGACAGCGATCCAGATTGGGATTCTGACGGCGACGCTTTCGAGTACTCTGACGAATCGAGCGACACCGACGAAGACGAAGAAGTTTTCGTCGAGTATACGTTGATTGAACGCATTCTCATCTTTCTCGGGTTTTTGGAGGATCGCCAGGCGAAGGAAAAGGCGGCGCACGAATCATCCGACTCCGAAGAAGAACCCACAGCTGGCATATTTACTCGAGTCTACGACGGCGTCGGCGCGATGATGAATTCGGCGCCGACGTCAACGAAATCAGCGGCAGCCCCTGGTACGAAGAAGCCCAAGCCCGGACAGCGTAAGAAAGCAGATGGCGTGTACAGAAAGAAGAAAGACTCAGCTCACACGAAGCGAAGGCTCACAAAAGAAGAGCTCGCTGCCGCTGTTGAGCGTCGTCGCGTCGCTTTGGAAGCAAGGGAAAAGCGCCGAAAGCGCCGCGCCGAGATCCGCGCCGCGAGGGCCAAGGCTCAAGCGAAAGCGCAGGCGCGCATCGATCGCTACAAATTCGACCCCGATCAAGACATAATTAAACTGCGCTTTAAAGCGTTCGGTGGCCACGCACCGATGATGTTGTAAAATTAATACGCGGGCTAATCAATCGCGCATGGCGCAGGGTCTCTTGAACGAAAGCGTACGTAGAAACTTAGAAAATGGCCTTTTTAGGGTCGTTTGTCGCCCAACACGAACACTGAAGAAGGCACTTTGACGCAAGAGTCCGGCGACGTCCGGAGCGTCGAGGGGGAAGTCTGCGGTGCCGTGCTGGTCGACGAGTGATGGCCGTAGGGTGTCGTGCAGGTGCACAGGAAGGATGCGAATGCTAGTGACTTTTCGGGTTTAGTACGATCCAGAGAACCTAGGGTTAGGTGTAATAAGTATTAGCTAGTCGGTCGGTTACGGCACTTCTCCCGAAGCGCCTGCCTCCCTCATGCGTAGGGTTTAGGGTTTCGGTTTAGGGTTTAGGGTTTAGGGTTTAGGGTTTAGGGTTTAGGGTTTAGGGTTTAGGGTTTAGGGTTTAGGGTTTAGGGTTTAGGGTTTAGGGTTTAGGGTTTAGGGTTTAGGGTTTAGGGTTTAGGGTTTAGGGTTTAGGG